>NC_133159.1:37822575-38125606 GCF_040802235.1 Manis javanica
CTGAGTAACAATGCCTTCCTTCTCTGTCAGAACCGTCATTCATTCGTTCCTTCCTCCTGGACCCTGGGGAGGCAAGGAGGGCTCAGGCCATTTTCTGAGAATCTCAGAACTGGTGCAGGGTTGGGGATGGGCAGGCCCACATTCAACTCTGAAATAGGCCATTAAGGAGCAGAGGGTGGTGGGAAATCGAGGGGCTTGGGAAGGAGAGCTGGAGGGATGGGGCATCTCCCTGGAGGAGGGGGTATTTCAGTTAGACCTTGAATAAGGGAAAGCCTTTGACTACTAGGCCCCTAGGGAACCACATTTAGCATCTGCCTCGTGTCCTGGGGTGGTTCTTATTTAAACTATCTGGATCTTATCTGAACTGGAATATCAGTTTGGACTGACCTTTTTACTCAACACTCTTTTCACTAAAGGCTACACATGCTCATAAACTTCCTATGATTTGATTGCCTCAATCAAATTTTCAGTGAAATGAATTAAATAAGGATAGGCCATTTTTTAGACTGCATGTCTTGATTTCTGATTTCGCACAAAAGGGGTGTGATGTAGGGTGTGGTGTAGGATGTGATGGGGAGAAGAAGAAAGGACAAGATGTCCCAGGTCCCCTCACCGGGTAGATGGTTGGGGTGGCATTAGCACTCCCAGCTTGCAATGCCTCCAGTCACAGGAAAGGAAGTTCCCGGATCAGGAGGGCTGGGTTGTATTAATGATTAAGAACAAGGGATGTGATGCAGTAATAGCTGGGTTTGACGCTTTGCTCAGAAAACACAAGTCTTTGGGCAAGTCGATTAACTAGTGTAACTATGTCTTGTGCATTTCTGTAGGATTACTGAGGACATTATGTGAGACACTGTGAAACACTCAGCCCTGTGTCTGGCACTTAGTAGGAACTGGAGAAAAGGTGGCTGATAAACGAGTAGTAGAAGTTAGAGAACTGAAAGGAGATAGGGAATATGGCTTGTGGGACTGGATGGTCACAGCCCCTGAAGGCTTGTTACCACCAGGACTGCCACCCAGGCCTCTCTCTTCACTTCCAGTTCACACACCTGAACAGGTGCAATCAGACGCCAGAAGCTGAAATGCTCTAAAATCATAAAACAGTAAGAATGAGGATGATGTCAGCCTGAGGGTTGCCACTGTGGGAATCTGAGGCCCCCCCATTCCCCTGAAGCTAGCAGTATCTCTTTGGTCACAAACTTCAGAAGAGACCTAGAGCTTTGCTCCAGCCCAGGGGCTCTGCCCCTTTAAAAGACCCCTTTTCATCTTCATTCCAACTGGTTCTATCTATTACCCTTGAATGGAAATGGAAGCTTAATTTTTCTTGCTTAAAGCCATTAACACTCTGGGCCCTTGACAGGAAACACAGCTCAGCTTTAATTAGCCACAGCAAGCTCCCTGCATGAGCTTCTAGCATAGCCCAGGGACTTCAAAGATAAAGGCTTCTCCATGCTCTCTAATCAGAGCTATTAATGAGCCAATTAAGGCTTTCTCTGGGGCCTAGGCAAGCAGCTCTCTCAGTACATTGGGCACACAGCTCTGCCTGACTGCTGGGAAGCTTGAGAAAGACTGGGGTTGGGAGCCCCAGCTCAGCAGCTTGTCTGCTGTGCATCCTAGGATGGAATAAATGTCCTCTCTGAGGACACTTTCCACAGTAGGGGAGAATATCGTTATTTCTCCTGAGGAGCAATTATTATAACAGGAATCATTACAGGCCGGTGGGTCTCAAAACTTGAGCATGCTTCAGACGCAGCAGGAGGCGGTTTCAGAACTCTTGGCGAGGCCCCACCCTGTTCCTGGCTCAGTTGTTCTGGGAGGGTGGCCAGAAGCTGTGTTTCTAACTTGTTCGCAGGTAATGCCGCTGCTGTGGATTTGGGGCACATTTTGAGAAGCGCTGCTCTAGCCAACATGTGTGTGATATGACATGAAGTTTTTGACTGTGTTCGCATCTATAAATGTCCCTCAGCCCTCTCCGTCACCTGTGTCTCATCTCAGCTTCCAGGAGCCTTCTTCTGGGCTCTCCATGCCTGGACACACCAGCATTTGTCACTGTGCAGTGGTGGTAGCTCTCCAGGTGTGCTCAGACCCGGGCAGAATTTGGCAGGACCACATCTTTGCCTAATCTTGGCATCAAGATTTTAGGTACTGAATGTTTATATTTTTCTTAAGTCTTCAGCATCTGTTTTGGGAGGGGAGCTGGATCGGGACTTCCTGATTCCAGAGAAGGCAGAGAGCATGGAGTCTTCTTCAAAGTCTTCTTGACAGATGTGCTGCCTGTTGAGTGTTGGCAAGATGGGGACATGAAGAAATGAGGGCAACTCAGTGCACAGGAAACATGAGCAAAGGGGTAGGATAATGCATGTGGTTTATGGAGGACTGCTTAAAATATCCTACTGATGGTCTAACTTAGGTCCCTCGTGCTGCATTTTGCCTGTTTCCTTAGGTGACAAGGAGACCCATTCATTTCAACTACTGCCTCCTGCCTGCAATGCCTGATAGCCCAATTGGAGTCACATGGTTTTAAAGACAGACTTGTGGTCGAAGATGTTAACAGTTCAGATATTTAGCATGTTGGCTTTCAGCTGGGGCTGTTGCCTCCCTGTCTAGACCCCTCTTCACGCTCACTCCCACCTCACATGCCCTTCTTTGCACACCCTCCCACTCACCTCTGCTTCAGACTTCATGGTTCCCCTTAAGTCCCTCAGAGAGCTTGTTTTGAATCACTCCCATTTTGGTGAATTTTGCTTTATAGATAGCATATCCTAAAGTGGGTACATATCCAAGTGGGGCCTTGGAGGGTGTTAGCAGCAATAATATGACTGAGGTATCCCTCGGGAAGTGCTGGACTAACTAAACTACATCTGGTATCTTCTCTGCAGGACTTCTCAGAACCTTGAATATACTAATGTGGGTTGAGGGGCTCAAACAGGATGCTTAACAAGCAGCATTTCCCAAACTTATTTCACCACAGAACATGTACTTTTGCCCACAGAGGATCTTGATTTGGTATAGAGGAACTAGATAAGCCTCAGAGTCCAGCAGACTTGGGTTCCAGTCCTGGAACTTACACCTCTTCAAGCCTCAGGTTCTTTATCTGTAAAGACAGTGGTCCTTACCTGGGAGGACTGTTGCAAGATATATGTGAGATGACTCGAGAGGTTCTCAACCCAGGGCGAGGTATACAGCAAGGACTCAATAAATGTGTATTTTCTCTTCTCCCTTTTGTCTTTCCTGGTAGAAGCTTACAATCTGAGCCAAAAATGAATTGTACCAAACCAAGTACATGCACAGCATACGCAGATGAAGCCGCACTCAGGTACACAGGATCAGAGGAGTGACAGCTTATAAGGGACCAGGCCATCTAAGCAGGCTTCCTGGAGGAAGCAAGTCTTTGCTAGGCCAGATTCTGAAGCAGTTCTCCAGCAAAGGCCTGGGACAGGGGGTGCATCTCTCTGTGAATAAGCTACAGCAGGAGCTCCCTTTTCATTTCCCTTTTTCCCCTTGGAGGACCATCTCCCCACCAAATCAGCAGACACAGCACTTGCCTTCCCCTCCTGTGGCTTGAATTTGGCCAACAGCTCCAGTTGCTGAGGTGTGAGCCTCAGAGTGGGGCCCTCCTACCTTGTGGAAATGCACTGGGTCTGCAGAAACCTGCTGTACAGAGGCCCTCAGGAAGCTCAGAGCAAATGGGCCACCAGGACTCAGGGTGCTGGCTCAGACCCCACCTATCCCAACCCTGGCTGTTGGTGTCGGCAGGAGAATAGTCGCGAGGAATCTAATCAGGGCTGAGGAGGAAGAAGTACCCAAGATTTTCTCCCCCAGACTCTTTATCACCCCTGCCCCCCATCAGTCAACCATTTCCAGAGACCCCTACTTTGAACCAGGTCCATCTGGTCCTTAACTCATCAAATCTCCATAATCCCTAAAATTAGAACAGTATTTCTCATTTTACTGATGAGAAAACAAAGGCTCAGAGATTCAGCTTGAAACCAAGCCCATCTGGCCCGAAGTCTAAGCCCTTTCCACTTATTTATTTCCTTTTGGGTCTTTCCTAGTTTGTTTGACATGTTACCACCTCCAGAAAATTCTCTTAGTCATCACCCTAGGCCATGCTTATCTCTGTTTCTTTTGAGTGTCTATGGTTGGAACCACAATGCACATCTTCCATTAGTCTATATACTCATAAAGAAAAGGACTGGATGGATGCCCTAAACTGTACCCCTAGTGCCTGGCACAAAACACATGTTAGTCTCTGTTGCTAGAGGGGATGTAGTATAATTGTGGAGACTACACAGACGTATCAGGCGCTTTGCATCCCCCATCAGGCCTGAGTTGCTCAGTACCTTCTGATCTTTGCATAATTCTCCACTCCTCTTTGCACCACACAGGGCTGGGCTCACAGACACTTGCTGACTCAACTTTCCAAGGTATCATCCATTTTACCCTCCTGCTTACTTCCTGGATTTCAGCAGGACCCCAGAATATTCATGAGCAGGTCCCTATGGCTGGACATCTCAGGAGGGCCCTGTAAGATCTCAGCTCTAATTCTTTTCCTCCAAACAAGCTGCCATCCAGCATGTCCACATCAGCCCTGGAGCTCACCCTGCTGCCTGCCAAAACTCACTTCAATGATTAGTGAAGGTGCCAGTGAAATTATGAAAACCATGTGACAGGTAAATGGCTGTTCCTGCAACTTTCTTAGGTTTCAAAGGGAGGATGGCTTGCTCCAGCGTGTGGACTGGGAATTCAGGCTTTGCAAGCACTTTCCAGAATGTATGGGGCACAGCAGACCCTTACAGGATTCTGGTTTTCCCTTTAGGGGAATTTTATTTGGTCTCTGGGATCCTGGGGACTGAGACCAATTATGGAACTGGTTCCACCCAGACACTGTAGTTTGGTTCCCCTGCAAGAAGAGCAGACATGTAAACGGGCTCTGAGAAGAAAGGGAGCAAAGTAAACAGGTCATAGGGTTCCAGAGCTGGAAAACACCTTGGGTTTCTAAGTCCACTCTTTTTGTTTTTCAGTCAGGGGAAACTGAAGCTCAGAGCAAGCTCCGAGCCTAGAATCTAATAGCCTCTTGGAGATTGAGCCATGGCTAGAGTGAACACATCAGTTACTCCCTAAAATCTTGGGAAAGCAAATGATAAATGTCCATGAAGAATCCAGAAGCTTCTATTTGAATAGGCTGGTAAAAATATAACAGGTGCGTGGGATTGGGCTTCTGTCTGTGGGTAACATTGGGCGTGGCCTAGTGAGGTGAATAAGGACAGTGAAGGCTCGTTGGGACCTGAGCCAGATGCTTATCTACCAGCCTCTGGCCACCTGGCTCCATCCCTCAGGTTATGTGGATACCCAGAGAACTCAGAGGCAGACTACATCCTAGAACAGAGCTCAACTTGGGCACCAAGTTGCCTTTGGCATGGGAAAGAAAAATCTGCAGTTACTAAACATCAGGCTGTTTCTATAGGGCCCCATGAAATACCTGTGAAAGCATTTTCCACACCTCCTTTCATAGACATATTGAACAACTCCTGTGTGCTAGCACCTTCAGTGTCTCCCTGTTACCTACAAGAATAGAAACTAAGGTCTTCCCATGATGTTCAAGACCTTTTTGTACTGATCTGTCATCTCTGAAAACTCATCAGTGCTTGCCATTCACGTTCAGGATGCTGAAAGCACCATCCACATTTTTTGCCTCTGAATCTTTTTAAAAAGTGCCTCTTTCTCTATCTGGAGAACTCCTCCTCCTTCACTACCACGCCAAAGCCCAGAGAAGTGCCTCTGTCAGGTCTTCTTTCTCCCAATCCCCAGGGAGTGGTGTCTCCAAAACACATCTCAAACCTGGCTCTTCACCATGTGCACTGCTTCCTCCAAGTCCAAGCCACTGCCATCTCTGCATCTACTCCGGGAGGCTTCTAACTGGTCTTCCTGCTTCAGATCTTTTCCCACTACAAGAGCAGCATCCTGCTCATCTTTTCTATCTCATAAGTCAGATCGTATCACTTCTTTGCTTAGACCCTCAGATGGTTTCCCATTATAGTCCTTAATTAATCCTTTGCAGCAGTCTCCCCTGCCTGTCTCTCTATTGTCATATCATTGGCTCTCTGTGTCATTCGCACCTTCCACTCACAGTGGCCACCTTCTTGTTCCTGGAACAGACCAGGCTTATTCAGGGACCTTTGCCTTCATATGTCCCTGGAAGCCCCCTCCCAGCCTCTAGTCCCAGTTCCTCTCATGGTTGGCTCTTAATAATTCAGGTCTTGGCTCAAATATCACCTCTTAGAGAGGTCTTTCCTGACCATTCAATCTAAAGTAACCTTCATTATATCTCCAGTTTGTCTTTGCAGCAATCATCCCTATATTAAGTTATTTTATGTATTTATTTGTTTCTATGTCTCCTGCTGCAGTATAAGCTCAATGATAGCAGAAATGTCACCTTCCTTTATTGATGTATCGCCAGTGCATCAATAGCCCAGGTGCTGAGTTTGTACTTAATAAATGAATATCCAGGAATGACAGCCTTAAGTGGTGCCCCAGCATGCTAAGCCTTTTGACAGATCTGTGTGGGCTTTCTATAGGAAGGGAAACCTGGATGAGTCATAGAAAGATGGCAGGATTTGTGCAGGTAGAGAAAACCAGAGATAGTATTCCAGGAAGGAGGCCAGTCCAGAGGCATAAGCTGAGTGGCTGGAAAGAGACAAGAGTGCAGGGGGACGGCTGGAGGGAGGCAAAGGGCTGAGCACAGGAGACAAGGTCAGTCTGCGCCTCGGCAAGAGGCTGAGGAGAGGAACACTGGAGCCAGGGACTGGCACCAACCCTGGAGGTCTTGGCAGGCTGGTGGGAGAGCCCTTTCCCTCATTCACTTTTGCACTATTTCTAAATTCACTCCATGCAGCCTTCCTTTGCATGCACACAGTATAATTTCCAACTGAAAAGTTGATAGGAGCCACAGGAACTCAGGGTGCCCCATGAGACCCTCACTGGCAAATGGAAATGAAGCCCACCCCTGCTGGGCTTGAGCAATGCCTGTGCCAATACAAGGTCTCAGAGAAGTCAAGGCAGAATTCATCTGGATGGGAAAAAATAGAGTTACAGAGTCTTTGCCTGCAAATGGGCTCAGCTGGGATCCAGTCACAGAATCTTTGAATCCCAAACTTTCAGAACACAGCACTCTCTGGGCCCCCAGAAGCTCTCCAGTCCAACCTCCTTTGCCCTTTGCCTCCATCCCAAGTCGCATCTGCACACCTCCAGTGATGGTCAGCTCCCCACTCATGTGGCAGGAGAGCTCTGACTTGAGAGTCTTCCTCAAATTGAGATCCCTCTGGAACCCCCCGACTGGACGTCACTGACTCGGGGCTGCCCACTCTGCCCTCCAGGCAGTATGGTGAACACTGGCAAGCATCACACCTCCAGGGCTCTCTTGCCAGACCCCAATTCCAGGCTTTCACCTGTGCTCCTCTGTTTAGCTGCAGAGTCCCCTGCACACCACTGGGCTTGTCCCAATTTATCATCACTCTGCTTCCATTGCTTTGAGGAAAGTCTCCACAGGAGGGTGCCAGGTACCCAGAGTGTCCCTCTCACATCACATCCTTCTTGCTCCTACTTCAAGACCATATGGCATTGCTGGTGCAATGTAAAATGGTGCAGTCACTGTGGAAAACAGTACAGTGGTTTCCTCAAAAGTTAAACATTGAAGTACTATATGATCTAACAATTTGCTTGTCAGAATATACCCAAAACAATTAAAAGCAGGGACTCTAACACTTGTATACCAATCCTCATGGCAGCGTTACTCACAATAGCCCAAAGGTGGGAACCACCCACATGTCTGATACAGTCGAGTGGATAAACAAAGTGCAATATGCACATAGAATGGGATATTAGTCAGCCTTAAAAAGGAACACAATTCTGAGACATATTACAATATGATGAATCTTAAAAACAGCCTGCTGAGTGAAATAAGCCAGACACAACACTGTATGATTCCACTTATGTAAGGCACTTAGAACAGGCAAATTCCTGGAGACAGAAAGTAGAACAGTGGTTGGTTACCAGGGGCTGAGGGAGGAGGAAATGGAGAGTTACTGTTCAACAGATAGAGAGTTTCTGTTTGGGATGGTGATAAACTCTGAAGATGGATAGTGGTGATGGTTGTACAACACTGTGAGTGCGCTTAATGCCACTGAAGTATACATGGAGAAATGGTTTCAGTGGCGATATGTTTTGTATAGCTTACCACAATAAAAATTTTTGTAAAAGGCCACACTTATCTACCCTCCATTCCCTGCCAAAGACTAATCAAGCACCAGAGATCTGTAAAGTACTAAGTACAGGGACTGTCGGACATGCTGGGTGCCGTTGCGACTGGAAGCCAAGACTATCTTTGTTCATAACAATGCTAACAGCCAAGCACCAGGCAAAACAATGAACATGGATTGCTTTATTTAATCCACACAGCTTTGTCCAGTAGCCATCATTGTACAAATTTGAGAAATGGAACAGAGATTCAAAGAGGCTAAGTAGCTTGCTCAAGACTACACAGTGACAGATTCTGGGTTCAAATGGAAATGTCTGCTTCCGGAGGCTACGGTTCTCAATCATAATACTTGACTACTTCTTGAAATAAACTTGGGAAATGCCTAAAAGCAAAAATATACACACATGCACACACATACACACCTCTGAGAGAGTTTTTTTGGGTGAAATGTGTGGAAAAACTTGTCAGAGGGAGTACCTATTAACTCCTCAAGTATGCAGCTGGTCTCTCTTGCTCACTGTTCTATCCTTAATCAATACTTGTTAAATGAAGAAGTGTTGAGTGACTATTGGTATGTCCTGAAGAAGTCAGATTTCCAGAAACATGGTGTTTCAGCTGTGCCTGTGGGGCCGGGAGAAGGGAAGGAAGAGGACCTCAAACTGCACCTTGTCCAGGAGCCTCTGCCGATCTTGGGCTGGGCTGTGGGGCACCTGCGCTCCTCTACCCTCTCCCACCCCTTATTGATGGCAGGAGTACCATCCTGGGCTGAGCTCCTCAGTTCACTGTTTGCTGCTCCACTAGATAGGCAGTCCTGGGGGGCAGAGTTCCGGGCTAACCCTCTCTGTGCCCAATGCCCAGCCAGGAGCTGGCACAGAATTGGTGATCTGGGGTTCCTCACTGGAGAAATGAACAAAGGGAGAGTGCTGGAGAAACCCTACTGGAGAGTTCAACCTTGAGGAGCTCTTGTTCAATTCTCCTTATTTCCCTATAATTAGAACAAATTCCCTGTTAGCTCAGTTTCCATTCCTGAAGGTGGAAGAAATTCAGGAAACTTCTCCCAAGTTGCCGAGCCTGGTTCTCAGTGTGACTGTCTAGACATATAACCTGCAGGCTGCCCCAGCGTGATCTTGCAGAACTTGGTGGGGGGTGAGTGGGTGCTGCAGCGGCAGCTGGCACAAGTTACCTTCGGGGCTGGCAAGGCCTCTGCTCTGGGCCAGGGAGTCGCCTGTGCTGACACCTGGCTGGCAGTCACCTGTGCAGGTGAGAGCTGGGCTACTGCTGTGATGGGGCCAAAGCCTGGGGGCACAATTCACGTTGAGTGCATAGTGAATGGGGTTCCCTGGAGTTGGGGGTCATGGCCTCCCTGGGGCAGAAGTGAGGCTACTGGAGCAGGCCTGTGTGGCTGGGCCATCTCCCCGGCTGGGTGAGAGCCTGCCACCCTCAGAGCTTGTCTGCTGACCTCTGCCTTGTAGCCTGGATCCCCTACTGCCAGTGTTGCACTGTATTTGGACCTAACGTCTGCCTCTAACTGAGCAATAAAGCATAGAGGAGGGAGTACAGGACAGATGTGGGATCAAGCCTAAAATTAGTCCCATTAGCTGTGTGACCCTGGAAAAGTTATTTCATCTCTTGGAGTTTCAAATTTCTTATTTTACTTTGAGAATAACAAAACCTACCTTCAGGGTTCTTAGGAGGATTAATGAGATTTATAAAAGGCTTAGAACAGTAGCTGGCACATAGTCAGTTTTATATAAGTGTTCATTAAATGAATGCAAATTGATCTTGGTTTATCTCAAGCGTCAGTCGTGGAACTTAAGAAACAGTTCTTAAAAAAATGGTTGTGGGATAAATGGTTAACTGAAACCTGGATCCGAGTCCTAACTCTACCACAAACACATGGCATGATTTTATCTCTCAGAGCCTCACTTCTTCAATTTGTATAATGGGCGTGTATGACACATTATCCTGAATGTCTCCTCCAGATTGAATATGACAGGACTCAAGAGCGTGGCACACTGGGCCCCATCTATCCTCAACTGTCTCCAGCTCTGGCCTACTTCACCCCCAGCCACCCCTGATTCCTGGAGCATCCAGGCCTTCTGTGCTGCAGAACTCAGGCCTCTTGGAAATGCCTGGCCTGGGATTGTCAACAAGGATTAGTTCTGGGAAACACACCAGCCCAGAGTGTCCCCAGAGAGGGCACTTATCCTGCCTGGCCACTGAGAGGGTGGACTGAACATTCCAATCAGCCAAGTGGCCTCAGGGGAGAATTTAGAGAAAAGGGCAGTGGGAAGCTGGTGCTAGAGGTCTCTTAATCCTGGGGAATTTAGAGCCACTGCAAAGTGGACTCCTCGCTGGGCAGGGATTTGCTTCTCCTCCCAGTCTCAGCTGACAGCTTCTGCAAGAAAGAGAGGATTTAAATAGCAAAGGTGACTCGGCTTGATTTGACCAAGCTCTCAGTTAGATGCATTCCTCCTTTGGTTCCCAGGGTTCAGAAATAGTCTGGTTGAGGATACAGAGGTGCCCTGGGAGAAAGGAGATGGTCTCTTCTCAGGTGTCAGGAACACAGGCTGTACCAAATAAATGTGGAGGGAGCCTCCTGGACCATCGTGGGGCATTTTATGGCTTAGTAGGCTGCAGAATTGTCTTGTGTGGTCCTCTAGGTAGAAAAAGTGAGCCCCATGGAATAAAAAAGACCTGCTCAGTATCACCTTTGAGCAAACTAAGTCAATGACAAAGCCAGGGCTAAGACTGGGTCTCCTGACCCTAAAGTTGGCTGACCCTTATTCCTTAGACACACAGCTTTTGTACTAGCCTTAAGCAGCATAAACCAGGGCATTGTTTTATTTGGTGCACATTTACCCAGCCTTTGCCATGTGTAAGCCCTGAATGAGGCACGGGTGAGGGTGGGGCAGGGATGGGACAGAGATGAACCAGGCACCACCCTTGTCCTCTAGCTGCTAAGACAGGGACTTCAGCAGCCTGAGAATAGATGCTATAGGAAAGTGGAGCGGAGGGAGGGGAGCACATCTGGCCGTAGGGGGAAAGGGCCTAGGAGCTGGGAGCTGGAAAGCTGCTTCTGTTTTTTGTTTTCTCAGTTTCACTGCTCTTATCTCCCCCATTAGCCCAGGAGAGGGATTAAGGCTCCCTCATTTGCCAGGGTGACCCCTTAGGCCAGTTCTCTGTGTCACCCTCTCTCCCCAAGCAGCATGACCTCCCACTGACTCTCCCTTCCAGATACCTTCTGGTTTGTCCCAGTCTGGCTCCTGCCTGGCTCTGGTGAATCATCTTTCACCTGGGGCATCCCTTGGCTCCTGGGCAACAGCCCACAGTTGTCCCATGCCTCTGCTCATTGCAGCTAGAGTGGCCTTTCTGCTGTAGAGCAACCTAAAGGAACTGAGCTTTGCGGGTATCTGACATTGCCTCCAGGGCTGTCCTGGGACAGGTGCAGCCAGAGAGGTCCTGGCAGCCCCAGGGGCCAGAGTCAGGATGGCTGGGAAGAACCCATGGGGCAGGCTGTTTCAGCTCTGGGGAAGGTGCTAGCCAGAGAGTCCTGTGTGGTAACAGACTGCTGGGGTCAGGGAGGGGAGGAAGCAAGGGAAGAATGGTTTCTCCCATATTGGGAGATATATGATCAGGGCCTCGAAACCCTGTTACTTACTTGGACATTGTAGAGGGTATTTAGGCAGCAATAACAGGCACCAAATTCTAGACCAGGACCTAAAGTTGTAAGCACTCCAGTGCACTGTCTTTGTTTGCATGTGTGTGTCCCTTCTTAGGCGGGGAGCAATTTGAGAGCATTTATGGTTGCAAATAAGCATATGGGTCTGATTCATCTTAGCCTCTTAACCTTTAGCAGAGAGCTCAGCACTTGCTAGATTCAGAAGCACTTGCTGAGAGAATGAATGACTTGTGAGCATCTGAAATCCCAGAATTACTCCAGGACTGGGACTGGCTGAGGCGTGAGAGGGACTCGAGTGTGGAGAAAAGGCTCCTCTCTGGTTGCTCTTCTCTAAGAGCTCCCCCACTTCAGAAGACTTGTAAATAAGAAGGGCTTTCTGGGCTAAATAAGATCTGGCCTGCCCCCAGCCTCCTCTCCCCCCAAAACCAAATGTGCACATGAAAATCCAACTTCCTTATCTACCTAGGCTCGAATTTGGCACCCTGGGGCTTGAACGGTCAAGAGAGCAACTGATGGTCCATCCAGATGTCCTTAAAGGCCTCCAGCTGTAGACCACAGATTATTGCTCCTTCCAAAGTGCCAGCCCCAACTTCCACCTGCATGGAAGTGTGAGGAATGCAAGAGACTACCCTGGATGGAACGGAAGGGACTGCATTGGAAATCCCAGTTAGGGAGGTAAGGATCCCATTGAGAATGAAAGACAAGGCTGGAAGGGTCCCAGGAGAGGTCAGAATGCGAGAGGCCAAACAAGGTGGAAGCTCTCACCTTCAGAAGGGGAGTTCTCTCTGTAAGACAGAGTCCTTAATGCACACTCGATGAGTGGGTGGTTGGATGGCTGGAAGGATGGATGGCAGGAACAGGTGGTGGTCCGTTCAAGGGTTTAGTGGTTGATGAAATTTTGCTGAATTCCAGGGTCTGAGTTGGACTGGCTGCCCCTGTGCATTTCACCTGCAGAAGGGATGGGGTATGTTTTCTTGTGCTGGGAGGTTCCCTCCTGCAGACACAACTTACTCATAGGGCCTGATCTCAAAGGAGAGAGTTGCAGGCAGCCTCAGGGGAGGAGTAGTGGGGATCCCCTGACAAGGTATCATTCCCTTTATGCTGGTGTCAGCCTTCCGGTGGGGTGGACCCCCAAATGTCTAGGTGGGATGTGCAAGACTGTGCCGACTTGTCTGAGAGCCAAGTGGGGGTGGGGAGCACATGTGCCTCCCACCGCTGGGTATGTATAGCAACAGGTGTGTGTCTTAGTGTGGATGATTCAATCTTTGTGCCCATTTCCTCCTAGAAGTGGATTATCTGGTCCTTTAGAAACAAAATCACTCAACTAAGGAAACTCACACTGCAATGTCAGACTGGGAAGTTCTGATTGTAGGTGTCAGACAGGTTGTACCCTGCACCCTGCTCTTTGCAGAGAGGTCTTTTCTCTAGCACTCACTTCCTGCCTAGGATTTCTGCAAAACTTAGGTTAACAACATCTGGCCTTGCATGGGAGAGAGAAAAGTGGGGGTGGGAGTGGAAAGGTGAAGCTAGTGTTGGAAAAGGAGCAGAGAGAGGATAGAGAAAAGGGGCAGAGCTGGGCAGAAGGAGCAAGCCAGTGGGGTTTCCCACGTTACGTGGCACCCAGTAGCCTGGTGGTGCAGTGGGAGGAACATGACCTCTGCTGTCACATTCACCTGGGACTTGCTGCAAGGCCTGTGGATCTGCACTAAGTTCAGCCAGTGCAGAGCTGGCCGGGAGTGGCCCCACTGTACTTGCAGCAGGGCTGGGTGGGTTTCAGAGTCAGCCTGGGGCTGAGATCACAGCACGGGGACTCAGCTAGCCAGGCTCTCAGCCTCTCTCCCAAGTGAGCCTACAGAAGGCTGTATTCTAGGCCACCTTGGGTAGAAGCTGTTCTCAGGAAAGCCCAGCTGACCCCGACCTGTCAGACCTGCCAGACCCTCCCCCAGCCCTTTGTGGACCCTTCCAGCTGGAGACTGTTTGCACAGCTGGGGTGTGGGTAGAGGGTAGGTGGGGAGAGGCTCCCTCTGGGTCCTGAGGCTCTGGCTAAATATCTCTAGGCCAGTTGGAAATAGCCCTGAATAATGAAAAGGGCCCAGCAGATCCATGAATGGGACATAGAGTCCTGGCACTGCTATTTTCAAGCTGCCTGATCTCTAGCAAGTCATATGGTTTATGTGAGCCTTCATTTTCTTATCTGTAAAATGGAGAGAATAATAAACATAGCAGTGCTGGGGGAAACAAACCTGCCATGCATATAAATAACCAGCCTGACACCTGACCCAGTGGGGGGCTCAAAATGTGCACTCCCTTCTATTTCTTTTCTTTCTATTCCCTTTCTCCTGTTTTGTGCTCTGTAGAGCCATTCGTTAATTATTCCAATATATAGTCACTGAGCGTCACTGGTGGCAGGCACTGTGGTGAAGGAGGCAGGCCCTCAAAAAATCACAGCTGTGTGGCAGAAATAAAAATACAAGGAAGTGTGATGAGAACGAAGGTGAAACCCTTCCCAGAGGTGGTGTCAGGACTGATTCTAAAGGCTCCTCAGCAAACAACCTGAGTGGTCAGATGCCCTCCTGCTCCCTGAGCAGTTCATCAGCTTCCATTCACCCATGAAGCACTGCCTCCTCCATGAAGCCATCCAGGCTTCCACCCAGTTTCCCACAAGCCCTTGTTTTAAACACTTTACAGCCCAGTCCTTGGAACAATACTGTGAAATGGGTATTATTTCCAGTCTGGTTTACAGATAAGGCACCAGGACTTAGAGGAGTCAGTGAACAAGGGCAGGATGCCATCTGAATTCAGCTCTGTCTGAGTCTTGGGTCTGAGCTCTTTCCATAAAGCTAATTTGCCTCTTCCTTAGGCCTTCCTCTTACTCTGGGCTTCCTTAGCCCCTCCAGAGCAATCACCACCTGGTTATTATTTATTTGTTTGCTAAGTAGTTGTCCCCACCAGTCTAGAAACCTTTCAGGAGCTGGACTGTACCTGATTCCTATCTGTGGCCAGGGGCCCAGTGTAGGTCCAGCATGGAACAAGCATCAACAGTCACTTGTTGAGATGGAACCAATTCAGAAGCACAATGTAATAGTTTCCCACAGTTCAGCTGGGCAGAGCCTGTGATTGGGTTCCACCTTGGCAGCATGATACCCCTACCCTGCCACCCATGGCCCAAGTCTTTCCCTCCCTCCTTTTCCCATGGTCCCAGGTGCTCTGGGGGTCAGCAGGATGTGACAGGGCGGGCGATGTGGTAGCCACACTCGTCCAGCCAAGCAGGCCAACCCAAGTGCTCCTAACACTGAGGTAAGGCCAGGGGAGGGAGATACGCACAGCTCATATGCCTAGGAAAACCCAGTACAGCTTTGCAAAGGAGCTTAAGGAATTTAGGATTGGGACAAAGGGCTCAAAGAATTGGTGCAAAAAGCAGGCAGTAGATTTGGCCAACTCCTCAAATGCGGACCCTTCTGTTCTTGGCATCTGAGTGGCTGCTCCTCTTCCCTGCCTCAGCCCAGCTACAGTTGTCCCATTTGCTTGGTCCAGTAGTCCCTGAGGCCTTGGGGGCCTGGGAAGGACTGATAGGTTGTCACGAGAGCTGACTTTTGGATGGGAACTCGGTTCCCCGGCAGATCAGACAGCAGCTGAGATCCCAGAAGGAGATGGCCCTGGTGATGGATGCTCTGAGACCTTCCTGGCTGTCTCCACTCTGTCTCCCCTGCTGATCCGCCAAGCTTTCACCCGCCTTCTTGTACTCTCCTTGGTTACTGGCCAAAGGTGCTGGTGGTGGAAGAGCCAGCCGTCGCATCAGGCAGGGGATGCAGGGAGACTTGAGCTATCAGTTCATGAATCAGCTCAGCTCCAGCCTTCAACTGAACCCGACACAGCAGTATCTGGAGAATGTGCCCCAGGCCATGGTGCTGTGGAGCAGAGATGGAGGCCTCCAGGACCAGACAGAACTGGCTCCAAATCCTGGCACCACCACCCACCAGTTCTGTGACCCTGGGATGCCGCCTGACTTTTCGGGGCCTCAGTGTCCTTCTCTGTCAAGTCAGGATAATAGAATCCACCTTGCCAGTTCACAGGCTGTTGAGAAGATCAAATGAGAGAAAGGTTTTCAAACTGTTGCCGGTGGGCATCAAGATTATTGCTAACCATGTAGTAGGCTGGTGGCAGTGTCCAGCTCAAACCCAGGTCTCCTGACTCCCAGACTTGTTCTTACTCTGTATTAGCCCTTCATATTGACTATGGTTAGTTTGGGTTTGGTCTGGTGGCAGGGGAATATACCTGATGACCTCAGGTTCAGCCCCTCCAGATCTCTGGGTTCAGTTCCAGGAGTTGAGAGCATGTAAGAATTGGGCCGTTGCCATGTTTAACTGATTAAATCACTGGCCAGTGAATGTGGCTAATGAGATTGTACCTACCCATGGATCTAGATCACTAGACACTCAGTGTGAAGGGTATGTGACAGGGGAGGAGGAGGATATAAGCTCCAGCCTTTGAGGAACTTGCATACTCTTTGGGGAGGTGGGATACCCATACAAGAGATTTTTAGTTAAAAATGTAGAGCACAGCATCCAAGACACTAAATCAGGTCTGTTCACACAACACCCCAGTGCACACCATCATTATTCAGTAAATAACTGTCAAATGAAGGAATAAAGAGATGAATGAACAGCACAGACAATCTTTGCATGTTATCCATACATCCCTTGGGATTTCCATGCTCCTAGGTGACTTGGGGAAAACGTGGGCTGAACCTCAGACTGTTTGGCTGTTTCAGTTTTTCTTCTTCTCTGGCCCTGCTCAGGGGAGCATAAACTTCTCCCTCTGGGTCAAACCATGTGACCCACACACAAAACTTTGCCCTCTCCTTTTTCCACAACATTTTAATCACCTTGGGAATTTTGCCATGATTTGTTCCTTTGAGGGCATCACAAGGGAGGGGTCACAAGTTGTGCACATAGTACTCCCCACCATCCAAATTCCAAGCTCCTGCCCTGTGGCCCCTCCCCAGCCCTCTGGGAAAGGTGGGTCTAGAGGGTACTGCCCAACCCCTTCCTGTTCTAATCCATGACTTTTTCTGTAGAGAGAAGGGCTGTCAGTCTGCTTTCCCTACCCCAGAGAGTTCCAGGAAATATAATGTTGTCTATTTTTCCTTCCACATTAACTTCCCCAGGCCTTGTGAGTGCCCAGACAAGTTCCCAGAGGGTAGTGGTACAGGTTCAGACTGTGGGCAGAAAAGCCCTGCCTAACACTGAGATCTATCTAGATTGCCTAGAGGCAGTGAGCTTCCCACCATAGTGGTGTGCCAGCAGCATGAGGTGGCAGAAGCAACTCAGGGTTGCAGATGTGAATTCTCAAATGTTTATTCAACCTGAGGGCTGGAAAGGAGAGTGGCCAGGAAGCAGGAGACCTGGGTTTATGGCCTCAGCTCTCTACTGACTGTCAGTGTGAGCCTCATTAAGTCCCTACCTAATCTTCTGTCTTAGCTTCCCCATCTGCACCACGGTTGAGGAGCAGAGGATAGGGAGGTCAGACTGGGTGCCCACCCAGGGTTCCTTTGGCTATGAGACGCTGTGGTTTCCTCATATCTCAAAAGTGGAAGGTGATTTGCTTTTTCTATAATTAGAATTGAGTGTCAAGTTTGTGGGAAATTGAGAATGACTGGATCTTATCTCTCTGGCTCCAGGCCCAGTTAGGGCTCTGTCTGGCTGCAGCAGAGAGGAAAGGAACACCCCAGACCCTCTTCTGGTCTGTGGAAAAAGCGAAGCAAGCCCTTGACATCCCGCATGTAGTAGGCCCAACCAGTCAAGGCTGTCCTCCCCAGCTGTGGAGACAGAGGATGGTAGCACACAGAGCACTGTGATCTCTGTTGGGGTGGGAGGTGGAAATGGGATGGTGTGGGGGAAGGGGAGCATTCTTCTGCATCTCTGCGCTGCTTGGCTCCTGGGATGGGACTGGGACATGGAGCCCACTCCTGTCTGTCTTCCTCTTGCAACACACACTCCCTGGGAGGATATGGCACAGCATGGATCTCTGTGATTCATATTGATATTGCCCCAAATGTTCCAAAAATTTTCCCAACTAAGGTGTCCAATGATCGCTTTAATTGTTATTAAACACTTTTGAGCAATCACCACATGCCAGGTTTTGTGCTAGGCACTGAGATATAGCAGTGAGTACACGAG
Source organism: Manis javanica (assembly GCF_040802235.1). Lineage (NCBI taxonomy): Eukaryota > Metazoa > Chordata > Mammalia > Pholidota > Manidae > Manis > Manis javanica. The sequence goes on from NC_133159.1 coordinate 37,840,694, forward strand.
AAATAGCTTTCAACTTGGGTGTGCCCCATACTTGTCCCTCGCACCCATCCCCCTATGCACCCAGGCTCCCAGCCTCTGGGACCCTGCCAACTTGGAGCACACGTTCATTGCCATCAAGCCAGAGGGGCTGCAGTGCAGCCTGGAGGGCAAGATCATCAAGCACTTTGAGAAGAACGGATTCCACCTCATGACCATAAAATTATTTCAGGCCCCTGAGGCATAGCACTACACTGAACTGAAGGACCACCAGCTCTTCCCAGGGCTGGAAATACATGAACCCAAGGCCATGTTCTGGGAGGAGCTACGTGTGGTGAAGACAGGGCCAGTGATGCTTCAGGAGACCGATCCAGCAGAGTCTATGCCGGGCACCATTCAAGGGGACTTCTGCGTTCCAGTTGGCACATCATTCATAGCAGTGATCCAGTAAGAAGTGCTGAAAAAGAAATCATCCGATAGTTTAAGCCCAAAGAATTGGTGACTACAAGTCCTGTGCTTTTGGCTGGACCTATGACTAAAGGGGGACAGAGGAGCAGTTCCCTTCAGCACTGCTTCATATGACCCTGGGCCCAGTACTTCCTTCCATAGACATGGAAGCAATAGAATTGACCTCTCTCTCTTCCAGAACACATTAGCCAATACAACTTTCAGAAACTGGGAAAAATAAAGAAGACAAGGAAAAAATGGAAAGAGAAAAGGAAGAAAAGAAGAAAAGAAAGAAAGGGAGGGAAGGGGGGAGAAGAGAAAGGCCCTGTAGTATTTATGGTGAAAGACAGCATTATAGTGCAGGAGTCCGAAAGGGCTATGGGAGCATGGTGGGGCTGAGGCCGCTGGTACCTGGATGTGAAGGAGCCAGACAAGGATTCTGAAGTCCAAGGAGGAATCTGTTAGGCCAAAGGAACGTAAGGAGGAGACTGGTGTGTTCCAGGCGGAAGGAGCAATGCCTGCAAAAGCCTGTGGTGGGGAGAGAGCAAGGCTTAGCCAGAAGTGATTAATTCTTGAGTGTGAATGGCTGATGAAGAGCCAGGGATAGGAGGGGTGGGGAGGGGAGTTGGGGGCATGTGGTGGAACTAAGGCTGGAGAGAAAGGGCCAAGATCAGGCAGGGTCTGGGGCCATGCGGATGAGGCCGAACATTATCCTGGAGGCAGTGGGAGCCCGTGAAGAGCTTTAGCTGTAGTGACAGCCTAATTTGTACTTGAAGAAGATGGCATTGATGCTGTGTGGAAGATGGACTGGAAGGGGAGCCTGGAGACAAGATGGGAGACTGACTCAGTGAGCCAGATGAGGAGTGGTGGTGGACAGACTATGCTGGTGGGAATGGGAATGGAGAGAAGTAGATGGGTCTGGTAGACCTTGAGGAGGTAGAATCCACAGGACCTTGGTTTCCCGTGAGCCCTGCACTATGGATGACTTTATTTTCCAAATCCATTAGGGTGATTGCATATTTCAAGCAATCAAATTTATATCATTAAAATAATAATAGTAAAGGAGCAGGTATGGAATTGGATGCACTTTGTTCCTGCAGCTTTGGAAATGGGGTTTATCCCCTCACCCCTGTCATGTCATGATGGGCAGGCAGAACTTCAGGCCATCAGGAGCTCAATAATTTTGCTTAGTCAGTATAATCACAATACTCACTTAGTCAATATAATCACAGCCCAAAGCAGCAAAACTTGATGTTTTAGGTGCCTAAAGGTTGTAGTTGGTTGTCAAGACCTGGTCTTTCTGCCTCTGGTGTTACCCTCTAAGTGGGTGCTCACATTACAGTCAGAAAGCTTTTCCTAAAATGAAAATTGGATCGTGTCTTAAAATTCTATGGTGGTGCCAGGATGCCTCTCTCTTCTTTCTCAGCAGCCTCTCCCTCAGTGGACCTCATCCTCATCCATGGACACCACCCGTATCTATTTAGTCTCAAATACATCTCATGGTCAAAACGCTGTCCTGATCTCTAGACCCCAAATCCCACCCAGCACCCCAACCTGAGTGTCTCACTGGCACCTTAGACTCACTCTGACCAAACCAAACTCCTGGCCTTCTATCAGCCTCCCACCTCACAGCCCTCGCCTCTCTGTAAGCGCTTCCACTAGCCCTGTGGTAAATATCCCTGGTAGGCACCTTTCTTCTCTCTTACCCTCACACTCAGTCCATTACCAAATCATTCTGATTTACCTGCTTCTTTTCAGCCCTGCTGCCTACCCCTACCCCTCAGTTTGGACCCCATGTTCTCTTTTGGGATCCCCTCAGGAACCTCCCATCTGCAATTTCTGCTTGCATCTCGCTTTTGTCTAAGCTGTTGTCTACATAGCAACCAAAGTATAAAATGGATAGTGTCATTTCTCACCCCTCTACTTAAAATTGAGCAGAGTTTCCCACTGCTCTTAAAATATCATCCGTTAACAAGCCCAGTGTGATCTGGCCCCTGCCCACCTGAGGTAGATTTGTAGTGTGTCACGTTAGCCTGCTGGAACTACACTTCCCAGAATTCCCTTTGCTGCACATTCCAGTTGTACAAGGGGTACAAGAGCAGGTTTGCAGGGAGATATGAAAGGAGGAAGCAAAAGAGCAGTTATATTCTGTAGCACTTGGAGGGCAGTGCGGGGCCCAGGCCCTGGTGCAGTTATACATGTTGGCATGGGGCAGCAGCCAGCCTGCAGGGCCTCCATTCTCTGACCACACTCTCCTCTAGCTTCTTCTTCCCCTGACTTGTGGAAATGTTTAGCTCTACTTTTTCTGCAGGGCACAAGCATAACCCAAGGAGGACCTTTGGAGTCAGTCAGACCTGCAGAATGCCATCTTCATGTCTTTCCTGTCCAACTACCTGTCCTGATGACTTCAGATCCCAGCATCAGGCACAAAGACCACAGCCTCAGACAGACTGCTCAGTCACCTCTCACAACTGCAGAAGGTCAGATAAATCCCTTACTGTTGCCCCTAGCAGTCTCTTTCTCTGATGGAACCCTGACCAGTGCACTGCCTCTCCAGACCATCCTATGCTCCCCTTCCCCATGCTCGCAGCAGGCCAGCTACCCTGGCCCTCTGTTTGTCCATTTGTTTGTTTTCCTGAGTGTGTAATGCTCCTTCCCATTTCTAAATCTTTGTGTGTACTATCGCTTCTTCCTGGATGTTATGCTTCACACTCTGCCTGACCAACTCCTGTTCTTCCTGCAGATCACAGGTCTGTTATGTTTTCTCATGGTATTAAATATTGCTTTTTTTTTGTAGACGTACACAGGTTTGTGGCTTTGTGTGTGGTATGTGTATGATTATTTGTTTTAAGTCTGTATCCCAGAACAAAATCTTTATAGAGCCCTGCCTGCTAGAGTGGTTGGCACATAGTTCTTTGGTGATAATTTATTTAACAGTTGAAAGAAAGAAAAAATGAGCAAAGGAAAAAAAGAAAGACAGGAAAAGAGGAAAAATGGAAGGAAGAAATAGAAAGAGAAAGAAATAAAGAAAAAAGAGTTCTGTTTGTCACCCAAATTTCAGCAAAGTTATCACTTTCCCAGGAAAGGCTGGGTTAGGGGCTCCTCTGTTCCCTGTTATCACATCCCTCCTCACTGGATTCTGAGGGTCTCCCCCTTCCTCCTCGCCCCCACCAGACTGTCAGCTCTCTGAGATGGGAACTGGGTAGGGGGAGTGGACTGAACTTGGGGTAAAGTGAAATTCTTACCCTGGCATTCCAGGGCTTTGACCAGAAACTCCTATTTACCCTTCGTGCTCAGCTCCTCCTCTCCCCAAACTCTTCCCTGTCCCCTGAATGAGCCACACTCCTTCCTGCCCACAAGCTTTTGCAAATGCCACCCTCTCTGCCACAGCTGTCCTCCCCACCTGGTGAAAGCCAGAAGCCCTCCCAGTCCAGCTTACAGAGAGGCCCCACTGGGCTGGCAGGAGGATGCAAACACGTGGGTGGGGAGGCTGACTCGGGCTGTGGCACTGACTGACTTTTTCCAAGGGCTTTCTTTCCCCGAAATGTTTCCTCAGTGACTCAAAGTTTTGCCACAAATAAGAAAGGTCACTGGACCAAGGAAGAAGAAGGAAGGCTCAGGTCAGCAAACTGGATATTGTTTCCTTGGTTTGTGGGGCACACCTCTCCCCCCACTGCCAACACTCAGCTGGGCCTCTGCCAGTCGTCCTAAAGCACAGCCTTCCTCCCACCACCTCGTGACTCAGTGCCTTTCCACTTGTACCTGTTCCGGACTTGGTTTGGGATCAATGGGATCCCTGTCTGTGGTCTGGAGTTCCAGTCACTACATTTCATTCATTAAGTCATATTCTTTTGGGCTGGGCCCTGTGGGTACAAGGTTAGCAGTCTGACTGGCGAGAGACATATGAACAGACAATCCAGCCTCGTGTGACAGATGGCCTCACAGGAGCTCACAGAGGGGCGCCAGGTGGGACAAACAAGCCTTTTCAAAGGAAATGACATCTATACTTACACCTGAAGATGTATGTGGCCAGGCAATGGAGCAGCGAGTGTCCTTTGCAAAGCAGTGGGTGTTTCAGGCAGAGACAGTAGCAAGTCAGGCCTGGAAGCAAAACAGAAAGGACCCCATTCCAGGTACTACATTAGGACAGTGTAACCAGAGTGTGGGGTATCCGGAAGTACGGGTAGAGAGGTTGACTGCGACCATATCACAAAAGGACTTAGGCAGTCAGGATAACAAACTGAAAATTTACCCAGAGGGCAATAGAGAGCCACTGATAGGTCTTTGTCCCCACAGCTGTGAAACAGAATGACTAGCCCTTGACCTCATTCTGCTGTGGAGAACTGCACTCCAGTACCTCCTCTGCTGTCATCTCATGGGCGACCTTGGGCCTGCCCTCCCCTGCCCCATACCTCAACCTTCCCCACTCCCATGAGGCATCTGGACTGGGTGACCTGGAGTTTCTATGGCTCAGAGAAGATTCAAATCTAGGGTATTTTGTTTGATTAGTTAATTGATAGATTGAACAATATTTTATGGAGCACAAATTTTGTGCTGGGCGGTTTGCAAGCTGGGGGTCCCCACCGCTGTCCTGCAAGAGCTCACAGTCTGCTGGGGAGGCAGATACATGCGTCTACACACGTAACCCAAAGCAGAGTAAGCTAAGAGCCATGGAAGCACTGTTAGGCCAGTGATTCATTCTCCCTCAGGGATCTGGGGGCCGCTTCAGAGAGGAGGCAGCACATCATTTGGGCCTTGAAGGATGCATTTGGGGGGTGGAGATAAGGCCTGCTTTGTTCAGGAAGAATGAGTCACCTGGGGGCTGGAGGCAGGAAATGAGGCCAGGAGACAGGTAGCCACCAGACCCCCAGAGGCCCTAGACACCAGGCTGAGGGTGTGCCCCACCCTCTGCAGGAGTGGGGAGCACACAGGAGTCCTCAGGAGGGGGTGAGCTCATCCCCTCTGTCACTGGGACGCTGGAGGGGACTTTGCTTCCATGACTGGAGTCAAATTCATATGGTACATACAGGAAAGGAAGGTCATTTTGGAGCCCCAACTATTGGGCAGACTGTGAGGCAAGTGACTAAAATACATGGTCTTCTGTTTTAACCCTGGTAACAACTCTCCCAGGCAGAACTAATTCAGCTTTTCACAGGTGGAAACTGAGGCTGGGAGGGAGAAGCATTGTGTCTGAGGTCACACAGCCCAGGTGGAGGGGCCAGGGCCACGCCCACACCATGGAGTGCCCGACTCCAGGGCTGGGCCCTTCGCGCCCGCCCCCCCATTGCCAGATCTCCAGTGCTGCGCTGGGAGCTGGGTGCCTTTTGCCGGCTCCGTGCCCAGGACTTGGTCCCGATGCCTCCTGCAGCCTCTGGTGGGGCTTGGAAGGGACTGAGTGTCGGAGGGAAGGGGAGGAAGTGCCCCCCATCTGTCCCGTCACTGGACACCCTCTAAGAACGGGCACCAGGCTCCCCACTGCCCTGGGTGGGAATAAACTCTTGAACTTTCCGTAGAGATAAAAAGCACTATCTCCTTCCAGCCCTGAGTGTCGGCAGATGGGGCCTCTCAGGCCAGCCTCCAGCTGCCTCCACCCACAGCTGTCAGGAAAAGCTGCCTGAGGCTTCTGCCCTCCCTGAGATGCCCTGTGCTTGCTTCCTAGCCCCTGTGTAGTGGAGCCTACAGTGAGTGTGCAAGACCTGGGACTGGCATGCGTTCACATCCCAGCTCTGCACTGCCCTGAAGTGGGATTGTGAGCAAATCATTATTTTGAGCCTCAACTTCTTCATCTGTAAAATGGGGGTGATAATGCCTCCTAGGGGCCAAATGAAATTATTGCCTTATACACAGCAAGCCCTTTGCAAGTGGATGACCATTTTAGTAATAAAATGGGACAGACTGCCTGGGTGCAAATGGCCAGCCCCACCTTACAGAGCTTTGTGACTTTGGGAAAGTTTACATCAACTTAGTGTCTTGGTTTCCTCTCCTATTAATGGAGGGCTGTGAGGACGACACTAGTTAATTAAGATACAGCCCCGAGGATGGTGGTGCAGCGTAAGTATCAGGCATTATGAGTGCCACTCTCTAAGTTGCTCTCTGATCACTGACCAGGTGTCCCCGGCCTCCCCGGCCTCCCCGGCCTTCTCCTGCCCACTCTGGGAAGCCCCAGGGTTTCCCACTCTCTTTCTCTTCCCCTGGGCAAACCTCTCGCATGCCCACATTTTCTCTCACAGCTCGGCAGAAGGGATGATTGGTGGATCCCTTCCTGGCTCGTGGAGGGACTTGAAGCCTCTCTGGCCCAGCTGAGGGTGAGTAGGCAAAAGCTCTCTGTCTTCCACATCGTCTATCTAGTGCTGGAGAACAGGTCAGCCTTTTCCTGATCCAACAGACAAAATGACACTGTGGTGATTCATGGACAGGTCCCAGGGAGTCAGGAAGGAAAGGGCCTCAGAGGGCACCTTGCCTGCTCCACCCTCACCCCTTGCTTCCCGCTCCTAACAGAAGGCACCAGACCTCCCGTCGGAGTCTCAGAGCAGCAGGACTAATCTGCCTCCCCCTGCTGTGGGAATAATGCCAAGGACCACTAGGTCTGAGTCTCGCAGGCCTGCGTGTCGCTCCGCAGTTGCACCTGGGCAGACCACCTCTGAGCCTTTGCTATTTGAGGGATGTTTTGATAACCTCTTACGGCTCCTCCCCGGCCTGCAAAGCCCCACCTGATCACCCTGCACTCTGGGTTTCCTCTTATCTCCTGGCTTAAAGCTCCCCATCCATTACTGTGCATGAGTTTTATCTGAGCCTCCTTGGAACAAGAAGGATTTCTATGAATAATTGGAATAGCTGGCTGGTGACCTGGAGTTGCTGCCACCAGGGTGGCTGAGGCTTCAACCCAGCTTTTCCTCTCTGTCCACTTCCATGGTGCTGTACACGGATCATGGTTATAGCATTCTGACTGCTCTGCCTGCCCCCCTTACTGCTCCTTCCCCAGGACCCCCCATCACTCACTTCCATACATCCCCTACAGAGTAGCCAGACCCCTCTGTAAAAGCACAAACCTTTCTATAACTTTTCAGCCTTATAGGTAAAGATGCACCCTCAGGTTCCCAAGACAGTCAAAGGAGGCCTTTGCCTAAGCTGTTCCCCATGGATTCATTCATTCATTCATTCATTCATTCATTCAGTCAGTCAGTCAGTCAGTCAGTCAGTCAGTCAGTCAGTCTATCACCGTTAAACACTTACCCTATCTAGGTCCTCCACAGGCTTCCAGGTGCAGACAGGCAAAAGGCACAGACCTTGTCCTTAGGGAGCCCATGGGCTGGGGCAGATACACAGTCAGGTCCTCTGTAATGCAGGGTAATATGTGTAACAGAGGAGAACAGGGTTGGGCTGAGGGGAAGTCCCAGAGGGTCTAGAGGGTCCAAACCCAGCCTGGGGTTAGTAGGGAAGGCTTCCTGCAGGAGGCAGCATAACATGAGGTCCTGAAGGATGAGAAAACTAGCCAGATATGCGAAGTAAACTTTATCTCTTAAACAGTACTGACCAGACCAATTCAAAAGCTGCTTGGTCCGAGAATTCTTTCTTAATTGGCAAGACCTGCACTGCCCTTCATTCAGGGCCAGCACCATGGGTGTGCAGCCTGTGTAGGCACACAGGGCCCCACACTCAGAAGAGCCCCTGCTTGGTTTAATCCTATGCTGGTACTGTCTTGAAATTATTTGTAATTTCAATAATCTTCACTCTTCGCTAAGCCCCTCCAAATTATGTAGTTGGTCCTTTCTCCCTCAGGTCTCGTCACTTCAACCTTGTGATTATGTTTGTACAGCCCAAATGCCTTCCCGTTTTCCTGGGGTGCACTTGTGGTTCTGGGTGGGTCTGACTCGTCTCTGTCCTCAGGGCTCAGCCCAGAGGCAGGCACCAAAAAGCCTCTGTGACGATTTTGGTGAATGCAGTGAGACCCCGCTGGAGCACAGCCATATCATCCCGTGGAAGGGGGCAGGTCCAGCCTGCACATGCTCCAGGAATTCAGAAAGAGCAGAGATGGCTGTGGCTGGAGGTGTCAATGCTCCCCAGAGGACCCTTGTCTGTTCTCCGGTCAAATGTCCTTCTCAGCTGAAAGCCCTTCCGATGTCTTCTTGCTGCGCTAATCCCCTCCTCCCAACTCCAGGCCTCTCCCCAGGCCTCTGGCCATAGCAGAGAGAAGCTGGGAGGTAGGATGACAGCATCCTAATTTCCCTGCTAATTGCAAGTGCTGGGAAGAGGGGTGCTAAATGCCAGGTAATTATCCAGGAGGACACACGCATGCCAGACTCCTGGCTGCTCCCAGCCCCAAGGATTTCACATTATTGGTTTTCTTTTCTTCTTCCTTCCGTAAAAAAAAAAGAGAGATAGATTGTAAGAGAGTTAAGGCCCAGCCTTTTCTCTCCTTAGCCTTAGGAGGTAAAGAAAGCAGTCCCTTTCTTAAGGCCCTCTTCTTATCAGAAACCTATACCCAGGCCCGCCACAGTGGGTCTGTGGGGAGGGTCTGAGGATGGGCACCAGCACTCACCACTGTGTTTATACTTGGGTTGTGCTGAGGCTGTGGGATGGGGCAGGAGGAGGAGGAGCCCCAGCCCTGCCCTCTCCTCCCTGATCACCACGCAGACGTACAGACACCCTCCCCACCAAAAACTATCACAATCACTAGGGCTCCTCTTTGGAGAAGGGGGATCCTGAGCTGCTGTCCTGTACAGGGCTGCAGGGCATGAGGAGGCTGGGATGGGGGGTTCCCTGTGGTGTCCTCAGTGGGCTCTGCTATTCATCCCAAGGGGGGAATGTCACCCACTTGCTTGGCCTCAGTCCCATGCCCTGATGCCTGCCAGCTTCAGTCGTAGCTTGAAAAGCTCCCAACAGGAAGCTATTAAGTTGATGAGCATTCTTGTGGTCCTGGATTGATAGAGCAACGCTCTGTTTTGTAAAGCTGTTGTAATTTTCATAATAACATTTTCCTCTTCTTAAATAAACTTGGACTGCAGCCTGAAGAATGTGGCTGGCTTTGCCTTGGGAATTCAGGACCTGAGATCATGGAGAAAACACTTCCTGGGAAGGTAGGAAGGGGAACAGGACGCCACACTTCCCCCAGGCCAAGGGCTGGAACTCAGGTGGGCCCGTGGAGTCGGGCTCAGCAGGAATCTCAGAAGGACCCATAGCTCAGCTCTGGGCCAGGCCAGCACGCCTCTGTCCTCCTGGATATATTCCTTCTATAATAATGGGAGGCAGCCTAGGCCAGTGGTTAAGAATACAGACTATAGGTTGCAGTTATTAGAACACTCACTATACACAACTTGTATGATCTTGGGTAAGTCACTTAATCTCTTTGTGCCTTAGTTTCCTCACTGAAAAACAAAGATAATAATAGTACATAACTTAAAGGAACATTTTGAGGACTATATTATAGTATAGATATTATATAGGAAATGCCTAAAAGAGTACCTGATGCAAGGCATATGCTCAACACATCTTTAAAAGAAATCCACACAAATGACAAGGTCATAGATAATTTTTCAATTCTCAATGTATTGGGTTCTGAAGTCAGGGAATAATAAAATCTTAGATTTTTGAGTTGCTGAGTTAAATAAAACACCTTAAGATTATGTAACAATGGAATCAACTACTAATTAACAATGTGGTGTCTTAGACTCACAGCATCCTGGACTATGAAGCAAAATAATTATCACATCTTAAGGCCCTAAGGTCAGCCCAACAAAGGCATCCAGCATTTGCTCTCCCACCTTCATGACCTTGAGCCTACTACCTCTGAAGATCGCCTATTGGGGAGGTAATACTGAATACACATCTACCTCCTTTGTCAGCCCCCGTTGGTCCTAGTTCTCTCCAGGCCACTGGGGTGCATCTGCTTCCTCCTCCCATGAGGACCCTGAGAGTCGGGGAGATGACCTCGGGTCTTCCCCAGTGCCTGCTCTCCTGTGAGCTTCTTTCTCTCAGAACAAGGCTTTCCATCATGTTACTAGGGGCTGCCTTGGCCTGGCCAAGCCCTATCAGTTGATGTCCTGGAGTGCACACCATGTGAACGTGACCATGGCTCAGACAGACTTCTGTCAATCTCCATTATCTTTCAGCTTGTTTATGATCTTGCTCTTTCTGGCAGGTGGGCTTCTCTGGAATTCAACAACTGAAGCCAGTTTCAGTGAATAATTTCAGAAGTTGAGCATGTGTGTACCTTCAAGGGTGCAAAGGTGTACAAGGTTGGGAAGGGAGCTTTGAGGATGGATCTCAGAAGTTAAGAACACAAAGACTAAAGAGGGAAAAGAAAGGAAGTGAGTTGGCTGAAAGTCGTTCCGTGGGAGCCTGGCCAGCCCTTGGCAGGAGTGCATCTGCCGAAGTGGTGGCATGAGCAGCAGGCTGGAAAGGCCCTTGTCTTATATACCTTCCAACCTATGTACAGAACAACCCCAATTCCCATGATTGTTTCATAATTTCCCACACCCATTTCCTTTCAGATAAAGAAACAGTCTACAGGCGGATGCCCATTAGCTCCTGGTGCTGGGGTGATTGTGAGTCAAAGGTTTCCCCCAAATGTAACTGGCTGGGTCTCTTGGTGGGAGCTTGGAGGAAGTGTGTGACTGTAGGTTGTGCTCTGCACTGAGGGGCCTGGCTGGAGGGAAGCTGGGGCCAAGATCTAGCCAGTGCTCTGCTCACAAGACACCCCCTGGCATGAAGCTGCATCTGAGCAGAGGAAGGGACATCTTCTTCTAATGCACATGCTGGTGTCCTAAGGTCTAGAAGCAGACAAGTGGCGTGGAATGGGTAATGAAATAACAAAAAATGTAGGCCCAGGAATGTAGGAACTGGGAAGGGTGACAAATTTATTGTGCCGTGAGAGGCACAGGACCAACTCCACTGGACCTCTTTCCTTGAAGAGCTCCAGGCTAAGGCAGGAAACATCCAAACAGCTCATGACAAGAGGCCACTGTAGCCTGAAGGAAGAGGGGGATTGGGGCTTCAGCTCTGGGTCCTGGAGGAGGAGCAGGAGGGTATCAGGCAGGGGAGGCTGGTAAGGGAGGCCTAGGTAGCATGCACAAGACTTCTTTTTATGCCATTGAACCCTCACATTTATCCAAGAGGTGAGTCTGATGCTAAAGGCCTGAGGCTGTTAAGGAGTAGTTCTGTTTTTAGGATGATAAGAAATAGAGCCAGAGCAGGGAGAGATGAAGCTGAGGTGTTGGCAGGAAGAGGTGACTCAGGGCTTGTGAGACCTTAATCCAGCCAGTGACATGGGCACAGTCTCATCTGCATTTCAGAGGGATCCCTTTGGCACTGGTGTGGGGTTCACGGGAGATGCCTGCAGTGGTAATCCAGGTGGGAGACAATGAGGGACAGGGACAGCGAGTTCGAGAAGTGTCTGAGAATGTGTAGGATACTGGTTCTCACAGTGTTTAGTACAACACCTGACATGCATTTGTTATTAATATTAATTAATACTAGTATTCATTACAAAAATAATAGAAAAACAACAATAGCACCTATTTACTGAACATCATGATATGTGATATAAAGTGCTTTACCTACCTTACATCATTTAATCTTCTTGACTATCTTATCAGGTCAGTGCTATAACTAGCCCCATTTTACCAAAGAGGGAACTAAGACCCAGAAAATGTAGATGTTATGCCCAAGGTCACACACAACTGAAGAGACAGATTTCGGATTTCAAGGCACAACTGTCCAACTCCAGAGCTGGTGTTCTCATTCAGCCTTCACGCCAACCACCTTGGAGGGATTTCTCCACTGTCCTGGGCACCGAGAGGCCCACTGGGAGAAGGCCGCGTCGCTGGCCTCGGGGCAGACATTGCCGGTGGCTTTATTGTGTAACAGAGTCACTGAGTAGGAAGAGTTTCCATGGAGGCGCCAGGGCCCCTGGCTCCTGAAGTCGCCTTCTGCTGATACAAGCTGACCTGGGGAGGGAATAGCTGAGGAATGAGGGGAGTGGGGAGGAGACCCCCCCAGCCAGGTTTCAGTTCTCTGGTGTTCCTAGGATCACCTCTCTTCCTCCCAGCTCTGTGCAGTGGAGCCATCCAGCTTCCTCCAGAGACCACCATCTCTCTTCTAATTGGTAGAAAATTGGTTGCTGACTGTCAGGAAATGACTGATTTTCCATCCATTACTGGGCGGACCAGGGCTGGGTAGCTGTGGGGGCCTCCGGGTGGGAAGCAAATGTTGATTAGGCCTTCCAGTTCTCGATTACATTGGTGGACCTCCTCAGGCTGTCCTCCCAGATGCTTATTAATTCCCTGTGAAGACCCATTGGGTTAGAGATACTGGTTAAACGGAACACAGAGCCATAAAAGAGTTACTATTCATTAGGCTTTGCTTGTGGGGAGGGAGGAGACCGGTGAAAAAACCGTGGCCTCAATCCAGGAATGTTAAACAGCCCCATAAGTTGGCAGAGAACTTTATAATTGCTGCTATTAAAATATATGTATTTATATAGGTGATTTGTAGGAGGAAAGAATTTCGGCATTCCAGGGGGCGGGGGGGATCCCAGCTATGATCTCACCCAGGATTAAGTTGTTAGGGACTAGATATTAATGAAGGCTAAGGGCCCCAATCCCTTCCTAATGAGCTCATGAGTGTAATTTGCTTGCAGATGCTACTGTTACAATCACCCTTGAATTGTCTGGAGCTTCCCTCCGGCTGGATTGGGTGAGCTTTACCCCATTACATATACAGAGGGAAGAAGGGGGCCAGAAGCCTCGGTTCCACTCACACCCCAGTCCCTGACTGTTGTGGAAGGGGCTTCTTTCTCATTTCCTCACATGCAACAAGGGGTAGTTAAAAGACAGGGGTGGGACACGTCTGAGAAACCCTTCTCAGCTGGGATGTTCTGAAACCCAAAGAGGTGGTGACCAGTTAACCCTGGCTTGAGGGTGGGAATATATTGATGCCCAGCTTCTCTGGATTCTCCATAACCCAAGAAGTCAGAGGTCTTTCCTAAGGGAAGTCAGAGTTCTCCTACGGGGCCCAAACTTCAATTGTTAACAGGGCTCTTTTCTGAAGATCAGGAAGGGACGCTACTTGTCAGCCTCGGTGATGGGCAGAATAGTCCAGCCAGCACTTGCGCCCTGGTGGAAGCTCCACTCCCTGAGCAGTCCATCTCTGTTTCCTGGCCACTGTGTGTTCATGCCCTCCCTCCTCCAGAAATTCTTCCCTGCTGCTCCCTGCTCCTCCCTCAGGCAAACACCTATCTGTCCTTCAGCACCTAATTCAAATGTCCCTTTTATTAAACATTTCTGGATTGTCCCAGGTAAGGGCTAGCTAGGCCCTCCCCTAAACTGATTCTCTTGAATCCTCCACTCGAGCTTTCAGCTAACCTGGCCTTGCAAGATGACTGTTTATGTCTTGGTCTCACCTGTCAGGCTGTGAACTGTTTGAGGGTAGGACCATACCATGTCTGATTCAACTGCAAATCTGTAGAACTCATTGCAGAGTAGGCACCAAAGCGGGCTGAACTTCCTGCATTTGGCTTCTGCGGTGTTTTTGTGAAAGGACTCTGGTCCTTTCCCTCTGGTGTGAACAAGATAAAGGGCTTTGAGAGCAGGTGATGCCCTGGTCCCTGGGTGGTCTCTGGGGCTGTGGGATCTGGACCTTGTTCTTAGCCCTAGTACAGCCACTTAAGAGAGGGAGGGGTCCTATGCCTCCACCCTACCCAGGGCTTCTGGGCTTAAGGGGGATGATTTGAGAAGGCAAAGCTTATATCCTCCTCTCCTTCTTCCTGAGATTCCCTAACACAGAACTACATGTGCAAATGGGGTTTGGGGAAGGAAGTGAGGCTGAATTGCACTGAATTCAACTGGCTGAGATGGAACCCACAAAAGAGACTAAGAAAGACCCTTCAAACCCAGACCTCTAGGCAAAGGAGTTTGCCAGCAGCTCCCTGGGTCAGGGGCTAGGGATCCGAAGCAAGGGAGGTGCTGTTGACTGGAAATGTAAACAGGCTCAAGAGGGCTTAAGGAAATTCCTGCATGACAGACCCCTAGCAGGTAACAGGTCTTTAATAACCATGAAAGGTGATGGTAGTAATGATAATTCATAATAATACCTCCAAGAGAGCTTTTATACTTTTAAAAGCCTTTTTTCTTGCCACTTTCTCATTAGATACCACCTGCCTAAGGGGAGGGTGAGGTTGCTCAGAGAGGTGAAAGGACTTGTCTGAGGCCACACAGCTTATTCAGGGCACAGCTGGCAATAGATCAGAGGGGTGTTTCCGACTCCTTCTCCAGATCTTTCTTGGTGGAGGACACTATTCAGAGGAGATGTAGTGTGAAGAGCTTGGAGCCCCATTCCTGTTCTCTCCCCTTTTCAGGGCCCCTAATCCTGCACTGTCCTCCTGCTTCTGTAAGCCCTTCAACCTCGGGGGTGTACCTGTCATTGATCTACCTGCTCTGTCAGTGATCTACCACATGCCGCTTTAGTTTCCCTGTTTGTGCAAGGTGGTGGTTGGATATTCTGGGAAGCTAAGCCCTTGGATCTGCTGTTTCCTCTTTGTAGAGTGGAGTGGTAGGAGTGCCTGTCTCAAGGAGTAAATGGCATATAACGTGCTTAGCAACCTGCTTGGCAAAGTGCATGAGAAATGTACAAGTCTGGGGCCCTGCCTGGGAAACTGCGGCAGGGGGAGACCCTCAGGCTGATGCGGAAGAGGCTGAGGGGGGCTGTGTTGTCTCCCAGCTCTTCATCTGCTGTTCTCCGACTCAAGGGTTTTCTGCATGGGTTCTATGGACCCTGGTGGACATCTGAGGATTCCTCCTCACGTTCTGTGGACTCTGCAATGGTTCCTTAGCAAAGGTGGTCTGTGCTGGGCTGCTACAATCTTGAAGCGACTATTTTATAAATGGAGCAAGGCTCTGGAAGTTTAGTGAATTCAGATGTGCTCACATAAGTGTGTGAGGACATTTGTTCTGAAGCTAGTTTCTCATGTTTTAACCTCCTACAACCTTGTTCTTTGGAGCACTTGTTCCCAAGTGAAAATCATAGCCCCCCTTGGGGAGTGAAAGGGACCAGTGCTGCCATCTAGAGACAGAAGAGTGATTAGGTTCCTTTCTTAAAGAATCTGGTTAAGAGAAGCTAAAAAAGAATTAGTTGTCAATCCCAAATGGATTGCCTCCTTCATCTTATTACCCTCATATTAAAAATCTGCCATTGTTTACCACTATTGTCTACAGATGTCTCACCTTATAGAAATTTCTGGTTGCGAACCAGGATGCGTATGGTGCCATTGTCATTTGGGATCACCATGGGAACCCCAACACTATCACAGTGCATTCATAGGATACAAAATGATTAGATAGCTGTTTGTTGATCAGTCATTATATGTTATGAAATGGTTTTGGTATTGGATGAAGATTTGTGAAGGTCCTGTGCAAACAGTGGTTTAGCAATTCGCATTGGGATGGGATGATACAAAGGAAGGTATCAGGAATTGGCAAAAATTCCTGTGGATCACTGGACTCAGGGGAACTTCCTCCAGATACAACTTGGGCCCATATCCAGAGGGCAAAAAAGGCATGTTCCAGGGTGAGAGATGTGATCTGGGCAGTGTGGGAATTGGGGAGAGATGTGAGTCCCTGCTCTCCAGGTCTCATGATGGATTTAGGATTTACTGCCAACTCTCCATGGCTACAAAGATTGTGAACAGTATATGTACTTGCACTGGACAACTTGGGGGTACAGGGCTGTTATATAATGAATAAAGCAAACATGTATGACTATTCTTAGGGCAATATGTGCTATAGGATCACAAGGAACCTGATAGAATTTTCTACATGTATCAAAGGAGGAAATGGGAGCTCAGAATGGGAAAATGCCTTGCCCTGGCTTCCCCAGCAGGTTGAGAGCAGAGCCAGCACTGGAACCCAGGCCCCCTGGCCCCTCACCATAGGCTCTCTGGGAAGGCTTTCCTAGGAGGTGACCTCTTGGGACAGGACCTTGCTCTCCACCCAAACTCCCTTTCCCTGAGGGCTACGGAGATGAAGCTTAATCTTTAATGAACTGGCTTTCATTTTAACTTCTCCCTTGGCAATGATTAATACCCAGTGACCTAGTCTGGCATCTGGTGATCCTGACCAGGACTGACCCACGAGAGCGTTGGCCTCCAGGCCAAGATGTGAGCTGGCCTGTAGCTGGATGGTGTTTGAGGGGTGTTGTAATGGCCTCCTACTTAAAAAAAGTCTCTTGTGTCCTGTGCCTGGAACACTATTATTAGAAGTCACTCCTAGGACATAGAACATCACAAATCCCCCTGGTCAGTATAGCTAGAAATATAAGTTGTGTTTGAAACACTCATTGGACTAGTGACTTGACAGTTCTGGTGTTCAGCAGCTCAAAGAAATGATAGGATTTGTGGTTTTTAGCCAAGCATTAACAAGCTGGTCATTAGATCTTCAGCACAACCAGACTATAAGCTTCTTATGGGCAAGGACAGGGTCTGCAGAGGGTTATATAGTGAATAAAGCAAACATGTATGACTATTTTTAGGGCAATATGTGCTATAGAATCACAAGGAACCTCCCATTTCCTCCTTCGATACATACAGAAAATTCTGTCAGGTTCTTTGTGATTCTATAGCACATATTGCCCTAAGAAAAGTCATACCTTCTTAGGGTCTTCGGGGCAGAACTGAGATCTGGAGCTGGAGAGACCTCAGTATAGAATCTAGCTCCCTTAATCACTAAATGTAAGAACTTGGGTAAGCCTCTCAGCCTCAGTTTCATTGTCTGTCAAGTGGAGAAAAGAACCTCCCTTTAGATTTTTGAGGATGGAGAAACTGCATGTAAAGTATCTGATCTAGAGGACGCACGAACTATACTATTTCTTCTCCCATTTTCTCCTTTCTTTGACTCGCCTTAGCTGACCCTCTACAGGGATGTAGGGAAGATTCCAGGTTTATCCAGGGAGGAAGATCTTTCTCACTTGCTCTGGGATGCTTACAAGCATGGGTTCTCTCCCTGAGAGCAGGGACAGCTAGCCATGCATTAGGGCTCCACCTTTCCTGCCCCTGGAAATACTGGAACCAGTGCCGGGCAGGACCGTGCCCACCTCCCTCTGTATCCATCTGCCTCTTCTGATGACGGCAAACATTGTGAGCTGAGCTGAGAAAGTGTCTTGCTCTGAGTCCATCACACCCTCTTGTCTCTATTTTTCTTATCACCAGCTGGCACCAGCATTGAGTTTGGCAACAGCTCCCTTCCACTGATGTCTTGTGGGCACTCTTGCACGCTGGCAGCCCTGCTTGGTGTGAGATTCCTTATTTCAGTCCCCCGCCCAGGCTGCTGAGGGCTTGCCCTCGATGCACTGTGAAAAGAATGCCCGGATGGGACCACTAAATCGAGTGTTATCCCCTCCCACTATGCTCCAGCCACACAGGAGTGCCCTTGACCACCAGAAAATGCCTTCCTCCTCCTGTCGCAGAGGCCTCCTTCTGGCTCCTCCCTGGAACACCTATCCCAGGAGCTCTTTCTGGAGACCTGCTTGTCTGTCATTCAGGACAGGTGTTGCTTCCCAATCCCAAGACTCTGGGCACCTCAGCTCTTGGCTTCCCAGGCCTAGCTTTCATTCTCTGTTGCAAGAGAGCCTGGCTCTCTTGCAAGAGTCCCCGAGTCCTGGTCTGGGGCTCAGTGCCCAGTGCCATTTCCTAGGGTCACTGCCATTAAGTCCTGTGTGAAGGCCGGGAAGTGCCCCCCGTGGCCTCACAAGGGGGGACTGATGGGCAGACCGGGCTGAGGGTCAGGCAGGCTGAAGCAGGGAACCATGAAGCCCTCAGCGGAAGCCGTGGCTCCTTCTCTGTTTTGGTTTTACTTTTGTGGGCTTTCATTTCAGAAGTTAATCTAGTTAATGCCAACAATGTCATTTAAGCAAGCCAGCAATTTCCTTTTGCCCTTTATTTAATGAGCCTCCACCCCCACCCCAATCTCTACAATAAAAGGCGTGCAGGTGGGTAATTACAGAGGTGTGAAACAGGGGTGCTGGGCCAGGGCCAGCTGAGCATTCTAGAACATCTACTGGAGAGGGTTTTAGGGATCTACCCAGCCCCACTATTCAGTTCCAGGTAGGGAAATGAAAGCTTAGGGAGAGTCGAGGAATTAATATAAGGCTACATAGCATTGGAAGGCAGGGCCAGAAAAGGAACCTAGGTCCTTAACCCCCAGCTAAGGTTCTTTCAACTACTCACTGCCAATCCCATCCCCTTAGAGTATCCTGCAGAACAGGCCACAGGCACTCCCACTTCATCCACCCATCCTCCATGTATTCTGTAGATACTTACTGAGCACCTACCACATGTGAGGCACTGCGCATACAGCAGGAACCAGGCAGAGTGATGCGAGGTCCTGATGGGTCCTGAGAATATGAAGCCATGGAGGTTGGTTGGGGTCAGTCTAAGAAGGTCCTGAAATGCTGGACTATGAAATGGATCATTAATCCAGCCCTGTCCTCACAGAGATTATAGTCTCCAATTACAGCCTCACACTTAACCTGACGGAGGCGCACCAGGTGAGCAGATGATTTCAGTATAGGGTGGCAGGTGCTATGTTTGTTGTAAGCATTGCTCCCCTAATTCTCCCCATGGGGCATGGAGACCTTCTCAGAGAAGGGAATAAGGCATTGTAATGAGTCTTGAAGGGAAGGAAAGAGTTTGCAAAAGGTGGTGTGTGCTTGGGCATTTAAGGTTTTTAAAAGAATCTGGAAAGAGATTTACTCAAATGTCAACAATGTTTATCTCTGGTGAATGGGATTTGCTGGATAGCAGGTGGGAAGGGGTAGAGGATAAATTTTTTACTTTCTACTTTTGGCATTGTTTGAATAGAGTGTGTATGTATTAGCATTTTAATAAAAAAAAGTTATTTCTATTTGGAAAAAATATAGCAGAGGGTATTTAGGGAACATCAAGTGGCTCAGTGTGAGAGGGAGAATATGAGGCCATGGAGGTTGGCTGGGGTGAGTCTGAGAAGGTCCTGAAATGCTGGACTAGGAGTTTGGATTTCACCATAGGGGCCCATGGAGGCGAGAACAGAGGCCATGTCCACAGAGCCTAGCAGTTCTTGGCACATAGTAGATACTCAGTGAACCCATACATGATGCTGAATGAATGGCGGGTGGCCAGGTAGGGTGGAGTCATCCGAGGTCTGAGGATGAGGGTGTGGAGGCCTGGTGCTCTGCTGCCATGTGCTGGTGGAAGTGATGGGGCAGTAGGGGACTCTGGGAAAATGTGTCCCTGCAGAAGTGGGCAAAGGCGAATGGAAAGCGAAGTCCTATATGAAGAGAAAAAGAATGCTGTTTTTTTCTCAGACCAGAGTTACATGGAATGGATCCAGATCTATGGATGTGGGTATAAGTTGACAACAATGGGGGGCACTTTTCTATATAAGAAAATTTCCAGGACTTAGGCTTTTCCAAATCAGACAAGAATTTTTGGTGCCCTTCATGGCCACAAGCCACTCAAAATAGGTCACTAGCACTTTGGTCTCCCAGAGGTGTCTGCTTCAATCTCTCTTCCCTTCAGTAGGTCTTCAGCACGCCGGCTGGAGGGAGCCTCCTAAAAAGCAGTTCTGACCACATTGCTGCCTTGCTTGAATGCCTCAGGGTAGTTTAGTCCCCTCCCCTGGCTGGGGAGGCCTTTTAAATCTGTTCTTTGTTTCTCCAGCCTCATGTGCCACGATCTCTTACTCAAAGCCTGCTCTTCAGCCGGCTCCGTTCCCCCAGTTCCCTGAGCTCCTTCAGTCCTCTTTCTCTCCCTGCCTGCATCAGCTCTTTCCTCCTCCTTGGGATGATCCTAGCCTTTGATTTTCCTCTACCTCCCATTTGCCTGATGAACATCGAGCCCTCCTTTGCTTTTTGGTTAGCTTCCCTCTGAAGCCTCTTCTGATTTCATCTCCCTATTGCCTGTACTTCCTGCCTTTGGGTGGGCTTGAGCACACCCTCCCTGGGACCTTTGCCCACAGCGCTCTGCACTATTAAAATGACTTACCTGTGAAGTGCCATGGCACTTCACTGAACTTAACATTGCATACCTAAAAAAAAAAAAAAAGAAGGGAAAGCTTTCATATCTCTTTTGCCACACTCTCCATGGCCTCTTCTTCCCCAGCTATAAGCTCCTCAATGTCAGGGACTGTTTTCTGCAATCCTTTGCACTTGGCGCAGAGACTGGAACACATTATTCAGTAAGTATTTGGTGAACTGATGCATAAAAGAGTGACACGGCACCTCTGAAATGATTTCTCTTGTAAAATGCAAAATCTTATCGCACCCCTACCTTCCCTCACCTGAAGGTGCCAGAAGGGTCTAAACATCTCTGCAAGAGACAGCCTCCTGCGCTGGAAGGATCCTAGGCAGGGAAGCAGAAGACCTGAGTTCTGGTCTGAGTCCCACTGCCCCTGGGTAGTCCCCTTCCCCTTCTGGGCCTCAGCTTCCCCATATGTACAGTGAGGATAATAATCCTAGTGCTACTACTTCCCCATAGAAATGATGTAAAACTCAAAGATGAGATAAAAACCACTTACTGCACAAACTCGGGGCAGGATTGAACTGAGGGCTGCGAAGATGTGCTCATCTACCAAGCAGCCATACCCAAGCTTTTTCTGGCGGGGGGAGTGGCTCCACTCCCACCACTGATGGGGACTCAGAGCCTTTTTCTCCCTTCCTCCAGTTCACTTATGCTGTGGGGTTCAGAGAATGTTAATTATTAGGCCCCAGCACCCCTGGGGAGCCTCAGATGAAAGCAAGCCCAGAGTGTAAAGTCTAATCGATGCCCCATGCCTGGCATCAGGACCTCGGCTCACTCCGCCTGGAGATGGATCATTAATCCAGAGACTCCTACCTGGAACACTGGGCACAGGAAGTCCTGAAACATTCCTGACCACCCACGGCTCAGACCAGCAGCCCCACGAGGCAGCCAGCCTGCCACGGAGTCTCAGAATCTTAACAATCTCCAAGTTAGATGAGATGCAGAGTGCAGCCAGCCCAGACTCCTGCCCAGGGCAGAAACCTAGGCTCAGCTTGTGCACTTCCCACTCCTGATGGCTGAAGAGGTGAATCTTGGCAAACAGCACTGGACTTGGAACAGATCTGTATGACTTTGGACCTGCTTTCCCCTTCTGTGAAAGTGGCATAAGGCTATCTAACTCACATGGCTGATGTTAGGAATAAATCAGTTTGCTTGAAAGTTTTTTTTCTATTTACAAGAATGATACCCATACGAGCTGTCATTACCACTGTTAACGTTATGTCCCTGGGACATATTAATTCTTTATCCCTAGAGTTGCCTTCAACTAACAACTCTTTGTTTCTCTGCTTGAAGCTTTTATATCCCTGAGGCCATAAATACAAAGTCAAGGCCCCTTTCCTTGCCCCTTTCAGCCTGTAGCCACCATTTCCATGCCTCTACCTCCTTGGCTGCATCTGCTGCTTCTCTCCACCAGGCAACTGTCCCCCAGATGCAGAAAACTGACCTTCAATACCCCCTTAGCTTGGCACGTCTGAGCTCCTCACCTCTTCACTCTTGGTGAACTTCCACTCCTCTTCCGAGGCCTTAAGTATCGCCTCTCCAGAGAAGCCTTCCTGATTCCCTATTACCAACTCTGGTGAAGTTAGTTTTTACTTGCCTTGGATTTCTGTGGCTTGCTGTAGATCTCACAACCATAGTATCATAGTATATTATGTGGATTTTAGCTGTGTTTCTTCTTGAATGAATAAGGAATATTAAAATGCATTAAAATGCATTTTCCCTGGGAGGCCTGGCCTTCTTATTATAGCTAATCATGGCAACACTGCCCGTCATTGGTGTCTCAGCATGATCCCTTTTGAATAGCTGAATACCTGAGTTCTAGACAAAATGGCTCTAGCATTAACCAAACCTGGGTGTGAATCTGTACTCAGCTACTGCAGAGCTGTGTGATCTTGGATGTTGCTTAGTCTTTCTCAGTTTGTTTCCTTGTTTGAACAATGGGGATACTAGCAAAGCCTGTCTCCTGGGGTTCTTGTGAGGAGTATAAGAAATGTCTACACTGAAGAGTAGAGCATCTTGTCCTAAGACTCTGAACTATTAGTCTTATTATCTGGGTCCTGCTCTCTGTTTGCTCATCTATAATATGACCTGATGCTACGTTCGGGGTTTTTCAAGCTGTGAGCCTTGGTCGCATAGCTGCAGCATACAGGGTAAGGCCTCCAGGCCTATAGCTAGACCACACAGCTCCTTTCCTGTGGATTTTCTGTATTACCTAGGGTTTCTTAAAATGGATTCAAAGGGCTCTTCTGGCTCTGACCTCCTACGATGCCGTGATCCTGGGAGTGAGGCAGGGCCCAGGGAGAGGGCTGTGATTGTGTAGATGTAGAAGAGGCTGGGAGGCTGGCCTGTTTGTGTGCAAGGCCCTGGTTTGAGGACCCCCGGCTCCTGAGGCAGGTGGAGACCTTGCACATCCCCTCGCTCATGCCTTGCACAGTGCCTAGCACAGAATAGTTATGAAGTGAGTCTGTTGAAGGGAGAAGAGTACACAGAAATTGTTTTTCAGACCAGGTGCCCTGAGGTGACACCAGGTGCAGTCACTGCTGCCTGTCCTGATCACTGTCCTGGGGAAACGCTGAATGTACACACCTGGCCTAGAAGGCTGCCACGTCCATCTCTCAGTGGCCGCCACAGCCACCAGACTGCGCCTTCAAACTGGGATGTGGAAACTTCCTAGAGAAGGTTGAGAAGAGAAGCCTGGGAGAGCTCCCCACTCAGGGAATCTGAGGGAGGCAGGAGGTCTTGAGATACTGCTGAGCATCTGACAGAAGCCATCGGGAGCCCCTGAGCAGAGACTGTGCTTGAAAGAACTCTGGTTGCTCCTGAACCTTTGTCCTGTGTCTGTATCTATGACCGTGGTACTTCAGGCGGGTCTTCACAGGGAGCAGCTGCAAACTCTGAAATGGAGAAGGACCTGGGAGGTAAAGCTGTCCAAGGGAGCAGGGGGCTGGGGAGGCCAAAATTCCTTGCAGTGAGAAGCCTAAAATGGTCATGGACAGGGACAGACTTTCACAGCGAGGGGGGTGGCAGGAAGAGGTCCTGGGGTTTATGGACCCAGGGATTTTTTACGGAAAACACACCGGGTCAGTTTGGGAATAAAATCGTCCTTGTGGACCTCCTCCCGCCGCCTTACTGTGTACTCCACAGGGAAGGACTGCGGCTCCCTGTGACTAGAGGGACAGGACACAGGAGCACTTTGCTGTCCCCGTGGGCTCAGCATGGGGCTTTGCAAATACTAGATTCCTGATAAATGCTGTTTGAACTCAATTTCTTCTCTTCCATTTTACTCTTTTTTATTTTAAGCTCAGATCTTCCTCCTCCAGATGGAGTTCTCCCATCTGGTTACAGAAATTGGATCAGTGGAAAGAGAAATTCTAGGATGTTGGAATTTCAGGAACGTTTCCAGGATGCCAAGAAAAATAGCTCTGTGATGAGCCAATGGCATCATGATGGCAGATCTGGAAAATAGATCTGATTTTGTCTGAGTCACAATCTCATAGGACCATAGAGACACTGAGGTCATCTGGTCTACTCAGTGATGTCACAGATGGAGGAGCCGAGGCCCTGGGAAAGGTAGAACTAGCTGGTGGCACAGGCAGGATCGGAACTGAAGGCTGCAACCCTTAGACTCACTCTGATCAGATGCTAGGCCCCTGCCAACAGGCCCTTCTGAGAACCAGCTGACATGTGTAGCTTTGCTTTATCAGCAAGAAGAAAAGATGACAGTGGGCAGTCTTTCCTGGCCAAGGATCCATCAGGACCCACATAAATATTTTCTCAGCGTCTACATGGCCAGCATCTAGTTGGCTATGTTCCAGGAGACAGTAAATAATTCAGACGACTGGTTGCTTCCTGGCAACTTTCTTGGGTGTGTTTTCTAACGACTATGTTCCTGGAGCGGATGTTGGGGAGACCTTGGCGAAGGCAGTGAGCCAAGCCTTTACCGGACTCTCTGTGGCATTTCTGGTCAGGAAGGAAGTACCCATGGTGTCTTGATGTCAACACACGTGGGGCAGATTACTTTCACTCACTCCAAAAGGCCTTTCAAGTGGAGCCAGGAATTAGTTTCAGGGATTAGGGCAGAGTGAAGTTAAAGACTTGGGAACAAAAAGTCAGGAGAAATCAGCTAAAGTGTGGGGAACTAGGTAAACTTGACTAAAGGCATGTTGGGTCTTGGCAGCTAGGCTGGTGGGGAAGGCAAGGATAATGTTGAGCTGGCATGGCCTCAGGCCACCAGAACGACCCGTCTTGGAACTTGTAGTTCAGGAGGGTGTGGGATGTTTAGACTCCATCCATTCCACTGCTACATCCAGGGCCTCCAACTGGGGCTGGCAGTTGGAATCTCAGGGAGAAGAATATGGTGGCCCTGGAAGATTCTAGATGTCCTAACTTTGGTCAGAAATTTGAGGACATGGGAATGGAGGTGAGGGCAGGAAATATCTAGAAAGAGTGGCAGGTCCAGAGAGTCTTAGAGCAGATAAACCTTATACCAGGCCTAGGAAAACAAGAGAAACACTAAATTTCACCCTCTGGTGGGAGGGTTCATTATCCTCTGCATTGCACAGGTGGGCTTAGTGATGCAGCAACTCTGTGTGTGCAGCATGAAGGCGCTCAGTGCCTGAGCTTGTTCAGGGTGAGGGAAGCCAGGCTGGCACTGATATAAAGGTCCAACATCTCTGGTACTCACTGAAGGAAAAGCGCACTGTGTCTCTGAGGGGTGTGAGGACATAGAATCCCAGATGGTTGGAGGGACCTGTCCTGACAAGGTCTTAGCAGAGCTTCACAGTGAGCTCAGGACCTTGTGCTCCATGTGTTCTGACTTCCAGGCCTCAGCCCCATGAGGCTGTCCTTGAGAGTCCAGTGGAGACCTCAGTTGCTCTATCTCTGAAGGAGGCAAGGAATGGGACTTTGGAGGTATGACTTCCTTTGTGTGTGTTTTTTTGGTGATTAGGTGTGGGACGCTTTAATTCAAGCACTGACCTGTCACCCAGACTTTTGACAAAAACTTTTTTGAACTGGCCTATATTTTAAGCTTATACACTCTCTAGGGAGAGTAGTTCCTAAATTCACTTCATCCTAAGCTATGTTGCAAACATATTTTTCCTGATTTTGAAAGGAAATGCAGGATTGTTCAAAGATTATAAGCACTGGAATCAGATGTCTTGTGTTCAAATACAGGTTGAACCAGCTGTGTACCTTTGGTCATTTAATCGACACATCTGAATCTAATTTTACGCATCTGAAGGGTAGAGAAATGGTCATTAGAACACTGAAATGAAGTATGTACATAAAGTGCCAAGCCCTGTTCCTGGCACAAAGTAGATGCCCAGTAAGTGATTATTGACAAATTCAATACTCACTTTGAAGGGATTAAGACTGGCGTTCTGGTCTCGGATGTGCTGGAGTCAGGCTGGGTGTCTCTGAGCAGTTACTTCCCCATTCTGAGCCACAGTTGTCCCATCAAGAACCTGGAGAAAATAATGCCGCTTCACAGGGCTGTCTGTGAGGTATCAGTGAGATGCCCGTATAAACTCTCAGGCTCCTACTGGTTCCCAGGTTGAGAGGAAACTGCCTCATCATAAAAGCGATCGGAAAAATGGGAACTTGCCCTCCACATCCTGGTGGATGCAATGGCTGTGATTCTAGCTGGACACATTCTTCAATCCATTCCCTCCTTTCTTCACCTCCCCCTACTTGAGGCCTCACCCCTCTTGCCCGGACGGTGCCCCCCGCCCCCACTTTGGGTCCCTCCCCATCTGTCAAATGCTACCACGACTCTTTCCACAGCAGACAACCTCTGCTCTATCCTCCTGCTCAAATCCTCCTGTGGCTCCTCAAAATGAGTCTCATCTCCATGTTGCAGCATTCAGGCCTAGCTTATGCCTGAATGGCAGTGGCTTTCCTCTCCACTCTGTCCCCCACATCTTCCCTGCAGCCCCTCAGTCAGTGCATTGCATTTTCACACATCTTCAGCGGGATGTGGGCTTGGAACCAGCAGATGAGCGTTCTGCTCTTTGTTTTGCTGCTGGGGAACCTTCTACACACAGCCTCCTTTCCCGGGCCTCCCCCAGCTGTTCTTTATCATGGAAGTCAAGGATCAGATCAGGTGATATTGCAGGGCCTTTCAAAAGTTAAGGCACTTCAACAAAATTTTATGTCCTCTAGGGTGGCTAAGAATACTTTCTCTCTTTTTCTCTCTCACCACATGCACATGCACATGCAAACATTAAGATTGTGAAACCCTCACACAAGTACACACTCCTTCATACACAAGGACATGTGTTTTCACACACATCCTCATGCACTTTAGGACTCACACTTGCTTGCACACATGCAGAGACCCTCTGTCTTATTCACCACTTGAATCCCTAGCACTTAGAGCAGAGCACCTAGTAAATCCTCAAAACTCGTCTGTGGATTGAAATAAATGAATACAAGCCCCGCCCCAATACGCAGGGACTCACCCACCATACCCATAAACACAAGCATCAGACATGCACACGCCGAACACCGGTGTGCACAAGACTGCACGAGGCATGCCCAGTCCACTCTCACCCACGTTCCCACACTGTAAGTCTCTTTCAGGGTAACTGCTGGGAGCGCAGACAAGGGCGATTCCTTTCTCACGCAGCAGCCTGACAGCTTCCGTGTGGGTGTCAGCTTGGTCCAGGTGTTGGGGATGCTCCAGAGCTTCCTACGGGGACAGCGCTTTGTAAAAGCCAAATCACTGGATGAGATAATATCCTCCTGGAAATTCTCAGATGACCTGACTGGAGCCTCAGAGCAGAGATTATCCTCCCATGTCACAGACAGGGACACAGAGACCTAGAGAGGGTGAGGCCACCTGCCCAGGGTCAGGAAGCCAGCTAGTAAGTAAATGAGCCCACCCTGCCCCACACAGGGCTCCATTGCCTCTCCTGGCGAATGTTTTAAGAGGATTATTTATTCTTTGGTTGTTTTCCCCCTCTAATTTATTTCTTCTTTATCTTTTTTTTTATTCCCTGTTTCCGCCTGCGAAGAGTTGGATTTCAGCAGGGAGTAAGGGAGGCCAAGTTCACTGTCAGAAGAAAAATCTAAAAGTAACTTTCCTTGTAAACCTCAGCCAAGATTCCTGCCAAATGAAATGAGAACTTAGCAGACTCTCACGCACCCACCTTCACAAAGAACCCACTTCACTTAAAAGGGAAAAAATGTTCATAAAGTTATTATCTTCTTCAGTGGATGGAGGTAAGGCCCCTCAGCAATATAATTTACCAATTAATTAAAAATTATTCATACCATCTTATGATTTTTAAAATTTGGCATCACTTTTTGTTCCTTGGAAGGAAGTGGTAAAGTGCTTCACCGGTCTTAGCTTTGGGATGCCTGTGAGTTTGCGGGTCAGTCTGGACTAGTTCTTTCCCACAGAGGTGAGAAAGCTGGGGCTCTATTTGGGTCTCTGAGAACCCAGACATGACTACAGTCCTGCTGGCACTCTCTTTCATGACTCTAGTGGTCCTTGACAGAGGCGGTAGATTGTGTGACAAGACCACTAACTTTGAATTCACATTGACCTATTTGAATCCCAGGTCACCCCTCAATGGCCATGTGACTATGGACAGGTCCCTTAACCACATGTACCTCAGTTTTCTCATCCATGTGAAGGCTTTTATACTACTTTGGCAGATTATTGTGAGAATCAGGACTAACCTACACAAGGGAACTGACATACAGTAGGTGTTCAGATACCACCAGAGGAGCCAACCTAGCACTCAACTCCACTCTTAGATTTCTAGGAGAAGGCTATCTAGAGTAATGGTACAGGTACGGAAGAGGCAAAGAAGACAGTCAGGTTCTATGTCTGGCTGTGCAATGGATTTGCAAAACCCTTGCTGCTCTCTGAGTTTCTGTCATTCTACTTGGTTATCCCTAAGGGGTTCCCAGTCCTGTAAACTGTGTTTTTGCCATGGGTTAAGACTTCTATATCCACCTCTGAGATGAAGCCTAGGTCAGATATATAGCCACTGGCCAAAGAGACCTTAGCTGATTGACCTTGCCTGCTGCTGGTCAATCAGGCCCAAGGAAATGATGGAAGCCAACTCAGATGTATGTAAGTCCAGCTGTGTGCAAGTGATAACACATGTCATGTTGGGTAACTGTTACATTGAACAAGTGAGACTGATGAGTGTGTAACCAAGCAAAAACTTTCACCAGTCATTCTGCAGGGCTAAATTTCTTCCATCCCATTTGATGAAAACTTGAGCTTGTTCTGTGACTCTTCTGTTTTCTCTTAGGTAATATGTTCCCCATTCACTTTAACTCAAAACATTATTTCTGCTCAATAATTAACATGCCTTATCCAGTGTTCTACTATTGCTATTATTAGCAATAATGCTAGTAATAAACTTTAAGCTTCACTTAAAAGCAATGCTTTTCCTCACTATCCACTCAGACCTGGAACTGCTGCTGGCCAATCTCCTGCAGTGAAAACAAGGCTCAGTTTCTTCTTTCTTTTTCTACCTAGAGCATCACTCCACCTTCTTCATCTGGTTAACCACTGTGGACTTGTGATCTCTCCATTGCCAGGGATAGAGGGAGGGAGAGAAGGAAAGGGAGACAGCAAAGTTCTTACTTGACTAGTGTAGGTTTGAAGACCCAGGGTCAGTGGTCTGTGGGGCTGGCAGGCATTTAAACTTGCTTGTTCTCTCATCCAGCATTTCTGTGGGTTCTTTGGAGAAAATTCATCCCCCTCCCTACACAGATCCCTTAATTTGGATAAATGCAATTTCTATTCCATCTGGCTGCTACTGTCTCCTTCTCAACACTTAACCATCTACCAACACTACCAACCTCTTTCTGCTGAGGTCTATATATGGTCCTCTGATTGGGTCTAGGCTGACCTCAACAATCTCCCTCTTATATAGCCCATATCTGGAGAAAACACTTCTGCATCCTCTGCTTAACAAACTCAGAATATAGGCTGTCCACAGTGCAGCAACCTCCCTTTACTCTGCTGTTACAGTAGCTAGTCAGCCAACCTCTTGCCCCTTAGGTTTAGCAGTGGGGGTAAGAGCCTAGTCCACTGTATCCTCCAAATATAGGAGAACTTCAAGCTCTCCACACTATCCCATTAAAATCACTTTTCCCAGGCTTGAGTTAAGGGAGGGAGTAGACAAAGGTGCACAACATACTTACAGCTCTTTCCAGAAATCCCCTATCTAATCCCTAGCTCTGTTCTTGGCCTCTCCCACCTCTTTTATATGCCAGAGGTGGGTGGTCAGCAAAGAACTACAAAAGCAGTTTTCAATACCACCTTTTGCAGCTCTTACATGGTGGTCTTGCATTTCACTTGGGGATGTGTTATCCATTATCTTGGGGCCTCACATGAAGTCTGAACTAATGTAGTTAAATTTTAAGATTCTCTTTCCATTTCTTTTTTATTCTCAAAGGCAGAACTTTGAGGTAGATATTGTATCTTCATTTAATGGATGGTGAGCCGGTTAAGAGGGCTGAGAAACTAACTCTAGAGCATACAACCAATTGAGATTGAAAACTGGGTTAATCAGATTCCAAAATTTGAGTTATTTCCACTGTATTATGAAGAGGGAGGCTTTACCTTTGTAGCAGTTGGGGGGCAGCATAATGCTTGTTAGCCCATCATTC
This sequence comes from Manis javanica, assembly GCF_040802235.1. Taxonomy (NCBI): domain Eukaryota; kingdom Metazoa; phylum Chordata; class Mammalia; order Pholidota; family Manidae; genus Manis; species Manis javanica. The sequence continues at coordinate 37,870,800 of NC_133159.1, forward strand.
AGACAGCAAGAACGTGAGCAGGGCATCAGCATCAAAATGCAGAGAGAACTGATTCAGCTGCTTATTAACCTTTAACTATGTTCCTGCCTATGAACTCATTTGATGGGAAGTTCATTCAGGACAAAATTGTTCTTGATGCACAGGAAATATCTTTGGAAGATCTAGCAAATAGAGAGGTTCTCTTGTGCTTCCCCCCAATGTCAATTCCCTCTTTTCAACTTCTCTCCAAAGCTTTTCTTTACATTTTTTTCTGTGTTTTCAGTTCCCCTGATTATTTTATTAGAGAGACCCTCCATGAACATGACCTTTACCATCACCGATACCACATATTTTAAAAACATTAAATTGTTTTTGGCACCTGCTTTAATCTTGCTCATCAACTCTGTGTTTACCACAGTTCTTAGTAAATGCTGTTATTCAATAGAAGTTAGTTGAATTAATTCATTGGCTGAACACAGTTCCTTTGAGAGTGGGTTAGGAGTTGAGGAAGGAGAATGAGAAGGAGCGGAGATGTGTACCCAAGGGGGGCTGTCACATCAGCCAACAATGGCTCTGCTTGGAGTCCTGACCCCTGGGAGATCCCGGATGAGTCATCCCCTGTCAGCTTCAATTTGTGAGCTGACCAATGGGGACAAAGGTCCCTGTCTGTCAACCTCATTGGGAGCATAAGATGAACCTCAGACAACACCATAAATGTGAAAAGGAATGAAAATATATCAAACATGTGGGTTTGGTCTAGGAAAACAAAACTTCTGACTCACCCTGACAGGCTGGGCTCCTTGGACAGTGGGTTGGGAGGACCCAGAGAGCCACCCTGGCCTGTGTGAGTTGTGGAGGCCTCTACTTTCTGAGATAAATTATCCACAAGGCAGAGGCGTCAGGGCTGTCTGCTCCCTGTCTGGCCCCCTCAGCCATCTCACTTATGAGACATAAATCCCCAAAACTCACTAGTCATCTTTAATCTTCTTCAGTGTTTATTTTTTTAGTTTTGTCCCCCTTTTTTCTGCCTTAGGGGCTGCTTGCTATTTTATGGGGTCATGAGCCAGGAGGGCAGGATGCGGCTGCAAATCTCACAGCTCTCCCTGCTGAGACAGTGGGATGGGGGGTGGGCTGCAGTGGTCTGCAGTATATATGCTCCAAGAAGCTTTAGCCAAGCTGGAGGGATTGCCTCCCTTCCTAGGAACTGGGGTTCACTTTCCTGATGTGCTCGGGCCTCAGAGTTCAGAACAGGATGGACCAAGGAGCATGTGCATGTAGAGGCTCACCTCCGTCACATCTAACTGGGTGACACTGGCCAAGCCACTGACTACTTCTTAGCCTTGTGTCCCTCTCCTTTAAAATGAGAAGACAACTGCATCATAAAGTGATCATGAAGACTGACCAAAGTGGCCTGGGCCAAGGTGTTTGGCCCGCTGCCTGGCCCACATGAGGCATTCAGCACACTTCAGTCTTCTCCTCTCTTCAATATGTCAGATGGCCAAGTAATGGATTTACCACCTGATCTTCCTCCAGGCCCTCCTGAAAGCAAGCTCCTTGAGGGCAAGAGACTTTGGTTCGGTCACCGTAGGAGCCCTAGCACCTGTCATGATGCCTGACATAGTATCATGTTGAGTGAATACTGGCCGACTGATGAATGAAACCATGTTCTCTGTATGCTGCCTGTGGGGTACAGAGGAGTTTCCATACAAGAGAACTTTGCCACAGAGACGTGCAGATGTTCAGAATGAAAGACTTCAGAACAACATGCAACTGACCTTTCCACTGGGGAGAAGCCCGTAGGCTCAGGGAGAAGCAGAGACTTGCCCAGGAGCCGCCAGAACTTAATGGGCAGAGCTGGGGCTGCAACTCAGGCCTCCTGACTCCCCATCTGGGATTCTTTATAGTACTTGATGCTGTTAGTCATCTTAATCTAGAAGAGAGAAGCAGAGAACCAAGTAAAAGACAACCTAAGAAAAGGAAAGCTAAGGGAAAGAGAGCATTTCTGCTCAAAACCCAAGAGACAGGGACAGAGACACTCAGGACTGGGACTGACGAGGAATTAAATCCCAGCATGCCAGGTCACAGGGAAGACAGCCTGAGGCCCTCTTCAGCCCTCTGAGGGCTCTACCCTCATTGTGTGGCTTGGCAGTGCCCTTGACCTTTGTCCATGCAGGTCACAGGACGGAGTCCTAATGGTGGGGGTGGAGAAGCTTCAGCTGCCACTGGAAGCCAACCCACACTGCCTCTTCCAACCTGGAAAGATGTTCTGTTTTACTCACAACCTCACAATGATGCCACACTACCACCACTTCTCTTTCTAATACTATTATTACTACTACAAAAGTTAGTATTTTTTGAACACTTACCATGTGCCAGGCACTGTCCAAAGTAGTTTACAAGCATTAGCTCAGTCAGTCCTCATAACCACCTCTGTTTTACAGAGCAGGACAGTGAGGTTAAGTAATCTGCTGATGATCATTCTCCTATTAGTAAGGGGAGGAACCAGCTATAAAAGCCCAGACGTCTCACTGGGATTAAAAGCCTGGCACCATCCCTCCTTGTGTCTCACTCTTGCCTTCCTCCTGCTGTCCATTTAGATGTCACTTTGCTTTCACTGAATTGGCCCACATTCTTCCACTTCATTCAGATGTGCTTTGCCCACACTTTCCACTCCTTCATATCTGCAAACATCCTACATAAAATATTGTTCCAGGCCGTATACTAAGGGGCTGGGGATGCAGATATGAGAGGAGGTACATATAGTCTTATAGGGAGACTGACATTTAAATGGAACATTATAAAAATGGGCTTTAAGTCCTCAAGAGAAATTCAACCTGAGTGTGTGGGGAGTTAGAGCAGGATCGGTAGAGGAGGAGGTGCATTTGAACTGCTCCTGGGGTTGAGTGAGTGTGCATCAGGAAGGGGAGCAGACATTCCAGCTGGGAGAATAGGGGCTGCAGGCTGAGTTCCATGGGTGCCGTATGGGATACTGGGGGTACCAGGGGGTTTACAGTGGAGAGGGTCAGATGTGAGACTGGAAAGTGACTTGGGTCAGGTTGCAGGAGGCTTCACCAGGCAAAGGCTTGGGGCTTTACCTTGAGGCGCTAGCCTGAGTGAAGCCTTCCAGAATGAGAGCCTCTCCTGTCCCCCATGGTGAGTGGCACATAGAGGGTGCTTAGCACAATTAGCTGACTGGTTGATAAAAGCTCTTGTCAAAATTTCTCCACAGCACCAGACAGTATATCAGAGTCATTTCTGTTATGGCCTAGCCCTGCCACAGCAGAGAAAATTATCTTTCTGCCCCACTTTCCCCCAAGCTGGGACTTCACTGTTTCTGGCTGCAGACGGTACTCCTGGCTCTAGGATGTGTTGGGCCAAGGATTTCTGCCAGGCCCCCTGGGCTTCTTATGAAATCTGAGATTCAGGCCGGGCCCATTTCCTGACAGAGGCCCAAATCCCTTCTATTGCTCTGAAACCTGCCCTACCTCTCCACCACTCACCGGAGGGGTGGGCAGCCAAGTCGGGAAAGATCAGACCCCCAGAACTCCCATCCCTGGAAGGTGTGGGACAAGGACCAGGCCTGCAGGAGCCCAGGGGCCCACCTCATCCCTGGGAGGTGAACTCCCCAAATATGTGACCACAAGCAGCTTTAATAACCCGGGGGCCTGCTCATGGACATAAACTCTCAGATTTATTTTGCTATTTAGAGTTACTTAATAAATAACACATTTGATTGGAGACTGTTAGATTGGTTCTCAATGCCTGCCAAGGGCCTGGGAAGCTGCTAGGGTGTGACCACTCTAGGCATTCTGCAGAGAAACTTGATTGCTTTTCCTTCGATCCCAGGTCCAGACACTCTGTCCATCGGGTGTTCACACCTGAGGCCTGTCACTCCCTGCCGCAGCCTCACTTGAAGTGGCTGAGGCCTCCCTGTCTTCCTTCATTCCAGAGCTTCTGAGAGCTGGTTGGGAGATAGTAGGATTTTCCACTATTGTAGAATCAGTGTTTCAGAATCTAAAAACTTTTAAGCCTAGTCTTTTAAAATTCAAGAATATCCAGGCACTATAAACTGTGAGAAACTTGGAATTCTAGGCTATCTGAAACTTATAAATATGGTATACCAAAATATTGAATGATAAGAAAATTTGAACTGAGGAGCTCAGCAAGTCTTACCCTCTGTCTAGCCCCAAGGTTTAGACAAAGCTGAATATATCTAGCTGATCAGTATGAGAGTGGGGTGAGGGTGGCCAAGTGATGCTCAGCAGTGATCAGCAGACCTGGCGGGAGGGCAGGGAAGGGCAGTCCATTGCCTTTCTTCATTGTCCTTTGTATTTCCATTTACTGAGTAGCACAATGAGAGGCACAGAAAGTTCCACTTTCTAGATGACCAAATATGTTTGGGAAGGACACATGAGATACCTATTAGGAATCTGGGTTGTGTTGGGGCAGGAGCCAGTGAAAATTTGAGTTATTACTATTATGTAGCCTAATTTATTCCCTGGAGAGATTCAAAGTTTACTTTGGGTTCTGGACTTACAGCTTTAGAATTTAAGACTCATAGGCTTCTAGGATTTGGGGCTGCCAGATATTTAGACTAGAATCTGCAATATTAAAGATAGATTACTTAGACTCTTGGAATTCTAGAATTCTAGGGTATCATAGCTTGATGGGGGCCTAACATATCTAACTAACTCTCTTTCATAGCGGAATAGGTTGGGGTTTGGGGAAAGTCTGGGCTAATGCAACTTTTGCTGAGTGTCACAACATCTGAAGCACATGGTTACCACTAACAGTAGAAGTATGAACAGGATCTCGATTTAATGTCTCTCAGGGCATTAAAAGCGATGCCCAGCCCAGTGTTCTTATCTTACGTTGAGAAAACAGAGGTCTCCAGAAGAAAGTAATTTCTCCAGTTTGGAATGGTCAGTTAGTGACAGATTAGATCTGGACACAAGTCCATGCCTTTTGACTTCCAGCCAGTTACTTCCCTTCTACTGGTTTGTCTTTCCTGGACTGGGACCACTCATCTTATTCCTTTGACAGCTTTATGGGAAGCAGTTAGTATATCAGTGGGCTGTTTAGTAAATGGAACTACAAAGGACATTGAAGAAAGGAAACAGATTGTGTGATAGGAGCTCTGGACAAACCTCACCAGTTAATTCAGAGAAAGGCTGTGCATTTTATTCTTCTGTGACCCATTCTATCTTTCTGTCATAGACCAAGTCCTGTCCTTGATACATTGAACCTGGACTTTAGTCACAAAATGAGGCCTCAGATCAAACTTGACCTTGACTGAGCCTTGATTTCAATAAAAAAATAAGATAAAGAAAAATAGAACACAGGCCATGTTTTGTACTGAGCAGAATACAGGCCATTTTCTGTACTGAGATGGATCTTCTGGTGTAAGGAAAAGACAGCAGGTTTCGGAGTTCCCCAGAGCAGAGCCTCCTGGTTTCATGAGTAGGGAGTTTCTAAGAAGAAAGCTTTCCCACTAAGTACATTTCAGATGTCTCTGTCCCTGTGGAAGAGAAATAACTTATCTGATTGGTGAATGGGCATGTAGAGATTGGCCCTGCTCTTTTCCTTATCTTGGAAGCTTTCTACCCATAGGAAGTGACTGTCTGCCATTCCTCTTGGTCCTGGTCTTTGTAGGCAGGCATGGTCCCCAGTCTACTGTTGCTCTGCCTGGTTAGGTAAGTCTGTCTGTCTGGGAATCACTTAGCAGTGCTGCATCAGTCAGGAGAAGCTAGCTCCCAGATCACTGTGGCTTTATGCAATAAAGTTAATTTCTTGCTCATGTTACTGACAAATGTTGGAGGGTGCTGTGCTCCACATAGTCATTCAGGACCCAAGTTTCTTCTCTTAGGTGCTTTTGGCAACTTCTAGAGCAGTGGTTCCCAGCCATGGATGATTTTGTCCCCCAGGGTACATTTGGAAGTGTCTGGAGACATTTTGGTTGTTACTTTGGTGGGTGGGGATGTTATTAGCATTAGAAGGTAGAGAGCAGAGTGCTTCTAAATGTCTTACAATGCACCAGACAGCCTGCCACAATAGGATTATCTGGCCCTAAATGCCAATAATATTAAGGCTGAAGAATCTTGTCTAGGGCCTTCTTGGGGCATTCAACTAGCAGATGAAGACAGGGGCAAAAGAGAGTTGCATGTAGGAGGAATTTATGGGTCTTATCTTAAAGTGGTGTACAGCATTTCTGCTTACAGTCCACTGGCTAGGGTTAAGTTACATGACCACACCAGGCAGTGACTGAGGCCAGAAAATGTAGTCTAGCTGATGGCCTGGAAGAAGGGGAAGCAGGTTTGCTCAGCATCGATCTGGTATCTGCCATAGACGCGTTTGTCTCCAATTCTAACCAACAAAAATACTATTCTGGCCTTTCTCTATATTCTTGTTCATTTCTTAAATAATTGAATCAAATCAATTATGGATTCAAATACCGACTAGGGCAAACTGCTTTAACTCTTTGGTCCTCTGTTTGCTAATTACAAGTTGGAGTTAATAAAACTGACTTCATAGTGGTTGGTGTGAGGGTTTCTCCTGCTCTATCTTCATCTACATTCTGAGAAGTGGCCCTACCTTTTTCACTCAGAAGAAAATTCTGAGGTTCTGAAGCACCCCATTCCAAGAAGTGAAATTTCATCCTCATAACAAAACACAATTCTCTAAGAGAGGAGAAAGAGGTTTGCAAGAAGTTTCAATATCCAGAGTTACCAAAAGCAAAATTCTGAGAAATCTCTCAGTTACTCAGAAATTTCCTTTGAAAATGAAAACAACTGCGGAAAAGGACCCTGGACTGAGAGGCAGGACCCTTGACTCCAAGTTTCAGTCCTACCCCTCTGTCTGTGTAGTCTAAGACACATCCCCTCTCTGGGCTTTCAAGTCCTTGCCATGAGCAAGTGACTTTCCTTCTGGCTCTAAGGTTCAGTGGAAGCTTCTCTGCCCCTTGCATTTCCCTCTCTTGGTTCCCCTCCCACCAAGCTCACAAATTTCTGGGCACTAGTATCTCCCCGAAGAACAAAGTCTTGTTTATGATGGAAGGGCCGAGCAGAGGAGAGTGCATTAATGACAGTCTCTCCTCTTGGGGAGCCCAGTTGGCAAAGAGAAGTCCTTAGGAGGTTGTCATAAATGGCTGGGTCCTTATGCTCACCTCCTCTGAAGGAAGTTTCAGTAGTGATTGATGTGGCCCATTTGGGCAAAGATGGGAGCCCAGAGGAATGTCCCCTGGCATCTCTACTTGTAAAGTTCCTCATTAACCCTGGCCTGGCTGGGAGCCAGCATCTCAGACATGCTTGCAAGGCCTGCTGAAGAGTCTCAGAGAAGCCGAGAATGTCAGGTCAGGTGAGAGGTGAGAGGTGAGAGGTGAGAGGTGAGAGGCCGGTCTGTGGGCATAGTGAGTAAACAGTAGACTCCAGCTATGGTTCAGAAAGAAAACTTCCTAGAATCTCCTATGGGATCCTTATCAGGATTTTTCCCTCATTCTCTATCTCTCTCAGAACATCCAGAACAGGACTTGGCATACAGCAGGAATCACTAAAACCTACTTGTATTGGCACATGTACATGATTTGAATATTTGTAAATTTAATATTTAAAGTTTTTGGTCAAGGCTAAACAATTATATGTTAAAAAAATACATAATAGGAAAACACTATAAAAGAGTTGCATATTCTCTCTACTCAGCAATGCTGAATGCTGAAAGGACAAGTGAAGGATGGAAAGAGTGTGTGGGAAGAGCCTGAGACAAAGCTTTGCTGTCTTCAAGATTTGGCTGACCCGAGTCTTGATTTCCCCAAGAGAGATGTCATTAAAACTTATTGACTTAGCTCAATACGCAGCCTGAAGCCTTCTGGGCCCATGGCAGCCGCTACCTATGGAAGCTCCCCTCCCCTAAAGTCTGCATAAGAAGATAAGTCAGGAGAAAGAGGCAAATTCGTCATACTCATCGTGGGAAGTTCAGTGTTCAGAGAGAGGGTACTCCCTCCACTCTACTTGTCTCCAACTTAATCTAAGTGCGAGAGGAGGTTCCAGGAGAGACCCCAAGAGACGGGGAGTGTCGATGAGAAGAGGGGACTGGCAGTTCACTCCCTGGTTAGATGCTTGCTGAGGTGCTCGATCTGCAGACCCAACCCAGACCTGCTATCAGAGCACAGCAGAACCTGGAGAAAAAGTTTTAGGAAGAGCTACACCTCTGCCCACTAGAATTTGAGGATACACATGAGCCAGAGATAAGCACTTGATTCTTTTTTTAAAAAGCTTTATTGACCTAGTGTATGTATTTAAAGTGTTCGATTTCATTAGTGTTGACACATGTATACACCCATAAAACCATCACCACAATGAAGATAGTGAATAGATCCACGTTTTCTTTGTAAAAGTTTTCTCCTTTGTAAATTACTCCCCCCTCACCCCTACCATCCCATTTCTCAGCAGCTAGTCTCCCCAGGCAACCACCGATTGGTTTTCTGTCACTATAGAACTAGTTTGCATTTTCTAGAGTTTTGTATAAATCAGATCATATAGTATGTACTTTTGTTTTTTGTCTGGCTTCTTTCACTCAGCATATAAGTATGGTGAGATTCATCCATGCTGCTCCATGTATCACTATTTCATTCTGTTTTATTGCCAAGCAGCTTTCCATTGTATGCATGTACAATTTGTTTATTCATTCACCCACTGATGGGTCTTTGGGGCATCTCCAGTTTTTAGCTATTACAAATAAAGCTGCTGTGTTCATTCACGTGCAAGTCTTTGTATAGATAAAGGTTTTCATGTATCTTCAGTGGAATGGTTAGATTGTGTGGTAGCTGTACATTTTAAGAAACTGCTGAACTGCTTTCTGAAGTAGATCAAACATTTTACGTTCCTACCAGCAGTGTATGAAAGTTCTGGCTCTTCCATGTCCTTGCCCACCCTTGGCATGACTAGTTGTTTTAATTATAGCCATCTTCATAGATGTGTAGTGATATCACATTGTGGTTTTAAAATGAGTAATGATTACAATCACCTTTTCCTGTGTTTATTTGCCATCCTTTATCTTGTTTGGTGAAAATCTTTTCAAATATTTTGTCCATTTTTTATCGGGTTGCTTGTCTTCTTTTTATTGAGTTTTGAGAGTTCTTTATAGATTTTGGATATAAGTCCTTCATCAAATATATGCTCTGCAAATATTTTCACCTAATCTGGAGACTGTATTTTTGTTTCCTTAAGAGTGTCTTTTGAGATGTAGAAGTTTTAAGTTTTGAAAAAATTTTCTCTTATGGGTTGTACTTTGATGGTGAATCTAAAAACTTTGCATATCCTAAGGTCACAAAGATTTTCTCCTATATATTCTTTTAAAAATATTATGGCTTTATCATTTACATTTTGGTCTATGATACATTTTGAATTAATCTTTTGTATATAGTATGAGTTATGAGTGAACCTGTTCTTTTTGCTTGTCTGTATCTAATTATTCCAACAATATTTGTTGGACAGGCTGTTTTTTCTCCACTAAATTGCCTTTCATTTTTGTAAAAAATTCAGTTGTCCATATGTGTGTGGATCTACTTCTGGGCTCTGTATTCTGTTCCATGGGCCTGTCTATTTTGATCCCAGTGTCACACTTTTGAGTGCTGTAGCTTTATATTAGTTCTTGAAATCAGGTAGAGTTATCCCATCAACACTGTTCCTTTTCAAATTTGTTTTGGTTATTTCAGGTCCTTTGTATTTCCACATGATTGTAGAATCTGCTTGTCAATTTATGCAAAAATTCTGCTGGGATTTGATTGGGATTACATGAATCCATAGATCTACTTGGGAAGAACTGACATCTGAAGCCTGGTGAGACTTCTCACCCATGAACAAGATATATCTCCAGTTATTTAGGTCTTTACTTTCTCTCAGCGATGCTTTGTAGTTTTCAGTGTACAGATCTTTCAGATCTTTTGTCAGATTTACCCTAAATTATTTAGTATTATGATGTAATTATAATTTTTAAAATTTACATCTGATAGTTCATTGGTAGCATATAGAAATACTATTGATTTTTGTATATTGATCTTGTACCTGCAATCTTGCTAAATTAGCTATTAGTTCTGGTTGATTTTTTTGTACATCCCATTAGATTTTTACATAGAAACTCATATTGACTGGGGATAAGAACAATTTTATTTATTACCTTCCAATCTGGATTTCTTCTATTTGTTTTCTTTGCTAATTGGATAAAACACCCAGTACAATGTTGAAAAAAAAAAGTGATGAGAGTAGACATCCTTTTCTTGTTCCTGATATTAGAGGGAAAATTTAGTTTTTACCATTAAGTAAATGTTAGCTATAGATTTGTTTTTGTAGATACCCTTTTCTGTTAGAGGAAATTCCCATCTACTCCCAGTTTGTTGATAGTTTTTATCCTATTGACTAGGTTTCATAAGGATGTTGGATTTTGTTTAATGTTTTCTGTATTTATTGAGATAATCATGTAGTTTTTCTTTTTTGGTTTGTTATTATGGTGAATTGCATCACAATTTTTTAAAGTTTTGGTAAAAAACATGACATAAAATTTACCATCTTAACCATTTTTAAGTGTACAGTTCAGTAGTGTTAAATATATTTATATTTTTGTGCAACAGATCTCCAGAAGTTGAATTGATTTTTGAATGTTAAACCTACCCTACATTCCTTGGAAAAATTCCATTTGGCCGTGATTATCCTTTTTATTTATCATTAGATTTTATTTACTAAAATTGTGTTTTCAATTTTGCATCTGTGGTTTTGAAAGATACTGGTTTGTCATTTTCTGGTAATGTCATTATTTGGTTTCAGCATCACTGTAATACTGGTATTAAATAATGAGTTGGGGAGGCATTCCTTCCTCCTCAATTTTCTGGAAGAGGTTGGGTAGAATTGGTATTATTTCATCCCTTAATATTTGATAGAAATCACTAGTAAAACCACCTGGCCTAGAGTTTTCTTTGTGAGAAACTAAAAATTCTATTTCTTTAATAAATATAGCTGTTAAGATTATCTATTTCTTCTTGACTAAGCTGTGGTAGTTTGTGTCTTTTAAGGAATTGGTCTATTTTGGTGGAATTGTCAAATTTATAGGTATAATGTTTCTCATAAGTTTCTTATTATTTAGAAATATCTATGGAATCTGAAGTGATGCTGCCTCTTTCACACCTGATTTTGTAATTCGTGTCTTCTTTCTTTTTTCCTGATCAAGCTTGCTAAGAAATTTATCTATTTAACTGAACTTACCCAAGCTCTTGATTTCATCGATTTTTTTCCTATTGCTTTACTGTTTTTGGATTCATGGATTTCCACACTAAACTTACTGTTTTATTTCTCCTTACCTGATGTTTAATTTGCTTTAATTATTTTTTACCCCTATATCTGCAAGTTAACTAATCCTTTCTTCCATCCTGCTTAATATACTTTTAATCCTATCTGTATTATTTTTCATCTAAGACATGGTAGCTGTTATCTCTACAAGTTCTATTGAGTCTTTTTGGTATCTTTCATGTCTCTCCTTAACTTTTTGAATACATAGAATACAGTTATAACAATTGTTTTTACATCCTAGTATACTAATTTTAATATCTGTCTCAGTTCTTAGATTGTTTTGATAGATCAACTATTCTCCTTATTAGGGATTGTGTTTTCCTGCTTCTTTGCATGCCCAATAATCTTCGATTAGATGCAAAAAACTGTGACTTTTACTTCCTCAGGTGGTGGATCTTTTTTGTTCCTATAAATCTTCTTGAACTTTGTTCTGGGATGTTGTTACTTGGAAATAATTTATCTTTTGGGGTCTTGCTTGTATGATTTGTTTGGCATATTCACAGCAGTTTAAGATGAATTATCCTCCACTACTGAGGAAGACCTTCTTGAATACTCTCCCCAGTGCCTGAGAATTATGATTCCTTTTATTCTGTCTGGGGGAAGATGCAATATTCCCAGCCCTGGGTGAGTGTTGGGCATTGTTTTCTAATCTTTTCAGGTTATTGTTTTCCCCTGGCCTCTAGTGTTATTTCACATGAATTCATTGATCAGTACTCTTCTGAATGTCAGAGGGGTGTGCCCTGTAGATCTTTGGGGTTCACTCTGTGCATCTCTTCCTCTTCATTGTTCTATCCTGTGGACTCTAGCCCACCCAGTCTTCCCTGACCCTCGGCTTCATCCTCCCCATACAAATGTTCATTTCCTGCACTGCAGCCTGGGAGCTCTCCAGGCAGCACGCTGGGGCAGTCAATAGGGCTTGCCTCTCCTGGGGATCACTATCCTTTGTTGTCAGGTGTCAGGTGCTTGGAAACTGTGGTTTCTTATAATTTGTCTGTTTCTTTCTTTTCATTGTTTGTTCCCTGTAACTTTATCTTGGGAAAATGTAGAAGTCCCCTGGAATCTGCTTCTTACCATAGATTTCTGATTTTTGGAAGCTTGGCAGAGCAATACGCTTCTGAAGGGAGAATAGGTACTCTTGTGAAATTTTCCCAGGAAGAAGCAAATGCCCCACTCTGGGTCCACCTCACCAACTTCCCTTTAGCCCTTGAAGAGTGTAGAAGAAGACCTCCATGTTTCTCAGGGCTTTGTTATAATGAGATAATAGAAGTTATAGGTTAAGGTGGGAGCTCTGATGGCCACAGACCAGGTAAGATGATATCCAGAGGCAGTAAGGGGGCAAAGATTGCTTACAGGACAAAGGGAGACATGACTACCCCTCTCTGCGGGCTTCTCAGTGATAGAGGGGGCTGGCATAAAGATAAACATCTCCTTCCAATAACATATAACTCCCTATGTCACACTATTAGGCGAACAACACATTCACCGAGGCCACCAGCAGCAACAGGAAACAGATCAAGCCAATGTGAGAGCAGGGACTCCTTTCCACCAGGGACAAGCAGACACTTATTTAAGTTGACCCCTTCTCTCCCTCATTCTCCCTCCTTCCCTCAACATGAGAGGCATGAGGCCCAGAAAAGAAAGGCGAAGGAGCAAAAGACAAAAGCAAACCACCTCCCAGCTTGAGGAACTCAAGTTACAAGTCTGGCAAACTCTAAGGGAGGGGAAGAAACAATGTGGAAATTGGACGTGACGTTGAAGTTGTGGACTGGACTGAACTTTGAGTAAGTTATATTGATAGGAGAGTGGTAAGATCTGCCTGGAGGGAATGTTAGGAGAGGATACTGAGCGACTGCACAGAGCAGGGTGTCACTGCAGTGAGTGGAACACCCCCAACGAATTGAGGCTTCTCCATCTACTGGTGACATTTGATCTGTAACAGTAGCTACCAACTATTGAGGCAGGCACTGTGCTGAGTCCTGTACCCATGTTACCTCATTTGCTCTTCACATCCTGTAAGGTAGATATTATTGTGTTTCCTCTGAGGTACACTGAAGCACAACTGACCTGCCTAAAGAGAGTACCAAAAGTTCAGCTCTGAAATCCTGAGTGTAGCAAGTTTACGTGTATCACTCCCATCTAGGGAAAACACACTCCGCTTAACTGCATTGCTCTCAGTCTTGATGCTTTCCCAAACATTTTGCCTATGTTCGGTTTTTTCCATTTCCCCAAGCTAGTTTCCCATTGTATTCTCGCATAGTAGAAGGCTCTAAGGAGCTCTCTGGAGCCACATTTATAAGGACACTAATCCCATTTATGAGGGTGCCACCCTCATGACCTAATCACCTCCCAAAGGTCCCACCTACTGATACCATCCCCTTCTGTTAGGATTTCAACATATGAATTAGGGGGGACACAAGCATTCAGACCACCGCAGTAATAGTACTGATTTCATAGGGCTGCTGTGAGGAACAAAGTGCTAAAATAGTCAAAGCCCTTGATGAGTATCTGGCCCTGGTCTGCTCTGTCATGAGTATGCCATTATTATTATCTGCCTTCTATTAATTTGTAGGTCCCCTTCCACTACTGAAAGAACAAGTCTGCATTTCTTCTTTCTCTGCATCTTCTCTGTCTCCTGAAGACAGGAACAAAAAAGATCCAGCAGCCGAGGAAGTAAAAGTCACAGTTTTTTGCATCTAATCAAAGATTACTAGGCATGCAAAGAAGCAGGAAAACACAGTCCCAAACATGTCTTTACTTATCAACACCACTTTCCCAAATCACAAATGAAAGAGGAAGAACATTTTTTTGCTGTTCCTGGAGAGAACACCCATTTGACACTGGATCTCTACCCAGTTTTTGTCAGGGCACCTCTGGGTGCGTGGCTGTAGGGTGTCAGAGTGAGTATTGAAGCCCAGCTTTGCCTGATGGCTGGTTACCCAGAGCAGAAGTCCTAGAGTTGTGTTCCGCCCTCGGCAATGAACTCCGCTGTCCCGCAGTGTCCCTGCAGTGCCGTCTCTGTTCACCAGGTGGCAGGTGCTGCATCTGAAATGCAGGTGAGGCATCACCACAGCTTGTTGGGCAAGTGGCACCATAAATACCTGGGAGGTTTTTGGCAACACAGATCCCCACGTCCTGCCCCTCAGATACTGGTGCCTTGGCTTTGGTGTGGGGCCCAGGCTTATGCTTTTTTAAAAAAAGTTCCACAGGTAATTGTGATTCAGCTTGCTGTGGGGAGCTGCATTTGGAAGACAGTGTTCTATAGTATTCCAAAAAATGGCAGCCACTCACAAGCATGAGGAGTGTTGCTATGCCTCACAGATCACTGTCCTGCATTCAGGAACTTGGGGGGAGAGATTGTACAGATGTCAGAGCTGATAGGGGCCGTAGGGCTCACTGACAGAGGGTTAATAAGTAGACAGAGGCCAGGGAGGACTTGCCCATCATCAGAGGCCTGCCCGCTGCACCTCTGTGGGCACAGCACAGTCACTGCCCTGCTAGCCTAGGGGCCTGAGAATGCTTTGGGGAAAGCTCCAGAGAGGACCCTCCCCTTGAGTCTGTGCCCTCAGCTGCAGCTAGAACAACTCCAAGTCCCAAATAATTCAAAACGGTGGGTCATGTTTTTGCATGAATCAGGATTCACACCTGGGCAGCCTGGCTCCAGAGGCCATGTTCTTAATTACGCTGCCCCTCTGCCACTGCCCAGAGGCTCTCCCTGACTCCTCACTCTGGTGCCCTCCTGGTTCCCCAGAGCCCTTGGCAAAATCAAACTCCTCTGGGCCTCAGTGTTTTCCTCTGTGAGACAGAGACATGTTTACATGAGAAAAGTGTAGGCACTGCTGCCTGTAATTGTAGAAATGACTACAGCTCATCTTATACCCTCTTTATAGGCAAACTGGGCCCTGAAAGCCGTTTTCTATCCTGTGAGTTACTGTGAGTGCAGGCGGGGTTAGTATCTAGGTGTCCTCGCTCCCAGTCCTCTGTTCTTGCCTCCAGACCACAATCCCTCCTATTACGGACATACCTTGAAGGTAGTGTGTGTTTGGTTCCAGATCATCACAATAAAGCAAATACCGCAATAGGTGAGTCACGTGAAATTTTTGGTTTCCCAGGGCATATAAAAGTTATGTTTTTACTAAACTGTAGTCTATGAAGCATGCAATAGCATTCTGTCTAAAAAAAAACAATGGACATACATTGATTAAAAATACTTTATTGCTAAAAATGCTAACTACTATCTTTCAAGGAGCCATCACCTTTTTGCTGGTGGAGGGTCCTGCCTTGATGTTGATGGCTGCTGACTGGTCAGGGCGGTGGTTGCTAAAGGTTGCCACGGCTGTAGCAATTTCTTAAAATAAAACAGCAAGGAAGTTTGCCACATTGATTCATGCTTCCTTTCATGAGTGATTTCTCTGTAGCATGTGATGCTGTTTGATAGAATTTTACCCACACTAGAACTTCTTTCGAAATTGGAGTCCATCCTTTCAAACCCTGCTGCTGCTTTATCAACTGAGTTTATGGAATATTCTGAATATTTTGTTTTCATTTCAACAATCTTCACACCATCTTCTCCAGGAGTAGATTCCATCTTCAGAAGCCACTTTCTTTGCTCATACATAAGAAGCAACTCCTCAGCCATTCAAGTTTTATCATTGAAGTTGTAGCGACTCAGTCCCATCTTCCTGCTCCACTTCTAATTCTAGTTCTCTTGCTCTTTGCACCACATCTGCAGTGACTTCCTCCTCTGAAGTCTGAACCCCTCAGAGTCATCCGTGAGGCTTGGGATCAACTTCTTCCAAACTCCTGTTAATGTGGATATTCTGAATCATGAATGTTCTTCACGGCATCTAGAATGGTGAATCCTTTCCAGAAGGTTTTCAATTTACCTTCACAGATCCATCAGAGCAATCACTATCCATGGCAGCTACAGCCTTAGGAAATGTATTTCTTAAGTAATAAGACTTGAAAGTTGAAATGACTTCTTGATCCATGGGCTGCAGAACAGATGTGTGTTAGCAGGCCCGAAAACAGCATGAATCTCATTGTCCATCTCCACCAAGCTGTCGTTAGTTGACCAGATTCATCATCAATAAACAGTAATATTTCAAAAGGAATCTTTTTTTCCAAACAGTAGTTCTCAATAGCAGGATTAAAATATTCAGTAAATCGTGTTATGAACAATGTACCATCATATAGGCTTTGTTGTTCTGTTTATAGAGAACAGGCTAAGTAGATTTAGCATAATTCTGAAGGACCCTAGGATTTTCAGAATGGTAAATGAGCAGTGGCTTCTACTTAAAGTCAGCACCTGAATTATCCCCTAACAAGAGAGTCAGCCTGTTCTTTGAAGTTGTGAAGCCAGGCATTGAGTTCTCTCCACCTATGAAAGTCCTAGATGGCATTGTCTTCTAATAGAAGGATCTTTGTCTAGACTGAAAATCTGCTGTGTAACGTAGTCACCTTCATTAATTGTCTGAGCTGGATCTCCTGGGTAACTTGCTGCAGCTTCTCCATCAGCACTTGCTGCTTCCCTTGCATCTTTATGTATGGAGATGGCTTTTCTCCTTCAATCTCATGAACCAACTTCTACCAGCTTCAGACTTTTCTTCTGCAGCTTCCTCACCACTCTCAGCCTTCATAGAATTGAAGAGAAGTAGGGCCCTGCTCTGGGTGAGGCTCTGGGTGAGGCTTTGGCCTAAGGGAACATCGTGGCGGATTTGATCTTCTATCCAGACCACTGAAACCTTCTCCATATCAGCAACAAGGCTGCTGTGCTTTCTGATCAGTCATGTGCTCACTGGAGGAGCGCTGTGATTTCCTTCAAGAACGTTTCCTTTGCATCCACAACCTGGCTAACTGTTTGGGTCAAGAGCCCTGGCTTTCAGCCTGTCTTGGCTTTTGACATTCCCTCCTCACTAAGCTTAATCATTTCTGGCTTTTGACTTAAAGTGAGAGACATGCAACTCTTCCTCTCATTTGGACACTTAGAGGCCATTAAAGGGTTATTAACTGGCTTAACTCCAATAGTCTTGTGTCTCAGGGAATAGGGAGGCCCAAGGAGAGGGACAGAGATGGGGAATGGCAGGTTGGTGGAACAGACAGAACATACATTTACCGATTAAGTTCACCACCACATGGGTGCAATGTGCGACACCCCAAAACAATTGCAATAGTAGCCTCAAAGGTCACTGAGCACATTCGCCGTAGCAAACATGGTAATAATGAAAAAAGTTGAAATAGTGTGAGCATTACCAAAATGTGACATGGAGACACAAAGTGAGCAGATGCTGTGGGAAAAACAGCACTGACAGACTTGCCAGCACAGGGTTGCCACAAACCTTCAATTTGTAAAAAAATACAACATCTTTGAAGTTCACTAAAATGCAAGAAAATGAGGCATGCCTGGATTTTAAATATTCCCAACCACTAGTGGTCATCTCTTCCCACCCCTCTTTCAGCTTTCCCTCCATCAACATTTACCTAGTTCCTATTTGGAGCCCTGTATTGGGTTGCTGTTCGAGAGCCTTATCCATAATAGGTACTCAACAAGTGTTTGATGCTGATTTATTCATTTATTTAATCACGTATGTAGCAATAGGCACTTGCTTTGTTTGAAATTCTTCTCAGGGAAGCTGTGAGGGACCCAAGGGAAGCAGAGAAGGACATGGTCCATGATGCCCTCAAGGAGGTGGCGGAGTGTGAGGGGAGAGACCCCCACCGACTCATACACACAGAGCAGGGACAGTAAGTGTCCAGGGGAGGTGCAGGAGCTGCGGCAGTGGCACGCATCATTATTGCGTGTGTTACGGTGCCATGTGATCATGTTAACTGGGTTCCCAGACCAGGGTTGGAAAGGCTGAGAAATCGGACCTCGGCCGCTCTTCCGCTTTGCCCACCTCTGTGACGGTGCTTACTCAGTCTGCTCCCTGGCTCCCCTTGGCCCCTGTGGGCAGGTCCCTCAGGCTTCTGTCTTGAATCCTTTCCTCTCCTCATGCTCTGTGGGCTTTATGCAGGGTCATCTATTTCCCTGCATTGGTGAGTGTCTATTTCTTCATGGCTTCTAAATGTGTATTTCCAGAGGAAAGTGTCTTCATGAATTTTAGACCCGCATATCTAACTGCCTCCTAAACATCTCTGACCAAATAGCTCCAGTGTCACTTGTTCCAAATGACTCCTTTCCCTGTGAACCAGTGTCTCCTCTGAGCTGAACTGCTCAGTCAGAAACCCAGTTGCTCGTGACTCCCCGCTCTCCCTTGCCCCTCCAGCATCCCAGATCTCCAATGCTCTGAGTCAAAGACTCTTAGAGCTCTCATTATCCCTCTCACAGTAACTTTTCTCTCCAGCCCATCTTTTCTGCTACTGTTGAACTTCATGTATGATCAAGATTCACCTGGATTATGTGACAACTTTGACCTAACTGGTCTTCCGATCTCAGATCATGCTTTCAATCAGTCGTCCACTATTGGATCCAGAGAGCTCTTCTTAAAAACAAACAGGCGACCAAATGACTCCTTCCTTACAGCCCTTCAGTGTCTTCCTCTGCCTGCCAGGTGAACTTCCTGCTCCTGACGGTGGCCTCTGTATGAACTGAGTTGTGTCCCACAAAAAGCCGTGTTGAAGGCTTAATTCCTGGTACCTCCAAAAGCGACCTTATTTGGGAATGGGACTATGAAAATGTATTAGTTAAGATGAAGTCATACTAGAGGACTGTGGGCCCTTAATCCAACATGACTGGTACCCTTATGAAATGGGGAAACTTGGATGCAGACCTGGGTGCAGAGGGAGGGTGTCCATGTGGACCTGGAGGCTGGGATTGACTTCATGCTGCCATGAGCTGAGGAACACCTGGCTAGGGCTGCTATCAGAGGCTGGAAAGGCAGAGAAGGAGTTTTAGAGGGAGCATGGCCCTGCCAGTGCCTTGATTTCTGACTACCAGCCCCCAGAACTGTGAGACAGCAAATGTCTGTTGTCCTCATCACCCAGTCACTTTGTTATGACAGCAAATAATACGACCTGTCAGGATCCAAATGCCAGGTGTCTTTCCAGCTTCATCTGCGGTCATGGGCCTCAACCGACCCTGCTGTCTCAGCCACAGTGACTATTCACAGCTCTCTAAACACACCCCCGTGTGCACACCTCTGCTCACGCAGGACTCTCTGCGTGAAGGCAGCCCTTCCCCCTTGCTGCCCACCACCTCCTCTCCACTCTTCTCTCTTCTCCTCTAGTCCTTGGCTCCCTCACTGGTCATGGGCTCAGGGCCTCTGTTTCTCTCTTTTCTTTCTCCCCAGTGCCTTAACACTAACTCTGACCTAGCATAATGCTTCAGGAATTTATTTGAGTTAGGGCCCACATTCTCCCAAAGTTCGTGATGTTGGTGGGCTTTAAGATTCAAACACTCTTTCCTCGCCCCTCACTGGATTGCCAAAGAAGGTGCTACTCTGGTTTCACCCACCACTAAAAGCTAATTAAGTGCAAAGCGTGCATTTTAGGAAACCTCCTGCAGACTGCCAAATACTTTTCCCCCTTCCGTTACTGAGGTTGTGAGCCGGCCTGAGGGAGGGGAATCCAGAGAAACAGATTTTTGCATGTTTCTTTGAGGCCAACACCTAATCACTGTCCCTCTCCAAGTGAAAAATGGGGAAAACACTAGCTAACTGTTGTTCAGTGACCCCCAGCCCCCACCCCTTTAAAATAAACATGCTTTTCAATTAGGAAGATTTGTCACCGGGGACAGTAATACCGTGTCCTACCAAAACAAGCACACTTGTAATTAGTTTTATCCAGGAAGAAAATTAACTCTGTTTATCTTAATATAATTAATCATTGACCCTTTCTGTCCGGGCAGCTTGGGGGAGGGTGCGGGAGTGGGGGTTATGATCTACAGCAAAGGGGCATTCCGGGACCCATCTATCTCTCCTCTTGGTTACACAGCTGTCTGCATGAGTTATCTGAAATAATATTCCTGGCTAAGAGTTATGGAGCTGCCCCAGAGCTAGACTTGGAGAAACACTAAATAAGGCTATAATTTTATGGTTTCAGTCTGCTGAAAATTTTAGATGAGTACGTATCAGATGGGCATTACAGCATGCTGCACATCCGGGGATTTCTTGGCTTCTGATGGGCCTTTCACCACAACCCCCACGAGTCCTGGGGATGGGAAAGGAGCTGCAGGCAGAAGGGATGATTCCTGGTTGTGAAGGAGAGGGTGTGGCTGCGTGAGAAGAGCACAGGCTTGTGTGTCCACTGGATTTGGTTCTAGGTCTGCCTTTGACATCCTCTAGCTGAATGACCTTGGGCAAGATACCTTATCTTTCCAAATCACAGTCAACAACTAAATTTGAAAATAAAAGGGGTGATGTGGGTTAGTAATCTGTATCCTCAGGGATTTTGTAAGGACTATAAGTGAGGTGTGCCAAGCCTCTAGCACTGGACCTGGTACCAAGTAGTCATTCAATAAACACAGAATTTTTCTTTATCCCTGCATGAACTGACTGAGGGCCCAGGGTGAAAGAACACGCTGAAGGTCTTCTCTCTTTATTTTAATAGTTCCTACAACTCATGGAGACTATCACGTGTGGGGCTCTGCATCAGGCCCTGGAAATAGACAGAAGGTTAATCGTGACCCCTGTGCTCAGAGCTCCCACTGCTGAGAGACAGACATGCCCAGACATTCTCAGTCTGTTACAGCAAGTGCTAAGCCAGGTACACAGTGGTGAGAGCCCCATGGACAAGGTGCAAGCAGAGACTGACAGAAATCTGATTGTACACGCTCTGGAGAGTTCAGATCGATGTATGATACCTCATTTAATCCTCACGATAACTCTAAAAATAGCACAAGGGAGGGGGACCCAGAGACAGGTTGAGGCTCACAGATATGAAGTCATTAGACCCAAACTGTGTGGCTAGAAAGTGGTGCAGCTGGGACGTGACCCGCATGCCTGACGTGGGAGCCCAGGCTTTGTCACTTCCACCTCAAAGGTCCTGGCTCAGTTTGCATGGCTGGGGTCCTGCCCTAGGACCCTGAGTCAGGGGCAGTAAAACAGTGTGCTCCCCGGGGCTGGCATCAGGAGTCCCCACAGGTAAAACTGCAGCTTCTTGGGCCTCCCCTCAAGCTCTTCTGAATTCAATCTCTTGCAGGGGGATCATTTTGAATGACTCTCTGCAGTGACTTTATGTTCTCACCATCTGTTAGAGCCATACAAAATCTACCTTTAGCTCATGATGTGGAGATGACCACTCCCAGACAAATTCTTGGGGCAGGGAAGCTTTTCCTCTAGACAAGGGGACAAGAGAACTGTGAAGCCAAGGAGTCCCATGTCCTGAGATAAGAGAGGAGAGAGAAGGTGAGATGAGCCCAGGCCCTTGGACAGTGGCTTGATGAGCTCACACTGGTGTGTGTGTCCCCGGCCCCAGAGGCAGAGAGATGCATCAGCACCTGCTTTGAGCACTAGGTCTCTCCCCTCCCACAGGCCTGTAGCAGGGGGCTTCTGGAGCATTCCAGAGATGGAGAGGTCATTTCTTGAAACGGGTGAGACCTTCAGGCTGGGAGGCAGCCCCTTCTGCCTACCACAGACAGGGAGTGAGGCAGCCTTTATTGGCGTTCATGCTCCTGCAGAATGTGGGACTTTGCCCTCCCCAAACCTAGCAGGGAAGCAAAGCAGGAACCAGTCCGTTTTTGGTCCTGCAAAGGACTCCAGGGACGAGAGCAACCACAGATTCTGAGGGCACAGCAATTTGAGCGCTGGGTCTGTGACTCCCCACCACAGTCCACAAGCCTGCCGGCCAGGCTGGCCTGCATGGCCTTCCTCAGAGGAGGCCTCTGCCTGCAGACAGCCCTGGGAGCTATGCTGCACCCTGGGGCACGGCGGTCTGGAGCGAAGGCTCTTGAGTCTGGGCACAGGGTTGTCCAGAAAACAGAGACTGAAAGACTCTGTGAGGCAGATACTGTCTGATGACAGGGCTCCCCAGGGACCCGGGTTACCCGGCGGCATACAGACACGCCAAGAAGAAGTTTGAAACCTCCCAAAGAACTGCCGTACACTCTCCCCTAGAGGCTGCAGCCAAGAGATAAGGGGCCATGTCACTGGAGTCCAAGATGGAGTCTGAGCTTTGTGGGAAAGAAAGGAAGGCGGGTCTCACAGAAAAGTTTTTACAATTGAATATCTTCCTGTTAGAACTTTGTATGCAGGATTTTAATCAGCAGGAAATCCAGCCAGGACTCATTTTTCTCATTGCTGCTCTAAGGAGCTTCTTGAACTGACTCTCTGTGGCCCCCTCCAGTTCAGCAAACATTTATTGAGAATGTACTGGGTGCCTGACACTTTGCTGGGGATACAAAGTGTGCCTGATGGATCAGGGACAGTCCCTGTTCTTAAAGAGGTTTCCAGCTCTTCGCAGCTGGGTGGGAAGGGTGCGTGTGTGTTGGGAGGGAGGGAAGAGGAAGGGAAGGGCTGACGCATCGCATGGAAGGTGTTCTTTCACTCACAACCCCGGGAGGAAGCGGCCACACGGCCTCCTGAGCCCAAACTCTGCCAGTGATGGGCTGAATGGGCAAGTGACTTCTCATTTGGGACCTGGTTTGTATTTGCCCAGAAAAGAATCTAGGAGTTGGAATTTTTCAGTAAGAGGTTTTGAGATGGCAAGAACTGAGCTTTGTAGGATTGGTTAACAGACAGACAGCAATCTGTGCCCTGGGGGAGAGCTGGTGAAGAGGGAGAGGGAAAGGGGACCCGGAGAAAGGCTGGTAGAACTGGCCCAGCTTCGTGCCCAAGTCCCCAACCATAGATACCTCATCTTAGGGAACTCAGTTTTCTCAACCTTCACGTGACAGAGGATGAGCTGAGGACAAGAGGGGCCATCAGGTTGACCAGCTACTCCCAAGCTGACAGCATCTTGGGCAGTGACAAGAGGACAGTATCCATGGCGTGTGACACCCACTTGCGCTCAGCCCTGGCCAGAATACACGGGGCTGGTCATCTTCAGGTGCGGGGACCACAAACGGGGGGAGGCTTTTACCAGGGTAGGGAGGGCGGTGCTGGTTCATCTGAAGGAACAAACTCTAGGTTCATGTCTCTGACCAGGCGTCTGAGGGGCCCAGGGCAGAAGCCCTGATGGAATGCCAAGCTGTGGCTGGGAACTGAAGATCTCCCTGACAGGGAGCTGCCCTGGGAGGCAGGGAGGTCCAGGCCTGGGAGGGTTCAGGGGAGACGGGAGGCCGAGGACTGCCCTCTTCAGGGGCCTGGACAGTGGGGGATGGGGGTGAGGAGGGCTGAGCTGTGACACTGTGGAACCCCTGATGGAGCGATTATCTGCTGGAAGGACTGGTGACCAACAGGATCATTTGAGGCATTTTTCACCTCATGATTGGAGCATATAAAGTTTACAGTCTAAAGTTTACATACAGGACAGTCCTTCAGGGGAAACTACCAAATGAATCCCTATCCCCAGGGAGGTGTGGATTCTCTGTGGCTCAAGCTTTACTTGCATGATTTGGCTTTTGGGAAAAGCAAAGAGAATAGGGTGGTGTCTTAGTCCATCTGGGCTACTATAACAAAATACCACAGATCGGGTGGCTTATAAACAACAGAAACTGATTGCTCACAGTTCTGGAGGCTGGAGACCCACCATTCGGGCGCCATCAGATGACTTCGGGTGAGGGCCCGCTCCCTGGCTCGCAGATAGCCGCCTTCCTCCCGTGGGTGCACGTGGCAGGAGGGGGGACTCTCTGGGGTCTCATGAGGGCATGGATCCCACTCATGAGGGCCCCACCCTCAGAACCTCATCGCTTCTGGAGGCCCATGTCCTGACACCGTCCCACTGGAGGTGAGGATCTCAGCATATGAGTTTGGGCAGGCACAGCAGGATCAGCAGATGAGGATGGAAGGAGAGGAGAGGAGTCCAGGGAAGATGGCATCTGCTGCTTACTGGGCACAAACTGTCTTCCAGGCGACTCCCACTGGTCACATGTAGTCCTCACATAACCTTCTTGGGCATTTTACAGATGAGGCTCTGAGTGGCATGGTCCGAAAGTAAGGCCCAGGCATGCCTGGCTGTAAAGACTGCTGTGTTCTGGGCAGCCCACTGCCTCCTTCAGGGTGGGTAGCATAGTATCTCATGCCTGAAAGGTCGTCGGAGGTCAGTTTTTGAAGCCCTCACCCCCTCCCTGGAGGACCTAGCCCTGCCATCTGCTTGTCACTTGCACTTGATTTGTCCAACCTGTGGGTCTATGCAAAAAAGAGTTGGGGGCGGCCATTTGGCTCCCCCTCGTGGTTGGGGGAGCCAGAAGATGTCTCTTGCAGGAGGCAATGTCTTTCAAGAACACTGAGAAAACCGCTGCCACGGAAAAGGTTTGGATGACCTAAGAGGTAGGAGCATCCTACCTCTACTATGTACAGGAGTGGAGCTCATAGTAGGTGCTCCATACAAATCTGATGAATCACTGAATGAAGTAGAAACTGAAGGTAGAGGTGGGCCATTGAGGTAAGAGGGAACCAAAGCGAAGAGGGGCTAAGGGATGGCAGCCGGGTGGGGGGAGTGACAACTGGGGCAGTGCATGAGGCTCTGTCCCTGCTGGGAGTCCTGCACAAGTCAGCCTCCACTGCGGGGCCTCGAAGCTTCTGCCTGAGTCAGCCCGGGGCTGATTTACATGGGTGGTGTTATTCTAGGCTGCACTTATTAATCACCTGGGAAGTTTAAAAGTATCCTGATAACTGGGCCATATCCCTAGAGATTCTGACTTAATAGGTCTGAGGTGGGGGCTGTGTATTCCTATTTTTTTAATCTTCCCAGGTGACTACAGTATACATCCAAGGTTGATAAAGGAGTGGGTTATTTTTCTGGAACCCTCAGCTCTCACTGTCTATGATTCAGAGATTGTTTTTGAGGAATTCCAGCAAATTTCATTTGTATCCTGTGGTAGGAGATGATGTTATTGAGCCATTAGGACAACAGGGTGATATTTATATTTGTCACCAATAAACCTAGATAGATCTTGATGTTAGTATCCATATGGTAATCCCAACAAAAGGCAACAGGGATATGATTTATTCCCCATGCCTCTAATGTAATTAAGTGTGTACTATAAAGAAAGCTGCACTATTGAGATGCAAACCAGGAATGGCAGTTTACCTCCAAATCATTTTACTGAGATTACTTACCATTGTGTGGTTTCAAGTGCTTAATAGCGTATTATTCATGTAGCAAACATAGGAAGTCCACTGGGAGGGAAAATGCAACACACTCAAGGGATGATTCGTGGCCTCTGGACTTTGTCACATCCACAGGAACTGTTATTTCATTCCTTCCCATTTGTTCTCCATGGGTCTGTGCTGAACTGCACTGGAAACATAACACTGGGGGAGGAGAGGAGGAAAATTATCTGCAGCTTGTGCTGCTCTTCTTTAGATACACCACTTACAGTAAGTTGTGCTTATAGAAATGTCCAAAGGGCAAACACTATTTTGAGGCACTCCTCGAATGTCTGCCTGTTAGGGAAAACCATGTACCAAAAGGCAGAAGTGTCTGACGAATATCCTACAATTCTGAGCCACCCATGATCGGAAGCCTGGCCTGGTCTCGCTGTCCTGCAGTGCCTCCCTCCATCCTAACAGGGCTCAGGCCTAGCCAGCGAGGGAGCGTCCACAGAGAGGTTGCTAACAGAGACTGGATAAGGCTGCTGCCAGATGACGGAGCTCTGGCTTGGATTAGCAAGAAACCATGTGGAGCAATAATATCAGTAATAAGGACCACCATCGACTGAGTGCTGCTATATTCCAGGTGCCGTGCTTGAATGACCCCCTTCACCAGTCCAAGGCATAAAAGAAAGGCTACAAGTCTTTTACTCCTCATTTAATTGTTCAAGTGCTACTTGCCAAAGTGTTCAGAGAACTATCCACCTTCCTTGACTTTTCCAAGAACATCATGTAGTGCAAAGGCTATGGAGATGCTTTCATGGGCACTCTTGTAGGTTCTAATCTTATTGATTCTCAGAAGGAAAGAGATTAGCTTTATCCCTTTTCTTCCCAGAGCTCCCTCAGCTCTGTTTATCTCCCTCTCCTAAGTAGCCAGATCAGGAGGTTTTGCTAAGGGCAATCTTTGTAAATCTCAAAGAATCGTGTTACATCTATTCCACATCTCAGTGTGTACTTTGTGGTCTTTTGTTTGCAGTGACTAAGAGGTACACCCAAAGTGTTCAGAGAACAGAGATCCACTTCAAGGAGATAACACTTAAATGTTTTTCAGATAGAAGCTACTGGCAGCTTCTCTTGCTTAAAAAAATCTGAAGTTCTGTCTCACTTGGCAGTCCATGATACATGTGTTCGTAATTTAATCCTCGCAGCAATTTTGCAAGGTTGGTGAGTTAAGCTCAGAGGTGGAATTTTTATTATTATCAGAGTGATAGTAAAAGCTAATATTAGCACTTTCTTGATTTCAGGAACTGTGCTAGGTCATATATAAATAATAATACTATTGCTAATCCATACCATAAGACTATAAGGTAGGCATTATCATTCCATTTAACAATTAGGAAATCAAATCTCAGGGAAGTAATTTGCACAAGTTTCAGTGATTTGCACATTCCTTGAGTAACAGAGAAGGATTCAGTAGGCCATCTCGCTTTTCACCAGACCCATGATTTGCACTACATAGTGTGACCTGCTGTCAAATGTTCACCTGTCCTGGTGGGATGTGCTCTTCCAGAGGATCCTGTCTTAATAAGGGCAGGGAATACATTTCAAAGATGTTATATAGGCTGGTTCTGCCGAGGTAGGGACAGGACTGCACAGTGTCTCCGCCAGCCCAGGGACTAACTTGTGAATCATCAGACAGTCCCATTGCCGAGCACAATCTGCACAAAAAATACATTTAAAAATATTTGTTGAAGATAGAAAAAGTGCTCTGACTTGGGACTGAATTAATGGGAAAAAAACATGCTAGGGGAGGTTACTGTGGTCTGCAATGATCAGGGGAGGTGGAGGCAGATTTTGACCCAAGACGTGGAAACACCTTTCTGCCCTTGTTGACTAAGTAATGATGTCCCATCAGGCTGTGATGATTAGGGGTCTCTAGAAGTTCATTTCTGTGACCTCTTTTCTACCAGCAGCCTTTTAAAAGGTTGCAGTACTAGTTTTGCCTCTAGATGGCACTCATGTACTTTTATAGTACAGCTTCGATTTCAAAGGAACTCGGTAGGCCCTGTGGTTGCAATTTCTGTCCAACTTACGTCTAACATTGTTTCTCTAGGTCAAGGTGTCACTTACGGTTAATGAAATCCCAAGGGAAAACATGTTTATCTTATTACTTACTCATTCATGTATACCTCCTCTTAGCCTATAAGTATCTGAGGCCAAACTGAGAGAAATAAATTTCTATTGTTTATAAGCCACTAAGTCTTACGGTACTTAAGCAGCCTGAAATCATTGAGAGGGCTTGCTCTAGTTCTCGCTGTGACCCTTGCTTTTCTTGAGTGAAGCCCTTGTTTTCATAGGTTCTATTGAAAAGTTAAGGCTGAAAGATACACGGCCCATAAGGACAGGTGAATATTTGCAGGCAGGTCACACTATGCAGTGCAAATCATTGGCTTGGTGATGAGTGAGCTGGTCCACTGAATCCTTCTTGTCACTTGTGGGATGTAAGTGACATACCACACTTGCATAAGTTGTAAGTTTCGCTTCAGGAAAGAACAATTAAATGCAAAGTATTTTTTGCTGGTAATGAAAGCATACTACTTTTATTGGAAAGTATGTTTTGTTATCCTATCTTAAAGTAGGCAAATACTGACAAGCTTAGGTTTCAGCTAGTGCCAAAACTTTTGAGAAAGGTGAGAAGATAATGCATAACAGACAAGATGAAACTTTTCTCTGCATGGGACATGGAGTCAGAAAGGAAAAGGAGGAGAAAGGAGATCATTATAATGACATCATGTTGTATCTTAAGCCACGTAACACTTCTATGAACCTCAAGTTATTAGCAAAGCAAAGAACATTACAAATACTTGGGATATTCAACTTCTTGTGGAGATTATTAGTCACTGGAGTCTGCTTTGGGGTTGCTGTGGAAGCGAAGAAAGACAAAATGCTTGGATCAAGGAGCTAGATTCAGAGGTGACCTAGACATTTGATTCTTTGGATATGTAGAGACTTCCCCAAAATATGGAATTACTTAGGGTTCGAGGACACTTCACCTAGGACATTGGGGAAAAGTAGACGCCAAAATGAGATCTGAATCACACATATATTCATTCAGTCAATTTCATGTCCCATTTCATCACATCCAGCTCTTACTTCTGAAGCTGCTAGGGGAGTTCAGTATCTACTTTCTTCTCCCAGAATCTGGCCTGTGACTTTTCAGGAGCCCCCAGAATGGTAGAGGTCCCCAGTTTTGTGTAGAGTGTGAGACTCCCACTCTTGTGCCCCTTTTATCCTTACCAGTAAACCAAGGCACCCCTGACCCCTGCCTCTCAACCTTCTGGTTCATAGTTGGTATTTCAATGTCAAAGGCCAACGATCCCCATACCTGTGGCCTCTGGAACAATGCCTCTGTGGATGACCTCATCACTATGGGAAGCAGGTCAGGAACTGAGAGCTGGTAGAGACTTCCTAGTACTTTGGGGAGTCGGCAGTCTGTCCACCCTCCTCTAAGTCCTGGTGGGACATATAATTTTACAAGTTCCACGGTATTCAGATGTGACTTGTGAAGCCTTACCGTGTCCCTCACCATCATTGCTCCCTCTGGGCCTTAGTTTCCCTACATTTAAAATAAACAGAGGGATTTGTTGGCTGGTTCTGTGATGCCAGGAATAAGATCAGAGAGTTGAAAGGAAAGCTTGAAAATGCTCTGTCTTTGCTTGTATCTTCATTCTATCGTTTCGATTCCCTGCTTGATTTCTTTAGTTCCAGTCCTTGCCCTGGTCCTGCCTGGAGCTGATTTCCTTTGCACTTCATATCCTGAACCACTGTCTCTTTCAGTTCTCTTAGAAGTTGGCCTCTGGCTGCTTATACTGCATATCATAAGCTCCCAGACTTCCAAGTTTTTGTGAGTAAGACCTGGCAGCCTTTCAGAGAATTGCTCCAGGATTCTGCCCTCTTGTACCAGCACTGCCATCTGTGATCTGTTACTGTGCCTTCTGGGAAACCGAGAAGGTCCAAGTGGCCATTCATGCTGTCTAGATGTCTTTTTCTCTTTATTTTGTGCTTGCTTTATTGATGGACTGGGCCTTCCTATCAAATTGCAGATTCTCCTATTTCAACTGATTTCTCTGCTTTTTTTCCCCTTTGAATTCAGGCTTCAACAGAGGTCCTTCACTTTGAAAAAACAGTATGACAGACTCTGGCTGGCTGCTGATGATTAGACCAGAGACATTCTGGTTGAATCTGGGAAGAAAAGACACATTTCTGGATGGAGGAGCCCTCTGGAATTTTATACTGTAAAAAGGTGGGAATATCTTCATCTCTTCAGTGATTCAGTGTCTATAGCTTTCTTGTATTTAAAGAATAGTCTTTAGCCTGTTTGAGAGACCATCACAATTTTAAGGTCGGCTGGTGAACTATTTTCTTTTTACCATATTAAAAATAAGTAAATGAAGGTTTAGAATGTGTAAGAAACTTGCTTATGGTGATGTAAAACTGCATCTGCTTGAGAGAAGCAAAACTGTGTGATTTGGATGTGAATCTATGAAGGCCCAGACTTCCTTCTGCTTGGGCCATTCCCCTTTCCTTCCTGCTCTCCTCTTCTGTCAGAATCAATTCAAACCAAGCAGCAGCCAAGTCCAGAGAAACCAAATTCCAGGCAGGCCCAGGGCAGGGATGTGAACTGAAGGAGTCAAGGAGCGTATCTGAAGAGTGGAATGATGGTGCAAGGCAAGGTAGATGCTATTGTCCATCGTTCTTTTTATTTTCCATTTGGTCACTGGAGTATAATACAGGAATGCCCTGGACTCTTTCCGAGGCTCTCTGCTTATATCATCTCTTCAATCCAAGCTCCTGTCTAGCAAAAGGAGTTTCTGCCATGCTCCTTAAAACTCTCCATCTAAAAATCCCATCTTACATGGTATTCCAGCTAGGTGCAGGCCTGCTTAAGATTGCACACATAATTCCACATCTACTGTATCTGCAGGTGGCTCATGGAAGCTATAACTCTTGGCTCTTCAGTGCCTGTTATGTCATTGATATCCACTAAGAAGGAGTGTTCGGGGCAATGAGCAAGAAGTACCATGTCTCTCATTCTACCCTCCCTTTTCCTGCTTGAATATTCAGAATTTTTTTTCTTTTTTGATTCTCAGAGGAACAAGAACTCAGCCACGGTAATGGGTGGGGCAAAGGAGCAAAATGACAAAATATCTATTTCCCCAACATACCCTAGATGTAGCCATTTTGACAGATATTTAATATCTCATAAGATATAATTACAAGAGGAAGAACTTGCCATTTTAAGAAATCTTTCGAAAAGTGAACAGTCTATCCCTCCAAGCCAGTGCAGAATTACCATGTTTGACTGCTATAAAGGGTACGATAATCAAGTTTTTCTGGCTGATTGGTAAGCAGGACCCTGGTCCTCAGGTTTCCTTTGTCCCAGATAAATGCAAGTGGGATGCCGAAGTCATACTTGTACTCATTCCTGTTCACATCTAACTAACTCAGCCCTGGCCTTTGTTCAGCACACGGTAGTTTGGTTTCACAAACTTGAGGCTTAGTTCCATTTAATATGTATGATAACACTTTGAAAACAGAATGAATATTTCTCTTCTATAAAGCCTTGCTGCAGGTCATGTAGCACACAGCAAATAGCAGGCAGGATCATAACCTAGGTCAGGGTGACTCAATCTGTTCTCCATGTCATCGTCTCAAGGTGTGTGAGGGCTATCTCCTGGACCATAAGGGTGCAGAATTTGGAGATCCCCCAATAGGGAACCATGGAAGTCTGTAAGAGAAGAGTCTAGAACCTGGTTCAGAGGAGGCAAGTGACCAGGCCATTACTAAAATCCAGCAGACTGGCAGTCTTCAGGATCCAGGAGGCCAGAGAAGCAGCTAAGATAGTCCAAGGAGCAGATTGGACAGGGAGGTTGTGTTACTGCTATTTTTTGTCTTCTTTTGTTGTGCTATTATGAGTCTCCAAACTTAAAACTGTTGTCAGCAAAATTCTCAGAAAGGGCTTAGAATCTGCTTCATTTGTGGTGCTACATGACAGGCTCTCTGGAGCAAAGCTGGGATGGGTAAGACAAGGGGCAGTGCTGGGGAGTCATTCTCAGGAATTCAGGAGGAGGGACGTGGCAGAAGCGGCCGCACATGGAATACCAGGGAGGCCCACAGACAGCAAGCAGCCCAAAGCCCAGCAGGGGGACAGCCCCTTAAACCAGTTCCAGGCAAGGCTTGAGAAGCCAACGGAGTCCCAACCTGGGAGAGGTGGACTGGGTGAGCCTAAGAAACGTAGGGAAGCGGAGAGTATCTGATATGCTTGGCACACCACTCAGATATCTCAAAGGCATAGCAGATTTAGAATGCAGATATTCAAAGTGTGGGTTGGAGGAGTGAGGAAAGGTTATTTAAATAGGCAACAGATTTAACTCTAGCAGCATAGACTCAGTCTTTCTCAGGTCCACTTACAGAGTTTAGGGTTTCCTGACTACAGGGAAGACTAATATTGGATGAATCCCTGCTGAGGTGATTAATCCCTTTCTGCTCCTAAGGAAGAGAAGATCTTCACCAAGAAATTAGAATGTTGCCCCAGTGACATCCCATTTCATAAGTGAGAATGACTCAGTCTGCTAGCCTGCTCAGGCCTCCAACAGCCCTGAGACCTCCCCAGCTCTGACTTTCCCTTTGGGAAGTGTCAGTTCCACCACACTTCCTGTCTTTGTCATGATAGCCACTTCACAACCCAAATTACTGCAGGCTCATCTCTTGGATCCTTTCACCCCTTTACTACTCCATTTCCCTTTTTCTACCCATTCTGTCTATTGATCCAAAACACTCATTCTGTGAAAATTTACTCTATCCCATGTTTTCACCCTGTTTATATAATTCTCTTCTTTCTTCTGATGGTTAATTTTATATGTAAAGTTGGGTAGGTCACAGGTCCCAGTTTTGTGTTAAACATCAGTCTAGATGTTGCTGTAAAGATACTGTTTAGATTTGATTAACATTTAAATATTGGACTTTGAGTAACACAGATACCCCTCAGTAGCATGGTGGGCTTCATCCAATCAGTTGATGGCCTTAAGAAAAAAGATTGAGTCCCCTGAGAAAGAAGGAATCCTGCCCTGAACTTAAGACTGTACTATTTACTCTTTCCCAGGTCTCTGTTACTCCTAGCCTGCCCCAAAGATCTCAAACTTTTCAGCTCTCATAATTGCATGAGGTAAAATAAATCTCTCTTTATATACACATCCTATTGGTTTTATTTCTCTGGAGAACCTTGACTACTACACTCCCTTAAAAAAAGTTTGACTTGTGTATGGAAACCATGTTCCCCATGTTGCTGTCACTAATTGCAAGCTAGCTCCTAATACTTCCTCAGATATGATATTCTTTCCTTATAGGCAAAAACTCATCTTTACTGATGCTATCCAACCAAAATGCTTTAAAGTTTCTTATTTGTGTCATCCACCGAACTTCACACCACTTCGTTCATTCATTCAAGATAACAATGTTTGGCTCTTGCCTATGCATTTAGAGCAGTGCTATATACATTTTTTAAATTTATTTATTTATTTTTTTGAGAGGGCATCTCTCATATTTATTGATCAAATGGTTGTTAACAACAATAAAATTCAGTATAGGGGGGTCAATGCTCAATGTACAATCATTAATCCATCTCAAGTCTAATTCTCGTCAGTCTCCAATCTTCTGAAGCATAACGAACAAGTTCTTACATGGTGAACGAATTCTTTCATAGTGAATAAATTCTTACATGGTGAACAGTACAAGGGCATTCATCACAGAAACTTTCAGTTTTGATCACGCATTATGACCTATAAACAATCAGGTCAAATATGAATATTCGTTTGATTTTTGTACTTGATTTACATGTTGATCCCACATTTCTCCCTTTATTATTATTATTATTTTTATTTTTAATAAAATGCTGAAGTGGTAGGTAGATGCAAGATAAAGGTAGAAAACATGGTTTAGTGCTGTAAGAGGGCAAATGTAGACGATCAGATGATCAGGTGTGTGCCTATGGACTAAGTATTAATCCAGGCTAGACAAGGGCAGCAAAACATCCACGGATGCAGAAGATTTCTCTCAAAGCAGGGGGGGTGAGGTTCTGAGCCTCACCTCTGTTGATCCCCAAATTCTCACCTGATGGCCCCTCTGCAACTGTGCCTGTCTTAGGTTGTTCCTCCCTTGAGTAATCTTACCCGTCTCTGGCTAACCAGTCATCTTCCGGGGCCATACAGGGAAATGTAAAGTTGGTAAGTGAGAGAGAAGCCATATTGTTTGAAAAGGTTAGCTTTTTACTTCTTTGCAGATTTATGCCCTGTGGCTTCTATGCCCAGCACTTGTCTCGAGGTATCTTTACCACCTGGAGGAATTATGATTCTGGGTAAATTCGATATGAGGCACGAATTCTATTTAAGGGTTGTAATTAGGAAGAAAGAAGAAAAGCTACAGATGTAGCATATGGAAGGAAACATGGGAGGATTGATTATTTCTTTGACAAATCTTCTTGTAGAGTACCTTAAGTATGTATAGGTTTTAAACTACTAACTAATTTGCACACACATATTAACATAATAGGAATACGGTGACATAAACAAAGCAAATGTATAATTACCATTCATCTCCAGTGAAGCCAAGAAAACCATTTAGGCACCCTAGGCATTTGTAAAAATTTGTCTATGATATGATGGATATTGTCCAACTGTACTTGAACAGTCTGAGAGAAATCAGACAAATTAAAGCAGCCCATTTCTGGGATCTGTTCACTTCCCATATGTTCTTTTAACCGTAGATAGTCTATAGTCATGAGATTTTGGAGTGCTACACCTTGCACCCCTCCCACCTCCTGGTTGAGTTCCAACAGTACAGATCCGGTCAAATTCGTTGTCTCACTGTATGCACATGCCAGCCTAGACATCTCCCTCCTCATTCCTATGGCAAGTCCAGGAGACGGTGGGCTGGATGCAGCCACAACCGCAGCATCGTCCAGATCCCTGTGGAGGCTTTTTGATGATCATCCCCCGGCACAAGTCCTCCAGAGAGTGCTGATGCCGGAAGCTCCTCCTCATATCGTATCTTAGTTCATTTTCTGGGTATCCAAGCTAGGCCTTGATCTTCTGCATAGAAACAAACAGACCCTTTGCCCACACTTTGACATGCCCTCTATACCACTGTGCAGAACTCATTGGAGGTCAGCACACAGTAACTGCTTTTTTTTTTTTTATTATTAAGAGAAAGGAATATTATCAGAAAAGAGTACCTCCATAGCTGATCATCTGACACCCTTTAAGTGATCAACATTAAGGATATTTAAAGCATGCGTTGATCTTTGATTTACCAATAGTTTTATCCTATCAAGGAGTAATCCCCCTTTCTTTCTTTCTTTCTTTTTTTTTTTTTTTTTTTTATTTTTTATCTACACCTACATGAAGAATACTATGTTTACTATGCTCTCCCCTATATCAGGTCCCCCCTAACAACCACATTACGGTTACTGTCCATCAGCTTAGCAAAATGTTGTAGAGTCACTACTTGTCCTCTCTGTGTTGTGCAGCCCACCCTCCCCTTTCTCCCTCCCCCACATGCATGCTAATCTTTATACCCCCCTTCTCCTCCCCCCACTTATCCCTCCCTGCCCACCCATCCTCCCCAGTTCCTTTCCCTTTGGTACCTGTTAGTCCATTTTTGGGTTCTGTAATTCCGCTGCTGTTTTGTTCCATCAGTTTTTCCTTTGTTCCTATACTCCTCAGATGAGTGAAATCATTTGGTATTTCTTTTTCTCTGCTTGGCTTTTTTCACTGAGCATAATACTCTCCCGCTCCATCCATGTTGCTGCAAATGGTTGGATTTTTCCACTTCTTATGGCTGAGTAGTATTCCATTGTGTATATGTACCACATCTTCTTTATCCATTCATCTACCAATGGACATTTAGGTTGCTTCCAATTCTTGGCTATTGTAAATAGTGCTGCGATAAACATAGGGGTGCATCTGTCTTTCTCAAACTTGATTGCTGCGTTCTTAGGGTAAATTCCTAGGAGTGGAATTCCTGGGTCAAATGGTAGGTCTGTTTTGAGCATTTTGATGAACCTTCATACTGCTTTCCACAATGGTTGAACTAATTTACATTCCCACCAGCAGTGTAGGAGGGTTCCCCTTTCTCCACAGCCTCGCCAACATTTGTTGTTGTTTGTCTTTTGGATGGCAGCTATCCTTACTGGTGTGAGGTGATACCTCATTGTAGTTTTAATTTGCATTTCTCTGATAATTAGCGATGTGGAGCATCTTTTCATGTGTCTCTTGGCCATCTGTATTTCCTTTTTAGAGAACTGTCTGTTCAGTTCCTCTGCCCATTTTTTAATTGGGTTATTTGTTTTTTGTTTGTTGAGGCATGTGAACTGTTTATATATTCTGGACGTCAAGCCTTTATTGGATCTGTCATTTTCAAATATATTCTCCCATACTGTAGGGTTCCTTTTTGTTCTATTGATAGTGTCTTTCGCTGTACAGAAGCTTTTCAGCTTAATGTAGTCCCACTTGCTCATTTTTGCTGTTGTTTTCCTTGCCCGGGGAGATATGTTCAAGAAGAGGTCACTCATGTTTATGTCTAAGAGGTTTTTACCTATGTTTTTTTCCAAGAGTTTAATGGTTTCATGACTTACATTTAGGTCTTTGATCCATTTTGAGTTTACCTTTGTATATGGGGTTAGACAATGGTCCAGTTTCATTCTCCTACATGTAGCTGTCCAGTTTTGCCAGCACCATCTGTTGAAGAGACTTTCATTTTGCCATTGTATGTCCATGGCTCCTTTATCAA
The DNA here is from genome assembly GCF_040802235.1 of Manis javanica. NCBI lineage: Eukaryota > Metazoa > Chordata > Mammalia > Pholidota > Manidae > Manis > Manis javanica. The sequence continues at coordinate 37,907,083 of NC_133159.1, forward strand.
ATATTAATTGACCATATATGTTTGGGTTAATTTCTGGAGTCTCTAATCTGTTCCACTGGTCTGTGGCTCTGTTCTTGTGCCAGTACCAAATTGTCTTGATTACTATGGCTTTGTAGTAGAGCTTGAAGTTGGGGAGTGAGATCCCCCCTACTTTATTCTTCTTTCTCAGGATTGCTTTGGCTATTCGGGGTCTTTGGTGTTTCCATATGAATTTTTGAATTATTTGTTCCAATTCATTGAAGAATGTTGCTGGTAATTTGAGAGGGATTGCATCAAATCTGTATATTGCTTTGGGCAGGATGGCCATTTTGACGATATTAATTCTTCCTAGCCATGAGCATGGGATGAGTTTCCATTTATTAGTGTCCCCTTTAATCTCTCTTAAGAGTGACTTGTAGTTTTCAGAGTATAAGTCTTTCACTTCTTTGGTTAGGTTTATTCCTAGGTATTTTATTCTTTTTGATGCAATGGTGAATGGAATTGTTTTCCTGATTTCTCTTTCTATTGATTCATTGTTAGTGTATAGGAAAGCTACAGATTTCTGTGTGTTAATTTTGTATCCTGCAAATTTGCTGTATTCTGATAGCAGTTCTAGTAGTTTTGGAGTGGAGTCTTTAGGGTTTTTTATGTACAGTATCATATCATCTGCAAATAGTGACAGTTTAACTTCTTCTTTACCAATCTGGATTCCTTGTATTTCTTTGTTTTGTCTGATTGCCGTGGCTAGGACCTCCAGTACTATGTTAAATAACAGTGGGGAGAGTGGGCATCCCTGTCTGGTTCCCGATCTCAGAGGAAATGCTTTCAGCTTCTTGCTGTTCAGTATAATGCTGGCTGTGGGTTTATCATATATGGCCTTTATTATGTTGAGGTACTTGCCCTCTATTCCCATTTTGCTGAGAGTTTTTATCATGAATGGATGTTGAATTTTGTCAAATGTTTTTTCAGCATCTATGGAGATGATCATGTGGCTTTTGTCTTTCTTTTTGTTGATGTGGTGGATGATGTTGATGGATTTTCGAATGTTGTACCATCCTTGCCTCCCTGGGATAAACCCCACTTGGTCATGGTGTATGATCCTTTTGATATACTGTTGAATTCTGTTTGCTAATATTTTATTGAGTATTTTTGCATCTACATTCATCAGGGATATTGGACTGTAATTTTCTTTTTTGGCGGGGTCTTTGCCTGGTTTTGATATTAGGGTGATGTTGGCTTCATAGAATGAGTTTGGGAGTATTCCCTCTTTTTCTATTTTTTGGAACACTTTAAGGAGAATGGGTATTATGTCTTCTCTGTGTGTCTGATAAAATTCCGAGGTAAATCCATCCGGCCCCGGGGTTTTGTTCTTGGGTAGCTTTTTGATTACTGTTTCAATTTCTTTGCTTGTAATTGGTTTCTTTACCTTTTGTGTTTCTTCCTTGGTCAGTCTTGGGAGGTTGTATTTTTCTAGGAAGTTGTCCATTTCTTCTAGGTTTTCCAGCTTATTGGCATATAGGTTTTCATAGTAGTCTTTAATAATTCTTTGTATTTCTGTGGAGTCTGTCGTGATTTTTCCATTCTCATTTCTGATTATGTTGATTTGTGTTGATTCTCTTTTTCTCTTAGTAAGTTTGGCTAGAGGCTTATCTATTTTGTTTATTCTCTCAAAGAACCAGCTCTTGGTTTCGTTGATTTTTGCTATTCTTTTATTCTTCTCAATTTTGTTTATTTCTTCTCTAATCTTTATTGTATCCCTCCTTCTGCTGACTTTAGGCCTCATTTGTTCTTCTTTTTCCAGTTTTGATAATTGTGAAGTTAGACTATTCATTTGGGATTGTTCTTCCTTCTTCAAGTGTGCCTGGATTGCTATATACTTTCCTCTTAAGACTGCTTTCACTGCATCCCACAGAAGTTGGGGCTTAGTGTTGTTGTTGTCATTTGTTTCTATATATTCCTTGATCTCTATTTTGATTTGTTCATTGATCCATTGATTATTTAGTACCATGTTGTTAAGCCTCCATGTGTTTGTGAGCCTTTTTGTTTTCTTTGTAGAATTTATTTCTACTTTTATACCTTTGTGGTCTGAAAAATTGGTTGGTAGAATTTCAATATTTGGGAGTTTACTGAGGCTCTTTTTGTGAGCTAGTATGTGGTCTATTCTGGAGAATGTTCCATGTGCACTTGAGAAGAATGTATATCCTGTTGCTTTTGGATGTAGAGTTCTATAGATGTCTATTAGGTCCATCTGTTCTAGTGTGTTGTTCAGTGCCTGTGTGTCCTTACTTATTTTCTGCCCGGTGGATCTATCCTTCGGGGTGAGTGGTTTGTTGAAGTCTCCTAAAATGAATACATTGCAGTCTATTTCCCTCTTTAGTTCTGTTACTATTTGCTTCACATATGCTGGTGCTCCTGTATTGGGTGCATATATACTTAGAATGGTTATATCCTCTTGTTGGACTGAGCCCTTTATCATTATGTAGTGTCCTTCTTTATCTCTTGTTACTTTCGTTGTTTTGAAGTCTATTTTGTCTGATATTAGTACTGCAACCCCTGCTTTCTTCTCACTGTTGTTTGCCTGAAATATGTTTTTCCATCCCTTGACTTTTAGTCTATGCTTATCTTTGGGTTTAAGGTGAGTTTCTTGTAAGCAGCATACAGATGGGTCTTGCTTTTTTATCCATTCTATTACTCTGTGTCTTTTGATTGGTGCATTAAGTCCATTTACATTTAGGGTGACTATTGAGAGATATGTACTTATTGCCATTGCAGGCTTTAGATTCGTGGTTACCAAAGGTTCAAGGTTAGCTTCTTTAGTATCTTACTGCCTAACTTAGCTCGCTTATTGAGCTGTTATATACACTGTCTGGAGATTCTTTTCTTTTCTCCCGTCTTATTCCTCCTCCTCCATTCTTCATATGTTGTGTGTTTTGTTCTGTGCTCTTTTTAGGGGTGCTCCCATCTAGAGCAGTCCCTGTAGGATGCCCTGTAGAGGTGATTGTGGGAAGCAAATTCCCTCAGCTTTTGCTTGTCTGGGAATTGTTTAATCCCGCCATCATATTTAAATGATAGTCGGGCTGGATACAGTATCCTTGGTTCAAGGCCCTTCTGTTTCATTGCATTAAGTATATCATGCCATTCTCTTCTGGCCTGTAGGGTTTCTGTTGAGAAGTCTGATGTTAGCCTGATGGGTTTTCCTTTATAAGTGACCTTTTTCTCTCTAGCTGCCTTTAAAACTCTTTCCTTGTCCTTGATCCTTGCCATTTTAATTACTATGTGTCTTGGTGTTGTTCTCCTTGGATCCTTTCTGTTGGTGGTTCTGTGTAATTCCATGGTCTGTTCGATTATTTCCTCCCCCAGTTTGGGGAAGTTTTCAGCAGTTATTTCCTCAAAGAGACTTTCTATCCCTTTTCCTCTTTCTTCTTCTTCTGGTATCCCTATAATATGAATATTATTCATTTTGTCTTGGTAACATAGTTCTCTTAGTGTTGTTTCATTCCTGGAGATCCTTTTATCTCTCTCTATGTCAGCTTCTATACATTCCTGTTCTCTGGCTTCTATTCCTTCAATGGCCTCTTGCATCTTATCCATTCTGCTTATAAATCCTTCCAGGGATCGTTTCACTTCTGTGATCTCCTTCCTGACATCTGTGATCTCCCTCCGGACTTCATCCCACTGCTCTTGCATTTTTCTCTGCATCTCATCCCATTGCTCTTGCATTTTTCTCTGCATCTCTGTCAGCATGTTCATGATTTTTATTTTGAATTCTTTTTCAGGAGGACTGGTTAGGTCTGTTCTCCTTCTCAGGTGTTGTCTCTGTGATCTTTGTCTGCCTGTAGTTTTGTCTTTTCATGGTGATAGAGATAGTGTGCAGAGCTGGTACAAGTGACCGCTGGAAGAGCTTCCCTTCTTGTTGGTTTGTGGCCTTCCTCACCTGGGAGAATAGCGACCTCTAGTGGCTTGTGCTGGGCAGCTGTGTGCAGACAGGGCTTCTGCTTCCTGCCCAGTTGCTATGGGGTTTATCTCGCTGTTGCTGTGGGCGTGGCCTGGCTGGGGCTGCTCCTCCAAAATGGGGGAGCGGCTGGGAGGCTATTTATCTCCATAAGGGGCCTCTGTGCTCCCTGCTGCCCAGGGGGTTAGAGTGCCCAGAGATTCCCAGATTCCCTGCCTCTGGTCTAAGTGACCTGTCCTGCCCCTTTAAGACTTCCAAAAAGCACTCCCCTTTGCAAGGCGCTGGGTTCTTGCAGGTGTGGATGTGGTCTGGATGTTGTCCTGTGTCCTGTGGTCTCTATTTTAGGAATATTTTTCTTTGTTATATTTTCATAGCTCTATGTGTTTTTGGAAGGAGATTTCCACTGCTCTACTCATGCCACCATCTTGGCTCTGCCTCCTATATACATTTTTAAAAATGTTTTATTGGAATATAGTTGGAATACAATATTATATTGGTTTCAGCTCTACAATACAGTGACTTGATAGTTGTCTACATTACTAGATGCTTGCCACAGTAAGTGCAGGTACACCCCATTACCACACCAAGATACTATACTATTACATACTATAGTATATATATACTATACTATATTCTCTATGCTGTTCTCCCATTCCTATGACTAATTTTTTTATAATTTGGAGTTTGTACTTCTTTATCCCCTTCACCTATGGTAACCAACAGCCTGTTGTCAGTATTTGTGAGTTTGGTTCTTTTCTATCTGAAAGATGCCTGTCAGAACTAGAGCCAATGGGTATAAAATACTTAACTCTGTGGAACGCATAGGATATCTTTAGATGCATAGGAGTTATTAGCCATCATTATATTTCTATTCCATCCAGGTCCTTGTATAGCCACGGGAGGCTTCAGTGACTGTAAGGACAGCCACCCAACACTCCTGTTTTCAAAGTTCCTTGACCCCTTCTCCACACACTGCCACCTGAACTCCTCTTTGTCCACTCCAGTCACAGCAGGGTCCTGGACCTTGTCGGTGTAAGATGGAAGCATGCTCCTTAAAACTCCCACACAAACTCAATTTATGTATTTCAGTGAGAAAGAAAGACTTACTTAAGAAAACTATTCCTATGATCTTCATGAGAAGAGATGTCCCCAGATAGTGTTGGCCTCTTGCCCCACCACTTCCCTCCTCGCATCAGAAATGGAGCAGGTGTTACGGTTGGTTGGTAACAGCATTAGCCCACATTTTTCTCAATTTGCTTGCAGATAATTTGTCAAAAGTCAATACTGCAGGGATTCAATCTCTTTTTACACTCCATGTAAAATCCTAGATGGCGTACTTATTCTTCAGGCACCAACTTCTTTTCAGGGGGTCCCAGGATGATGGGGTGGGGAAGGTGGATGGGCAGGGAGTGCTAGCAAGCCCATTCAGTTCTTACACTAAGCTAGCAATTTTATTAGTGATGAAGAGTTGCCATTTATTAGCCTTCTTAGACCTCTGTGTCAACTATTTATCTGAAATCTTTAAGTACAAAATATCAACTTCTGACCATACCTTTATAGCCTCCAGTTTTCTCACACATTTTCCTGTTACTGTTCTTTATCCCATTAAAACGGGCCTTAACCTCCCTTTGTGTTTGTCAAGATAACAACCAAAGCTTATTGAACTCAGTCCCCACAGGGCTCTGGCTATGTGGAGCAGGGACTGATGGAGGCTGTTGTCTAGAGTCCGATGAGCTTTATGCATTAGAAATCTCTAATAGGTAACTGTTGGAAGACTGGGAGGTTCCCAGAGAACGCAAGCAAGATACTTGTCCAAGTACAAAAGGGAGAAATTGTGTGTTGGGGGTGTGACCATATTAATACATTTATTTAAGTTAATATACAAATATGTAAATATCAATATAAAATATATTTAAATAATATATAAGGACATATGTATTTAGTTAATAGGGGCATGTTTCTTAGAATAGATCTTCCAATCAACTCTTACCTCCAGTGTTTCAACTATGCTTTTACCTAGTCCCTGAAGAAGAAATTGCATGGAGTATGTTTGTAATACTTCCCCAGTAAGGGCTGAAGTAGGTATAGCCACTGTAGTCCTTCCTCATATAAATAACTAGCCAATAAAGCATTAGGTAATACTTATAACATTTTCGCTACCTGATTCAGATTCTTTTTCCTCACCTCAGACAATTGGGGTTCTTTATCCGGTGGGGAGACACTAATCTTCATTCCTAAAGCAGCTGAGTCTTCAGTGGTCTTGCCTTCATTGCGTTATTGTGGTCTTTAACTACAACCACTACTGAACTTGAAGTCATTAGATGTGTGGAAGAGACTCCCTCGTTCCAGCATTGTCCTCCCTGTCTTGACAGTGTCTATAACTGGGTTTCAATACCTTTTTCTTTGCCTGCTGATTTTCAGATGCATAAAGAACCCAAACTGGCTAGCTGGCAGTCTCAAATTCCATGTCCCCAGGCAAAATGTGCCTTACTCTTGTGAAGTTATTCCTCCCTTGAGAAGACCTTTAAGCTGACAGGCTCTAAATCAGGGGAATGGGAAGTAAGAGTAGTATGCATGGCTTTCAGGTATGGTCATAACAGAAACTTACGCATCTTGGCAGTGGAATTAAAAAGCACTATATATGTTATTGATTCAAAGCAGGGCCTGCACCTTAGGCGGTAGTGCTACAGCCTGGCCAACAATGAATATTGTTCTTCTGTTAATCTAAGATGATTCTTTTGTAAAAGATTTTTTAGTGCACAAAACACAATTGTGTCCAACTATATATAGCCACCAATAGTTTTCTTTTTTACTTTGCCATTTACTGTCTTATTACTATTCAATGTGGATTTGCATTTATACATATTTTATTTGTATGATGTCATGTTTAATGTAAAATAAATGCTTCCTTATGTGAAAATGCATATATAGATACATAGACACACACATACATGTATACATATTCTATATTTCTCTGTCTACTTATATATATGGAAATCTGTGACTTTATAACAGTCACTCTAACTGCACAGAGTTTATCCTAGTTTTCTCTCTTTCCATATCTGTAACTGCTTTCTCAGACTGTGAAAGGTCTGGCTCCCATATCCCACTATTTGTTGTGGTTGTAAATTTTTAACTGATTTTGGTACCAGAGTAGTGATAGCCTAATACGTGGGTTGTTTTGAAGGTTATATGTTTTACTGGCAATGTTTTTGTTCTTAAATGTTTGATTAGATTAAATTCAGCAGTAAAGCTATGTGGGCTGTGAGTTTTCTTTGTAAGATTTTAATTATGAATAGAATTTCTTCAATTAATATAGGTTTTTTGTATTTCTTATTTCTTGTGTCAGTTTTGCTTACATTTCAAAATAGTTGCCATTTAATCTACATTGTGAATTTATTGGCATAAAATTATTCACAATAGTTGCTTAATTTCTGTTCAAATGCCTCCTTTTTCACAAATAATACTGTTTATATGCTTTTTCACACTCACTGTCCTATGAGAGACTTATCAATTTTGTTCATCTTTTCAAGAAACCATCTTTAGATTTAATTGGTTTTTCTCTATTGTTTGTCTATTTTCTATTTCATTGATTTCTAGTCTTATCTTTATTTCATTTCTACTTAGAAATTGACTTGCTTTTATTTTTCTAGCTTCTTTAGGTAGAAGCTTAGACATTAATTTAACTGTTTTATTGTTATTTACTTAACCACTTAATGTTATTTTCTCTCTAGTCTCTGCTTTAGCTGCAACCCACATATTTTGATGAGCTATGTTTTAATTTTCATTCAGTTAGTAATATTTTCTAATTTCCCTTCTGAATTATTCTTTGACCTATGGGTTATTTAGTGATGTATTGTTTAAATTTCAATTATTTGGCTATTTTCTAGACTAAAACAAATTATTTTTATTTCCTCTGGTAAGAGAATATATGCAATAGGATTTTAATTCTGTGTATATTCTTCTAAAAATATTGTTAATTTTTTAATATGATTATTAAACCCTTCTTTATCCCTATTGATTTCAGTTTACTTTTCCTGTCAATTACTGAAAGAGGAGCATTAAAATCTGAACGTATAGTTGAAGATTTATCTATTTCTTAGTTTAGTCAGTTTTTGCTTCATGTCTTTTGAATCTCTTTAATTAGAGGCATACACATTTATGATTGTTATGTTTTCTTGATAAGTCCTATTTTTATGACCATCAAATGTTCCTCTTTATCTCTAATATTATTTGTCCTGAAGTCTATGCTATGTAATATTAATACAGCAATGTATTAGTAGGCTTGCTGTTCATATGTTATATCTTTTTTCAAGAACTTATTTTTAACCTTCCTGTGTCTTTACATAATGTGTTTCATTTTTATCCAGTCTGATTTGTCTTTCTCATCTTTTATGCCTTGTCTTATGCTAGATGAGTATCCTTTAGTATCCTACTATTTCTTATTAGCTATGTGTTTATTCCAATGGTTGCCTTTGTTTCAAAATATGCATCTTTAACTTATCAAAGTCTAATGTATAAGAAAAGAAATATCCAAATGTTCTCTTCCCACCCCATTCTTTGTGCTGTTATTTTTACTTCTACATATTATAAACTGTGCTGTACATTCCTAAGTTTCCTTAAATAGTCAGTTGCCCTAAAAGAAAGAAAACTAAGGAAGAAAAATGTCCTTTAAATTTACTTGCTTATTTCCTATTCCTGGTACTTTTATCCTTTGATAGATTGGGATTTATGTCTGGTGTAATATTCCTTCACCCTGAGAACTTCACGTTTCTGGTACTGTAGAAATGCAGACAAGGAATTCCCTCTGCTTTTATTTTTCTGGAAATACCTGCCTATCTCCTTGATTTCTGACTTACACTTTAACTGGATATAGAATCGAAGGCTGACTTATTTCTCTTTGTAGCCTAGTAAAGACATCATTCCACTTTCTCCTGTCTATATTTCTCCTGAGAAGTCAGTAGGAATTCTTACTGTGTTTGTCCCCTGGATGTAGCATGTTTCATTTTCCTGGCCACCTTTACCTGCAGTTGTTAGCGTTTCAATCATGATATGCCTTGGAGCGGTTTCCTTTGTGTTTCTCCTGCTCCCCGAGCTGTCAACCACCTTATTTTTCACTGTTGAAATAAATGTTACCGAGATTTCCCCCAGTCTTCTTCTCAGGGGCAAACTGTGAGAAACATTCTCTTACATGTCTGCATGGGCATCTGTGAAAGAGCTTCTTTGAGGTATATATACCCAAATATGTCCTTAGGATGTTACAAATGAATCCTTAATTTAATGCCAAATTAAGAGCTTACATTGCAAAATAGCTGGGCTTACGTTTGCTGCCATCTGCTGCAGATGTTGGCTCCCATGGTCCCAGTCCTCATCAGTGCTCAGTATTAGCCAGCTTCTTTATTTCACTCATTTGATGGGCGAGAAATTATATCTCTTTTTTCTCATATTTTCATTTATCTGATTGCTAGCAAAATTACAAATTTCTTCATACAGGTTTAGATACGCAGTTTTACTTTAGTGGATTTTCTACTTATACAACTTAGCAATTTATTGTTAAGTTTCTGTCTTTTTCCTGCATGATTTAAAGATATTTCCTATGCCTCTAGGTATTAATCCCTTGTTACCATTGGGCTTTGAAATTATCTTCCCAGCATGTCAGACATCTGCTAACTTTGTCTATAATGTCCTTAATTTAGCATAGATATTTAGTTTAAGGTTGTCAGGTTAATTTGTCCAATGTAGTTTGTACTTTGGGGCCTTATTAAGAAATCCTTTTCACCTACTGTCACAAAGACATTATCCTGATTTTATATTTATATATTTTTTCCATAGAGTTAGCCAATTTTCCTCAGGAACCTATCCTTTATCAACTGATATGTGATTCTACGTGCTTTAGTCAGGGTTGTGGCAGGGAACAAAAGACATATGTTCCCTTCAGATGAAATTTGGAAGATAATCAAATGAAGAAATGTTTATTCAAGCGTGGCTGGAATGAAGTGAGCCAACAAGATCCTGGTCTGGCCGCCATGGGGTTTTCGCTCCTCCAACAGTGTGGTAGCGTGGACAGAGCCTGGGAGACCCAGAGCCGTGGACAACGGGCCGGGCCAGAGAGCCCACCGACGGAAGTGTGGTGCCAAAGCACGGAGGGGGCCGGGAGAGAGAGGCTCTGTCCTCCTTCTCTCTGCCCTGCCAATGCTTGCAGAGGCCCGAAGGAGGGTAGAGGCCAGCTCTGCAAGCCGGGAGGGAGGGAACGGGTCTCGGGGGAAATGGAGAAAGACGAGAACATCGCACGTATGTCAAACACCACATGTAGTTTTCGGGACTCAGGTGTTTTCACTCGGATTTGTCTTTTCTTGCACCAATGCCACTCTGAGGCACCCTTGTTGTTCTTCTTTTACTATGACTTTAATATATAATATATATGTTCATATGTAAGTATAAAATATTTATTATATTTATATGACTTATTAATATCTGGTAGAGTGAATTAAAAACTTTTCTCTCTGTTGTTTCACCTTAGCTATAAGGAAACATTAATTCTTCCACCCAATTTTGAGATTAATTTCTACCATTGCCCCTAATATTCTGCTAGCATTATATTAGAATTTTATTGAATTTACAAATTAATATGAAAGTAATTTATATCTTTAAAATGTTAGTATCTTCCCTTCTCTGAACATGATATAGTTATCCAGTAATTCAGGTATATAGAAATATTTCAAAACCTCCACAAAGAGATCTCACACGTCATTTAAATTAATTAAGCTAGAGAAAAGAATACTATTATTAAAATTTATTTGTATTTGTCTATTTTCTCACCACTTTCTATATACATGATCATATCATATGCATGCATACATTTCCTGCATCCTAATATTTATGCTTCACTGACACCCTTATTTTCTTATTGTTACAGAAAATCCTTAACTATTTATACTTAAAGAGAAAGATCCCAACGTTTTCTTTTTCTCACTGAATGTAATATTTATGGAGATTTCTATACCAAGAAAAGGACAACCTTCCTATTTCCATTTTCAAAGACTATCATCCACAATATTCCCTGATATATTTATGACACTTTATTGTAATTTCTCCATTATAGACAATTCAAATGATCAAACTCATATGATACATAACAAACAACATTGTTTTGCTTTATTCTCAAGGAGAGGCAAGTCAAGATGAAACCTGTGCTTGCTTGAGAATTGCTGAATCCTGGTGGTAAAAATGAGTTTGAGAAAACCGTCCTACCCACTTAGTGAGGTCGCCACCTTCAGATTTCTCTTGTGGGAGGATGTACACCTTAGGCTGGAGAAATAAGCTGTTGCATGCAGGCATCATTGGGGTTCTTACAGAAAGTCCTACAGGTTGCAGGTTGCTATGTGACTACAGCACGTCGGGTATTAGTCTCTGTGACAGCAGGAGCCCAGCCGATTTGTATGCAGGTCTGCAAGGCACTCAGAAGGTGTTCTTTCTGAGAGGACTCAGCCCTTCCTAGCCCCGTCCTCTATTTTCCAGAATCAAGTAAATGGGAAAATTTAAGATGCCTTGAAGTGGGCCATCTCTTTGGTTGCTTGTTTGCAGGGCCATATGCTCTGTGTTGCATGCTATGTGTTGATTTTGACCTTATGTTCTTCTTCTGTCTGGTTTGTTTTATTTTTTGCTCCTTTTTCAATTCTTTGCTTGCAGAGCAGTTAACTTTAGAGGTTATTAAGATTAATACGTGCTACGGGTCCTTATTCCTCCCAAGGGTAGAATTCTTTCAACTTTCATGAGAAGGGAACTAATAATTATATATGCAGTGTGTAGCAGCAAGAATGTGCCACTCTTTAGCTTGGATACCTAATAATAATAAAGTACATTGCCTCTGTTCAAGATATCCCTAAAATACGGAATAAACTACTGTTGCATTTCTAGATAGAGTGGAGGCCAAGATTGTGGGCTAAGTAGCTAAAATAACTCTCAGAATTTAAACAAAAATTAAATGAGTTGAATGTGTGTGTGTATAAATATGACTTTATAAATCATGACTATAAATCTTCCACACATGTAAGATACAATTTCAGTTGGGGAAATAAGCTGTTGCATGCAGCTGTTGCATCCTAAGCTCACGTATGTGTGGAAGCTGGCCTACAATCTTCTTCCTTTTTCATACATGTAGTCTTCTCCATTGGACAGTGAGGCCAGCTGCCCACGGCACCCTGGAGAAGAGCATGCAGGCCAACTGGCAGCCCTTCCTGGCAGTCACAGGAGAAGCCCGGGTAAGCCTGGACTCGCAGGGTGCACGCTCCCAAGCCCAGGCTTACCGCCTGGCCTACCACTCTTGAAATACTTGCCTTTCTCTCATCTTGTTTAAGAAAACTTTAAAGATAATGATAATTATTGAATAGGTATAAAAATAATGTATAATAAATATATTTGCATTATAAAGCATAACAATAAACTGAACAACCATATAATGGCAACCTGTTTAAGAAAAAAAAAGATGTGCGTTTCATCATTAAACAAGATAAATAAAGACCAAAGCTTGGTTTCCAAGGCTGGTGGGGCAGGTCCTTCAAGTTAAGGACCCAAAAGCTCCTGCTGTTCGCTCGCTGCTCCATCTCAGCCTGTGGCTTCCACTTCAAGGTGTATCAGAGGTATAGCCAACAGGATGGCATTCAGTCTGGCTTTAAGGAGGAAGAGAAAGTGTGCTTCTTGCGTTTACGGATTAAGGAAAGATGCTTATGTTTCTTCTGTTTACATCAAGCTGACCAGAAATCAGTCCTACAGCCTCACCTGGTTGCAGGGAAGCTGAGAGGTGTAGTCTCTGGTTGTCCAAGTTCCTCCATAAACTTCTTTACGGAGGAAGAAAGAGAAAATTGTCTCTGTTAGGGGAAAACAGCAACCTATGTACCAAGGAGTAATTCATATGTTTCAGATACTGATCTTTTGTGAGTTCCAGGTTGTTCTTCCTTATCAGGCCTTGTCAGTTCACCTTCTTTACACTATCTTTAGATATTAAAACTAATGGAGTCAAATCTAACATTTTCCATTGCTATTTTATTCAGAGTTTAAGAAATCTGCTCCCCAATTTCATAAAAAGTATATTACTATAAAATAATCTAACACTTTTATAGCTTTGCTTTTCACACCCATGTCTTGGATCCCCATGGGGCACATTTGTGTGTGGTGTGAAGTGGAGATTCTAGGTCTCTGCTTTTCCCATGCACTGATCTGGTGCCACTCACAGAAGAGTAATTCTCTTCTTGATTGATTTGCAATGCCAGTTTCTGCCAAGACTCAGGTGTCCATATATGTTTGGGCCTGTTACCGGGAACCCCATTCCGTTGACTGTTCTATTTGTCTGTATCTACACTGACACCGCAACTCTTCTATTTACAAGTTTTATGATAAGTCTTGATATCACTTAATTTCTCAACATTATTTTTCTTCATCTGAAGACTCTGGGCTCTTTTTGACCCATCACAGTTCTATGCATGTTTTAGAGTCATCTTTTTAAGGTTCATTATACAAAACAACAAAAACACAGGAAAAAATGTCAGAATTTTGACTGAAGTGCATTGAATCTACAGAATAGTTTGGATAGACTTAACATCTTCATGATATTGAGTTTTCCAATCCATAAACACTTGTATTTCTGGGATTTCAAATAATGATGCAGTATCTTTCAATAGATACTATTACAATAGAGTGACATATTTCATTAACAAAAGGTTTACAGTTTTGTTACATTTACTCCTGAAGAACTTTATATTTTTGTTGCTATTAATAAAGTATAGTTGAAATGCTATATATGCTCACTCTCCTGCTGGCAGAAATGCAAGTGATTTCATAACAAAGAAATAGACTAAGTATTATTCAGAAAAATACGATTTTCCATATGAAAAAACACAAGAATATATAGCTAGATTATTAAAAATGATAAGAGATTGTAACAAACTGATTTATAAAATATCAACTCAATGTTATTTTGTGAAATTGTTTGAAAGTGAAATTGTTGGAAGTATTTTAGATTACATGTATAGACTTATTAAGGATGTTTGTCTTGCCCCCAATTTAGTTATTACCAATAATGAAGTCCATTGTACATGCTTTTTTGCATATGTGAATGTGTTTCTATTGAATTATACACCCAGAAGCTGAATTGCTGGCTCATAGGCTATGTGTATTTTAAACTTTAGGAAAAGATATTAAAATGCTTTCAAATGCCATCCTATGTATCACCCTCTCACCAACCATGAAAGTGACACCACATCCTCATCAAAACTTGGTAAGATCAGCCTTTTTCATTGTACTGTGGTGGGTCTGGCAATACTGCATTGTGGTCTTAATTCCTAGTGAGGCAATGCAACTTTTGTATCTTTACTGCTGTTTGGGTATTTTCTATGCTGAGACTGTGCAGGTCCCTTGCTTACTTTACTTTGGGCTCATCTGCCTTAAAAATACTTTGTATAATAATTATATATATATATATTCAGGATATGAGCCTACCTCAACTGAAGTTTTACAGATATCTACTGCCAGTCTGTGGCATTGCTTTCGTCTATAGCATTCTTTCTGATCCTATTTTCTTTTTAATGGGTAGATTAAACCATTGCAAGAGACATCTATCTTGTAACTATTCTCTCAATACTTTATTTTTTTATTTTTATTTTTTAGGAGAGCCAGGGAAGAGACTTTTATTTAGAAATAAAGTGAGAGGAAAAAGCTCCTGGCTCATTCCAGGAGGGGACAAGAGAGCCCAACTCAATACTTTATTTTATATTTTTGTATTATAAAAAAAACCTCACTGTAGAATCACACCATTTATAATTAGCATTTAAGCACTCCATTTTTCTAGCAAGTAAAATCTATCATTTTCTTTATTAACATATTTGAGGTCCTTCATAAACCAGACTTTGCTTAACTGTGAGTATATAAAACCAAATATATGTTCTTCAATCCAGCACGCTAATTCTTACCTACATTTCTTAGCAATACATTTTTCTCCCCTGTCTAGGATACTTAGAAAAAAAAAAACCTAAGCCCAAACTTTCTGCTAACAGTTTATTGGAGGGGGGTTGCAATTTTAGACAGCAAGAGGGAAGCAGAAATTAGAAAATGAGGCAAGAAAGAAGAAACATTTATCTGCTTGCTTCTCCCTATTTCTGGGTCTGACTGATCCACATTTATCTCACAGGCTTTTAACATCTCTTTTCATATGAGTTGTACCCAGGCCCTCTGGGCAACTATTGGTGAATCTAGATACTACATCCATGATGTGGGATGTCATCTGAATGTGGAAGTAGTGGGTGGAACCAGTTCCACGGGGCCAGGCAGGTCAGACCCCGCCATAACAGTGGGGTTAAAGCTGGCCTGTCCTGCCAGGAGAATGCACACAAGTGGTCCCATTAGGAAATGAAGCAACATCAGAGGCAGCAGCCAGGACTCTCCATTAGGCAGGTGGCCCAGACCCAAGGGGCGGATGGGCCCAAGTGAGTAAACACGTAGGTGTGTATAGCTGGGTTCTGTACCCCTTTTGTGCCCTTGTCTACCACAGCTGCCCTTCAGGATAGTAATCTGATGAAGTCAGTGAGCCACAGGAAAAGCTTGGGAAGGAAAGAGGAGAAGAGACCATCTCAGTGGGTCTAATACCTGTGGTTTGATCAAGTCATTTGATTGAACATCAAAGAGAACTCTCTCAAAAGGCAGGATTTCTAAATTGTCTGATTTTTTTCTGTGTTACCATGATTCTTGCTGCCCGATCCCACAGTTACTGTTTCATGCCCAGGTGTAGGGGAGCCTGTCTGTGCCTCTGAACCTGGATGCTTAGGGCCCATTCTTCTCTTACAGATGATAGTGCTCGCCTTGGGGGGGCATATCTATTTCTTTTTCATGGTTTGTCACATGAAGAAAGATAAGAGAGGTACATGACCCTGAAGGAAATGAGGACACCTTCTCACTGCTGACCCTCAGATTCTACCCTGCTGTTCTAGTCTGGGGATAGAAACAAATGTCCAAACAACTGATGACTGAGAAATGATGAACCCTACAGGACCCTTATCTAGTCTCCGAAAGAGCTTGATTCAGTTCCTATGTTCAAAAAGTGATGATGCACATGTCAAAATAACCAATGTAGAGAGATGGGGATACCCAGGGAATTTGGTTCTAGTTTGGATTTTCAAAAATTATCTTTTTCTTTGTATTGAGGTATACTCTACATGCAGCAGAGTTCACCCATCTTTAATGTACAGCTCAGGACTAGAAAGACACCCATGAACTCGCCCTTCAGATCAAAATATTGATCATTTCCAGCACCCTCAAGACTCCCATCTTTCTCCTACCTAGTCTCCTCCTACTGGGGAAACCATTATTCTAACTTGTTGGGGCTTTTTTTGGATATACAAAAGTATTTATTATCAGTGAAGATACATCATTTCAAAATATAATTATAGATTTTAACATGTTGAATTTCAGATTTCCTTTTTTTCTGGGGAACTGTATTTTTGATAACAACAACTCTAGTTGCCCTTCTGAAAAAAGAAAACAAAGAAGTATCAGTAGGAAAAGAAGAAACGCAGGGGGTCACAGATACTTACAAACTACATTTTGCAATCATAAAAATGCCAGCAGTTATGAAATTTTGCCTTCTGATCCTGACTGCAAAGGTAAGAGATTTATAAAGCAATTTATTGTTCTATTATAATTACCATTATCATGGAATACTTCCATTTTCTTTTTGTACCATAAGTCCTTTCCACTACTTTTTTCTTTGGTACCATTAATCTACAATTACATGAAGAACATTATGTTTACTAGACTCCCCCATCACCAAGTCCCCCCCACAAACCCCATTACAGTCACTGTCCATCAGCGTAGTAAGATGCTGTAAAATCACTACTTGTCTTCCCTGTGATGCACAGCCCTACCTGTGCCCCCCACATTATACATGCTAATCGTAAGGCCCCCTTTATTTCCCCCCCTTGTCCCTCCCTTCCCACCCATCCTCCTCAGTCCCTTTCCCTTTGGTAACTGTTAGTCCATTCTTGGGTTCTGTGAGTCTGCTGCTGTTTTGTTCCTTCAGTTTTTCTTTGTTCTTACACTCCACATATGAGTGAAATCATTTGGTACTTGTCTTTCTCCACCTGGCTTATTTCACTGAGCATAATACCCTCTAGCTCCATCAATGTTGTTGCAAATGGTAGGATCTGTTTTTTTCTTATGGCTGAATAATATTCCATTGTGTATATGTACCACATCTTCTTTATCCATTCATCTACTGATGGACACTTCGGTTGCTTCCATTTCTTCACTATTGTAAATAGTGCTGTGATAAAAATAGGGGTGCATCTGTCTTTTTCAAACTGGGCTGCTGTGTTCTTAGGGTAAATTCCTAGAAGTGGAATTTCTGGGTCAAATGGCATTTCTAGTTTGATCTCTTTGAGGAACCTCCATATTGCTTTCCACAATGGTTGAACTAATTTACATTCCCACCAGCAGTGTAGGAGGCTTCCCCTTTCACCACAACCTCACCAACATTTGTTGTTCTTTGTCTTTTGAATGGTGGCCATCCTTACTGGTGTGAGGTGATATCTCATTGTGGTTTTAATTTGCATTTCTCTGATGACTAGTGATGTGGAGCATCTTTTCAAGTGTCTGTTGGGCATCTGAATTTCTTCTTTGGAGAACTGTCTTTTCAGCTCCTCTGCCCATTTTTTAATTGGATTATTTGCTTTTTGTTTGTTGAGGTGTGTGAGCTCTTTACATATTTTGGATGTCAACCCTTTATCGGATCTGTCATTTATGAATATACTCTCCCATACTGTAGGATGCCTTTTTGTTCTATTGATGGTGTCCTTTGCTGTACAGAAGCTTTTCAGCTTGATATAGTCCCATTTGTTCATTTTTTGCCTTTGTTTCCCTTGTCTGGGGAGATATGTTCATGAAGAAGTCACTCATGTTTATGTCCAAGAGATTTTTGCCTATGTTTTTTTCTAAGAGTTTTATGGTTTCATGACTTACATTCAGGTCTTTGATCCATTTCAAATTTACTTTTGTGTATGGGGTTAGACAGTGATCCAGTTTCATTCTCCTACATGTAGCTGTCCAGTTTTGCCAGCACCATCTGTTGAAGAGACTGTCATTTTGCCATTGTATGTCCATGGCTCCTTTATCAAATATTAATTGACCATATATGTTTGGGTTAATTTCTGGAGTCTCTAATCTGTTCCACTGGTCTGTGGCTCTGTTCTTGTGCCAGTACCAAATTGTCTTGATTATTGTGGCTTTGTAGTAGAGCTTGAAGTTGGGGAGTGAGATTCCCCCTACTTTATTCTTCCTTCTCAGGGTTGCTTTGGCTATTCGGAGTCTTTGGTGTTTCCATATGAATTTTTGAACTATTTGTTCCAGTTTGTTGAAGAATGCTGTTGGTAATTTGATAAGGATTGCATCGAATCTGTATATTACTTTGGGCAGGATGGCCATTTTGACTATATTAATTCTTCCTAGCCAAAAGCATGGGATGAGTTTCAATTTGTTAGTGTCCTCTTTAATTTCTCTTAAGAGTGTCATAGTTTTCAGGGTATAAGTCTTTCACTTCCTTGGTTAGGTTTATTTGTAGGTATTTTATTCTTTTTGATCCAATTGTGAATGGAATTGTTTTCCTAATTTCTCTTTCTATTAGTTTATTGTTAGTGTATAGGAAAGCCACAGATTTCTGTGTATCAATTTTGTATCCTGCAACTTTGCTGTATTCAGATATTAGTTCTAGTAGTTTTGGAGTGGAGTCTTTCGGGTTTTTTATGTACAATATCATGTCATCTGCAAATAATGACAGTTTGACTTCTTCTTTACCAATCTGGATTCCTTGTATTTCTTTGTTTTGTCTAATTGCTGTGGCTAAGACCTCCAGTACTATGTTGAATAACAGTGGGGAGAGTGGGCATCCCTGTCTTGTTCCCAATCTTAAAGGAAAAGCTTTCAGCTTCTCGCTGTTCAGTATGATGTTGGCTGTGGGTTTATCATATATGGCCTTTGTTATGTTGAGATACTTGCCCTCTATACCCATTTTGTTGAGAGTTTTTATCATGAATGGATGTTGAATTTTGTCAAATGCTTTTTCAGCATCTATGGAGATGATCATGTGGTTTTTGCCCTTCTTTTTGTTGATGTGGTGGATGATGTTGATGGATTTTCGAATGTTGTACCATCCTTGCATCCCTGGGATGAATCCCACCTGGTCATGGTGTATGATCCTTTTGATGTATTTTTGAATTTGGTTTGCTAATATTTTGTTGAGTATTTTTGCATCTACGTTCATCAGGGATACTAGTCTGTAATTTTCTTTTTTGGTGGTTTCTTTGCCTGGTTTTGGTATTCGGGTGATGTTGGCTTCATAGAATGAATTTGGTAGTATTCCCTCCTCTTCTATTTTTTGGAAAACTTTAAGGAGAATGGGTATTATGTCTTCTTTGTATGTCTGATAAAGTTCTGAGATAAATCCATATGGCCTGGGTGTTTTATTCTCGGGTAGTTTTTTGATTACTGATTCAATTTCATTGCTGGTAATTGGTCTGTTTAGATTTTCTGTTTCTTCCTTGGTCAGTCTTGGAAGGTTGTATTTTTCTAGGAAGTTGTCCATTTCTTCTAGGTTTTCCAGCTGGTTAGCCTATAGGTTTTCATAGTATTCTCTAATAATTCTTTGTATTTCTGTGGGGTCTGTCATGATTTTTCCTTTCTCATTTTTGATTCTGTTGATGTGTGTTGATTCCCTTTTTCTCTTAATAAGTCTGGCTAGAGGCTTATCTATTTTGTTTATTTTCTCAAAGAAGCATCTCTTGGTTTCATTGATTTTTTCTATTGTTTTATTCTTCTCAATTTTATTTATTTCTTCCCTGATTTTCATTATGTCCCTCCTTCTGCTGACTTTAGGCCTCATTTGTTCTTCTTTTTCCAATTTTGATAATTGTGTCTTTAGACTATTCATTTGGTATTGTTCCTCCTTCTTCAAATATGCCTGAATTGCTATATACTTTCCTCTTAAGACTGCTTTTGCTGCATGCCACAGAAGTTGGGGCTTTGTGTTGTTGTTGTCATTTGTCTCCATATATTGTTTGATCTCTATTTTAATTTGGTCATTGATCCATTGATTATTTAGGAGCAGGTTGTTATGCCTCCATGTGTTTGTGAGCCTTTTTGCTTTCTTTGTACAATTTATTTGTAGTTTTATACCTTTGTGGTCTGAAAAGTTGGTTGGTAGGATTTCAATCTTTTGGAATTACTGAGGCTCTTTTTGTGGCCTCGTATATGGTTTATTCTGGAGAATGTATATCCTGTTGCTTTTGGATGTAGAGTTCTATAGATGTCTATTATGTCCATCTGTTCTAGTGTGTTGTTCAGTGCCTCTGTGTCCTTACTTACTTTCTGTCTGGTGTATCTATCCTTTGGAGTGAGTGGTGTGTTGAAGTCTCCTAAAATGAATGCATTGCATTCTATTTCCTCTTTTAATTCTGTGAGTATTTGTTTCACATGTGCTGGTGCTCCTGTATTGGGTGCATATACATTTAGAATGGTTATATCCTCTTGTTGGACTGAGCCCTTTATCATTATGTAGTATCCTTCTTTATCTCTTGTTACTTTCTTTGCTTTGAAGTCTATTTTTTCTGATACTAGTACTGCAACACTTGCTTTTTTTCTCCCTGTTGTTTGCATGAAATATCTTTTTCCATCCCTTGACATTTAGCCTGTGCATGTCTTTGAGTTTGAGGTGAATCTTTTGTAAGCAGCATATAGATGGGTCTTGCTTTTTTATCTAATCTATTACTCTGTGTCTTTTGATTGGTGCATTCAGTCCATTTACATTTAGGGTGATTATTGAAAGATATGTACTTATTGCCATTGCAGGCTTTAGATTCATGGTTACCAAAGGTTCAAGTTTAATTTCCTTACTGTCTAAGAGTCTAACTTAACTTACTTAATATGCTGTTACAAACACAATCTAAAGGTTCTTTTTTTTTTCTCCTCCTTTTTCTTCCTCCTCCATTCTTTATATATTAGATATCATATTCTGTATTCTTTGTCTATCCCTTGATTGACTTTGGGGATAGTTATTTTAATTTTGCATTTGCTTAGTAGTTAGCTGTTCTACTTTGTTTACTGTGGTTTTATTGCCTCTGGTGACAGCTATTCAACCTTAGGAACACTTCCATCTATAGCAGTCCCTCCAAAATAGACTGTAGAGATGGTTTGTGGGAGGTAAATTTTCTCAGCTTTTGCATATCTGGAAATTGTTTAATCCCTCCTTCAAATTTAAATGATAATCATGCTGGATAAAGTAACCTTGGTTCCAGACCCTTCTGCTTCATTGCATTAAATACATCATGCCACTCCCTTCTGGCCTGTAAGGTTTCTGTTGAGAAGTCTGATGTTAGCCTGATGGGCTTTCCTTTGTATGTGATCTTATTTCTCTCTCTGGCTGCTTTTAATAGTCTGTTCTTATCTTTGATCTTTGCCAGTTTTATTATCATATGTCTTGGTGTTGTCTTCCTTGGGTCCCTTGTGTTGGGAGATCTGTGCACCTCCATGTCCTGGAGACTATCTCCTTCCCCAGATTGGGGAAGTTTTCAGCAACTACATCCTCAAAGACACTTTATATCCCTTTCTCTTTCTCTTCTTCTTCTGGTATCCCTATAATGCAAATATTGTTCCATTTGGATTGGTCACACAGTTCTCTCAATATTCTTTCAATCTTAGAGATCCTTTTTTCTCTCTGTGCCTCAGCTTCTTTGTATTCTCTTCTCTAGTTTCTATTTCATTTATCATCTCCTCCACCATATCCAACCTGCTTTTAATACCCTCCATCGTGCTCTTCAATGATTGGATCTCTGACCTGAATTCATTCCTGAGTTCTTGGATGTCTTTCCGTACCTCCATTAGCATGTTGATGATTTTTATTTTGAACTCCCTTTCAGGGAGAGTCATGAGGTCCATGTCATTTAAATCTTTCTTGGGAGTTGTATTAATAATTTTACTCTGGACCACGTTTCTTTGGTGTTTCATGTTTGTATATGGCATCCTCTCATGTCCAGAAGCTCTACTCTGGAGCTGCTCAGCCCCTGAAGCAATGTTAGGGGTCACAGGGGAGCGGTATTGGTACCTGGGTGGAGGAAAGAGCTGTTACCTGCTACCCAGCTGCTGCCTGTCTCCACTGCCTGAACCAGTGGGCCAAGCACACAGGTATAAGCTTTTGTCCCAGAGCAGCTGGATATGGATCCCTGCTTTCCACAAGTGGCTGGAATCCCAGTCTCTCCAGGAATTCTGCCTGTATTAGCTTTCCAACCCCATAATCACACGAGTATCATGAAAACACCCTGAAATGTACATTTGTGCTTCCAGATCAGATCTCCGGAGCTAGGTATTCAGCAGTCCCAGGCCTTTCACTCCCTCCCTGCTCCGTTTCTCTTTCTCCTGCTGATGAGCTGGAGTGGGGGAGGGGCTGGGGTCCCACGGAGCCACAGCTCTGGTACGTTACCCTGTTCCATGAGGTCTGCTCTTTTCTCCAGGTGTGTGCAGTCTGGCGCAGTCCTCTTTCCTGTTGCTATCTCAGGATTAGTTGCACCAACTATATTTTCTAATTGTATACGGTTTTAGGAGGAAGCCTCTGTCTCTCCTCTCACACCACCATCTTTAATTACCATTATTCTAACTTCTACCACCACAGATGAGTTTTTGCCTCTGTGGGAACTTGATTTAAGTTACATATGATTGCTAACCATTATTCATTTATGTTGCTGTGAATGGCCAAAGTTTGTTGTTTTGTATTTTTTTTGTAGTATTCTATGCTGTGACTGAACATTTGGGTTACTTTCTGTTTGGGGCTATTATAAACAACACTGCTACATATATTATTTGTAAGATAAATTCTAGCCAAAATAAGCAGGCAAAGAGAGGCAACAAAGGGCAAGGTAATTTATTTGAATGCAAACACCTGGGCAAGATTTCCCCAGTCTACAGAAATAGAGGCTGAAGAATTCGCACATGTAAGCAGACAGGCAGCGAGTTTTTAAAGAAGGTAGGGAGAGGCAGAGCTTAGATTTACAGTGGTGTGAGGATTGGCTAATGTAAGGCACATTTTTCAGGTTGGGAGGGGCCAACAGCCAGGGACTTTGACACATCATCAGGGTCCGATGTGCTTGCTCCTCCCATCAGTGCCCCCAGCCTTACATTTCAGTCTTTTGGTTATAATGGGCACTGACTCGATCTGGCTACTTCTGGCTGAGGAGGGGCAATGTGGGGGGCGGGTTTAAGGCTGGTTGATGGCCGGAGGCTCAGTCAGGAGAGGCGAGTACTCGCGCAGCAACAGTTGATTAACTTTTATGTGTGAAATTTCTGCTATGTGCTGTTGAAGGAACTTGAAAACACACGGGGCGATTAAGACTAAACCATAAACTGTTATTAAGGGGCCTAGCAGAGGCATTAGCCAGGCCATTATGGGAGACTGAAGCCACCCATAAGGGCCGCCTTCAGGTACTTGTGTTTTGTGGAGGTCTTTTTGTAATTCTTGTAGTTTTTTTACGCTTTGCTCTACAACCCCAGACTCATTGATATAGCAGCAGCATTCTTCCTGCAAGAAAATACAGGTTACTCCCTTTTCTGCAGTAAGCAGATCTAAGGCCCACCGATTTTGAAGGGTGACCTGGGCAAGGGAAGTAAGTTGTCGCTGGAGGAAAATAAGGGAGGTTGAGGTTTCTCCCAAGGTTAGGCTCACTTTATCATCTAATGCTGCCAATTGACTTGCTAGACTTTGAGAGCTCACTAAGCTATGGCCTAATGCTCCTGCCCCTGTGGTGGCCATGGACACTGCAGTAACTAGACTCACTCCCACCAGCACCAGTAGAAAAACCGCCCTCTTCTGTCTAGTGTTTCGATATATAGACTATTCGTCTAGTGCCTGTCTTACCTCAGGTTTGCCGTACAAAGTTAGTTGGGGCACCAGCATTACCGAAAAGCAGGGTCCTACTGTGCTGCTGTTGATACATTGGGCAAGTGTGCTGTTGCACCAGAAGAATCTGCCTCCTTGAAGGGAAATTGGAATGCCTACAGTCACCTGTCATCGGCATTGGCTTCCCATTGGCCATTCTGAGATAGTGGAATGCTGGGTCAGGTAGCAGGTTAGCAGGGACAATGGCTTTTCGTGCCATTTTCTGGTGACCCCGGACTTATGCCGAGCTTTGGGCTCAAGGCTTGTTTTCCACATCAGTACCTTGCTTAAAAGGAGGCCACAGTCTTTTCAGAGTTTACTGGTTGCGCCTGGAAAAAACTAATGGGAACTGCAGCCACCTGGGGGCGTTGGAGGGAGGCGCAGAGGAAACAGTTAGACACATTGCTGAGGATATGTGAAGCATTAAGAAACTGCACTGCTTCTGTAATGACTCTGGCCCAGGAAAGTTGTGTTCCTGCTGGTCGTAGAGAGTAGGGGTAGGGGCCTGACTGGATCCTCTGTTTTAGTGCCTGTTCTGTTTTTAAAATATTACTTGATACCCATGCCTGAGTGTTTAAGACCTCCGTGAGAGTGGGGTTTACAGTGGTCCACTCTCTTTTGATGTCAGTTGTGCCCCGTGGAAAGCCTTGACCGCTTTCGTACAGCTTGCCCTCTACTCGGACCAAATGTAAGAAATTATAGCCGAAATAAGCAGGCAAAGAGAGGCAACAAAGGGCCAGGTAGTTTATTTGAACGCAAACACCCGGGTGAGATTTCTCCAGGCTACAGAAATAGAGG
Organism: Manis javanica; assembly: GCF_040802235.1. Lineage (NCBI taxonomy): Eukaryota > Metazoa > Chordata > Mammalia > Pholidota > Manidae > Manis > Manis javanica. The sequence continues at coordinate 37,931,772 of NC_133159.1, forward strand.
CTGGGGAATTCGCATGCGTAAGCAGACAGACAGTGAGTTTTTAAAGAAGGTAGGGGGAGGCAGAGCTTAGATTTACAGCGGTGCGAGGATTGGCTAATGTAAGGCATATTTTTCAGGTTGGGAGGGGGCAGCAGCCGGGGACTTTGACATGTCATCAGGGTCCAACGTGCTTGCTCCTCCCGTCAGTGCTCTCAGCCTTACATTATTGAGCATACTTTTTGGTAGACATGAGTACAAGTTAAATTTTTGGGTCATAAGCTTAAGTATATGCTTACCTTTAGTAGATAGTAACTCTTTTCCAAAGAGGATAAACCAACTTAAAGTCCTGGAGCCAGCTGTAGAGGAGAGCTCTCCATCCTATCCTCTCTGATCCTTGGTGATGTCCGTCCTAGGCCCGTGCATTTGAAACGTTCTAGTCAGGATAGAGTGGTATCTCTTTGAGGTTTTACTTTGCATTTCTCCAATAACTCATGACATTGAGCATCTTTGCATATACTTACTGGTCATCTATATATCTCTTTTTTTTTTTTGAGAGGGCATCTCTCATATTTATTGATCAAATGGTTGTTAACAACAATAAAATTCAGTATAGGGGGGGTCAATGCTCAATGTACAATCATTAATCCATCTCAAGCCTAATTCTCGTCAGTCTCCAATCTTCTGTAGCATAACGAACAAGTTCTTACATGGTGAACGAATTCTTACATAGTGAATAAATTCTTACATGGTGAACAGTACAAGGGCATTCATCACAGAAACTTTCGGTTTTGATCACGCATTATGACCTATAAACAATCAGGTCAAATATGAATATTCATTTGATTTTTGTACTTCATTTATATGTTGATCTAACATTTCTCCCTCTATTATTATTATTATTTTTTTTATTTTTAATAAAATGCTGAAGTGGTAGGTAGATGCAAGATAAAGATAGAAAACATAGTTTAGTGCTGTAAGAGGGCAAATGTAGATGATCAGGTGTGTGCCTATGGACTAAGTATTAATCCAGGCTAGACAAGGGCAGCAAGACATCCACGGATGCAGAAGATTTCTCTCAAAGCAGGGGGGGGTGAGGTTCTGAGCCTCACCTCTGTTGATCCCCAAATTCTCATCTGATGGCCCCCCTGTGACTGTGCCTGTCTTAGGTTGTTCCTCCCTTGAGGAATCTTACCCATCTCTGGCTAACCAGTCATCTTCCGGGGCCATACAGGGAAATGTAAAGTTGGTAAGTGAGAGAGAAGCCATATTGTTTGAAAAGGTTAGCTTTTCACTTCTTTGCAGATTTATGCCCTGTGGCTTCTATGCCCAGCACTTGTCTCGAGGTATCTTTACCACCTGGAGGAATTATGATACTCGGTAAATTCGATATGAGGCACGAATTCTATTTAAGGGTTGTAATTAGGAAGAAAGAAGAAAAGCTATAGATGTAGCATATGGAAGGAAACATGGGAGGATTGATTATTTCTTTGACCTATCTTCTTGTATAGTACCTTAAGTATGTATAGGTTTTAAACTACTAACTAATTTGCACACACATATTAACATAATAGGAATACGGTGACATAAACAAAGCAAATCTATAATTACCATCCATCTCCAGTGAAGCCAAGAAAACCACTTAGGTACCCTAGGCATTTGTGAAAATTTATCTATGATATGATGGATATTGTCCAACTGTACTTGAACAATCAGACAAATTAAAGCTCCCCATTTCTGGAATCTGTTCACATCCCATATGTTCTTTTAACTGTAGATAGTCTATAGTCATGAGATTTTGGAGTGCTACAACTTGCACCCCTCCCAATTCCTGGTTGAGTTCCAACAGTACAGATCCAGTCAAATTCGTTGTCTCACTGTATGCACATGCCAGCCTAGACATCTCCCTCCTCATTCCTATGGCAAGTCCAGGAGACGGTGGGCTGGATGCAGCCACAACCGCAGCATCGTCCAGATCCCTGTGGAGGCTTTTTGATGATCATCCCCTGGCACAAGTCCTCCAGAGAGTGCTGATGCCAGAAGCTCCTCCTCATATCGTATCTTAGTTCATTTTCTGGGTATCCAAGCTAGGCCTTGATCTTCTGCATAGAAACAAACAGACCCTTTGCCTCTATACCACTGTGCAGAACTCATTGGAGGTCAGCACACAGTAACTGCTTTTATTTTTTATTATTATTAAGAGAAAGGAATATTATCAGTAAAGAGTACCTCCATAGCTGATCATCTGACACCCTTTAAGTGATCAACATTAAGGATATTTAAAGCATGCGTTGATCTTTGATTTACCAATAGTTTTATCCTATCAAGGAGTAATCCCCCTTTTCTTTCTTTCTTTCTTTCTTTCTTTCTTTCTTTCTTTCTTTCTTTCTTTCTTTCTTTCTTTCTTTCTTTCTTTCTTTCTTTCTTTCTTTCTTTCTTTCTTTCTTTCTTTCTTTCTTTTTTTTAATTTTTAATCTACACTTACATGAAGAATACTATGTTTACTATGCTCTCCCCTATATCAGGTCCCCCCTAACAAGCACATTACAGTTACTGTCCATCAGCTTAGCAAAATGTTGTAGAGTCACTACTTGTCCTCTCTGTGTTGTGCAGCCCACCCTCCCGTTTCTCCCTCCCCTCCATGCATGCTAATCTTAATACCCCACTTCTTCTTCCCCCCCCTTATCCCTCCCTGCCCACCCATCCTCCCCAGTTCCTTTCCCTTTGGTACCTCTTAGTCCATTTTTGGGTTCTGTAATTCCGCTGCTGTTTTGTTCCTTCAGTTTTTCCTTTGTTCCTATACTCCTCAGATGAGTGATATCATTTGGTATTTCTCTTTCTCTGCTTGGCTTATTTCACTGAGCATAATACTCTCCCGCTCCATCCATGTTGCTGCAAATGGTTGGATTTTTCCACTTCTTATGGCTGAGTAGTATTCCATTGTGTATATGTACCACATCTTCTTTATCCATTCATCTACCGATGGACATTTAGGTTGCTTCCAATTCTTGGCTATTGTAAATAGTGCTGCGATAAACATAGGGGTGCATCTGTCTTTCTCAAACTTGATTGCTGCGTTCTTAGGGTAAATTCCTAGGAGTGGAATTCCTGGGTCAAATGGTAGGTCTGTTTTGAGCATTTTGATGAACCTCCATACTGCTTTCCACAATGGTTGAACTAATTTACATTCCCACCAGCAGTGTAGGAGGGTTCCCCTTTCTCCACAGCCTCGCCAACATTTGTTGTTGTTTGTCTTTTGGATGGCAGCTATCCTTACTGGTGTGAGGTGATACCTCATTGTAGTTTTAATTTGCATTTCTCTGATAATTAGCGATGTGGAGCATCTTTTCATGTGTCTCTTGGCCATCTGTATTTCCTTTTTAGAGAACTGTCTGTTCAGTTCCTCTGCCCATTTTTTAATTGGGTTATTTGTTTTTTGTTTGTTGAGGCGTGTGAGCTCTTTATATATTCTGGACGTCAAGCCTTTATCGGATCTGTCATTTTCAAGTATATTCTCCCATACTGTAGGGTTCCTTTTTGTTCTATTGATAGTGTCTTTCGCTGTACAGAAGCTTTTCAGTTTAATGTAGTCCCACTTGCTCATTTTTGCTGTTGTTTTCCTTGCCCGGGGAGATATGTTCAAGAAGAGGTCACTCATGTTTATGTCTAAGAGGTTTTTACCTATGTTTTTTTCCAAGAGTTTAATGGTTTCATGACTTACATTTAGGTCTTTGATCCATTTTGAGTTTACCTTTGTATATGGGGTTAGACAATGGTCCAGTTTCATTCTCCTACATGTAGCTGTCCAGTTTTGCCAGCACCATCTGTTGAAGAGACTGTCATTTTGCCATTGTATGTCCATGGCTCCTTTATCAAATATTAATTGACCATATATGTTTGGGTTAATTTCTGGAGTCTCTAATCTGTTCCACTGGTCTGTGGCTCTGTTCTTGTGCCAGTACCAAATTGTCTTGATTACTATGGCTTTGTAGTAGAGCTTGAAGTTGGGGAGTGAGATCCCCCCTACTTTATTCTTCTTTCTCAGGATTGCTTTGGCTATTCGGGGTCTTTGGTGTTTCCATATGAATTTGTGAATTATTTGTTCCAATTCATTGAAGAATGTTGCTGGTAATTTGAGAGGGATTGCATCAAATCTGTATATTGCTTTGGGCAGGATGGCCATTTTGACGATATTAATTCTTCCTAGCCATGAGCATGGGATGAGTTTCCATTTATTAGTGTCCCCTTTAATTTCTCTTAAGAGTGGCTTGTAGTTTTCAGAGTATAAGTCTTTCACTTCTTTGGTTAGGTTTATTCCTAGGTATTTTATTCTTTTTGATGCAATGGTGAATGGAATTGTTTTCCTGATTTCTCTTTCTATTGATTCATTGTTAGTGTATAGGAAAGCTACAGATTTCTGTGTGTTAATTTTGTATCCTGCAAATTTGCTGTATTCTGTTATCAGTTCTAGTAGTTTTGGAGTGGAGTCTTTAGGGTTTTTTATGTACAGTATCATATCATCTGCAAATAGTGACAGTTTAACTTCTTCTTTACCAGTCTGGATTCCTTGTATTTCTTTGTTTTGTCTGATTGCCATGGCTAGGACCTCCAGTACTATGTTAAATAACAGTGGGGAGAGTGGGCAACCCTGTCTGGTTCCCAATCTCAGAGGAAATGCTTTCAGCTTCTCGCTGTTCAGTATAATGCTGGCTGTGGATTTATCATATATGGCCTTTACTATGTTGAGGTACTTGCCCTCTATTCTCATTTTGCTGAGAGTTTTTATCATGAATGGATGTTGAATTTTGTCAAATGCTTTTTCAGCATCTATGGAGATGATCATGTGGTTTTTCTCTTTCTTTTTGTTGATGTGGTGGATGATGTTGATGGATTTTCGAATGTTGTACCATCCTTGCCTCCCTGGGATGAACCCCACTTGGTCATGGTGTATGATCCTTTTCATATACTGTTGAATTCTGTTTGCTAATATTTTATTGAGTATTTTTGCATCTACATTCATCAGGGATATTGGTCTGTAATTTTCTTTTTTGGTGGGGTCTTTGCCTGGTTTTGGTATTAGGGTGATGTTGGCTTCATAGAATGAGTTTGGGAGTATTCCCTCTTCTTCTATTTTTTGGAACACTTTAAGGAGAATGGGTGTTATGTCTTCTCTGTGTGTCTGATAAAATTCCGAGGTAAATCCGTCCGGCCCCGGGGTTTTGTTCTTGGGTAGCTTTTTGATTACCGTTTTAATTTCTTTGCTCGTAATTGGTTTGTTTAACTTTTGTGTTTCTTCCTTAGTCAGTCTTGGGAGGTTGTATTTTTCTAGGAAGTTGTCCATTTCTTCTAGGTTTTCCAGCTTATTGGCATAAAGGTTTTCATAGTAGTCTTTAATAATTCTTTGTATTTCTGTGGAGTCTTTCGTGATTTTTCCATTCTCGTTTCTGATTATGTTGATTTGTGTTGATTCTCTTTTTCTCTTATTAAGTTGGGCTAGAGGCTTATCTATTTTGTTTATTTTCTCAAAGAACCAGCTCTTGGTTTCGTTGATTTTTGCTATTGTTTTATTCTTCTCAATTTTGTTTATTTCTTCTCTAATCTTTATTGTATCCCTCCTTCTGCTGACTTTAGGCCTCATTTGTTCTTCTTTTTCCAGTTTTGATAATTGTGATGTTAGACTATTCATTTGGGATTGTTCTTCCTCCTTCAAGTGTGCCTGGATTGCTATATACTTTCCTCTTAAGACTGCTTTCGCTGCATCCCACAGAAGTTGGGGCTTAGTGTTGTTGTTGTCGTTTGTTTCTATATATTCCTTGATCTCTATTTTGATTTGTTCATTGATCCATTGATTATTTAGTAGCATGTTGTTAAGCCTCCATGTGTTTGTGAGCCTTTTTGTTTTCTTTGTAGAATTTGTTTCTAGTTTTATACCTTTGTGGTCTGAAAAATTGGTTTGTAGCATTTCAATATTTTGGAATTTACTGAGGCTGTTTTTGTGAGCTAGTATGTGGTCTATTCTGGAGAATGTTCCATGTGCACTTGAGAAGAATGTAGATCCTGTTGCTTTTGGATGTAGAGTTCTATAGATGTCTATTAGGTCCATCTGTTCTAGTGTGTTGTTCAGTGCCTGTGTGTCCTTACTTATTTTCTGCCCGGTGGATCTATCCTTTGGGGTGAGTGGTGTGTTGAAGTCTCCTAGAATGAATGCATTGCAGTCTATTTCCCTCTTTAGTTCTGTTAGTATTTGCTTCACATATGCTGGTGCTCCTGTATTGGGTGCATATATATTTAGAATGGTTATATCCTCTTGTTGGACTGAGCCCTTTATCATTATGTAGTGTCCTTCTTTATCTCTTGTTACTTTCTTTGTTTTGAAGTCTATTTTGTCTGATATTAGTACTGCAACCCCTGCTTTCTTCTCACTGTTGTTTGCCTGAAATATGTTTTTCCATCCCTTGACTTTTAGTCTATGCTTATCTTTGGGTTTAAGGTGAGTTTCGTGTAAGCAGCATATAGATGGGTCTTGCTTTTTTATCCATTCTATTACTCTGTGTCTTTTGATTGGTGCATTAAGTCCATTTACATTTAGGGTGACTATTGAGAGATATGTACTTATTGCCATTGCAGGCTTTAGATTCGTGGTTACCAAAGGTTCAAGGTTAGCTTCTTTAGTATCTTACTGCCTAACTTAGCTTGCTTATTGAGCTGTTATATACACTGTGTGGAGATTCTTTTCTTCTCTCCCTTCTTATTCCTCCTCCTCCATTTTTCATATGTTGTGTGTTTTGTTCTGTGCTCTTTTTAGGGGTGCTCCCATCTAGAGCAGTCCCTGTAGGATGCCCTGTAGAGGTGGTTTGTGGGAAGCAAATTCCCTCAGCTTTTGCTTGTCTGGGAATTGTTTAATCCCGCCATCATATTTAAATGATAGTCGGGCTGGATACAGTATCCTTGGTTCAAGGCCCTTCTTTTTCATTGCATTAAGTATATCATGCCATTCTCTTCTGGCCTGTAGGGTTTCTGTCAAGAAGTCTGATGTTATCCTGATGGGTTTTCCTTTATAGGTGACCTTTTTCTCTCTAGCTGCCTTTAAAACTCTTTCCTTGTCCTTGATCCTTGCCATTTTAATTACTATGTGTCTTGGTGTTGTCCTCTTTGGATCCTTTCTGTTGGTGGTTCTGTGTAACTCCATGGTCTGTTCGATTATTTCCTCCCCCAGTTTGGGGAAGGTTTCAGCAATTATTTCCTCAAAGAGACTTTCTATCCCTTTTCCTCTTTCTTCTTCTTCTGGTACCCCTATAATACGAATATTATTCCTTTTGCTTTGGTCACATAGTTCTCTTAGTGTTGTTTCATTCCTGGAGATCCTTTTATCTCTCTCTATGTCAGCTTCTATACGTTCCTGTTCTCTGGCTTCTATTCCTTCCATGGCCTGTTGCATCTTATCCATTCTGCTTATAAATCCTTCCAGGGATTGTTTCACTTCTGTGATCTCCTTCCTGACATCTGTGATCTCCCTCCGGACTTCATCCCACTGCTCTTGCATTTTTCTCTGCATCTCATCCCATTGCTCTTGCATTTTTCTCTGCATCTCTGTCAGCATGTTCATGATTTTTATTTTGAATTCTTTTTCAGGAGGACTGGTTAGGTCTGTTCTCCTTCTCAGGTGTTGTCTCTGTGATCTTTGTCTGCCTGTAGTTTTGCCTTTTCATGGTGATAGAGAGAGTTTGCAGAGCTGGTACAAGTGACCGCTGGAAGAGCTTCCCTTCTTGTTGGTTTGTGGCCTTCCTCACCTGGGAGAATAGCGACCTCTAGTGGCTTGTGCTGGGCAGCTGTGTGCAGACAGGGCTTCTGCTTCCTGCCCAGTTGCTATGGGGTTTATCTCGCTGTTGTTATGGGCGTGGCCTGGCTGGGTATGCTCCTCCAAAATGGTGGAGCCCCGTTGGAGGGGGAGCAGCCGGGAGGCTATTTATCTCCGTAAGGGGCCTCTGTGCTCCCTGCTGCCCAGGGGGTTAGAGTGCCCAGAGATCCCCAGATTCCCTGCCTCTGGTCTAAGTGACCTGTCCTGCCCCTTTAAGACTTCCAAAAAGCACTCTCCAAACCAAAACAACAACAGCAACAATGAGAGAGGGAACAGAAAAAAAAAAAAAAAAAAGGAAAAAACACGCAATTTTTTTTTTGTCCTCAGGCACCGGTCCCAGGCACCCGCTCACTGGTCCTGCTGCCCTGTCTCCCTAGCACCAGGGTCCCTGTCCCTTCAAGGCTTCCAAAAGCACCCGCCCACCGGTCCCGCAGGGAAAAACACGCGATATTCTTTGTCCTCAGGCGCCGGGCCCAGGCACCTGCTCACCAGTCCCGCCGCCCTGCCTCCCTAGCACTGGGGTCCCTGTCCGTTTAAGGCTTCCAAAAAGTACTCGCCAAAAAGAGGGGGAAAAAAAGGGGAAAAACGCACGATTTCCTCCGTCCTCAGGTGCCGGTCTCAGACACCCGCTCACCAGTCCTGCCGCCCTGCCTCCCAGCACTGGGGTCCCTGTCCCTTTAAGGCTTCCAAAAAGCACTCGCCAAAAAGAGAAAAAAAAAAAGGGGGAAAAACGCGCGATTTCCTCCATCCTCAGGTGCTGGTCTCAGGCACCCGCCCACTGGTCCCGCAGGGAAAAACGCAGGATATTCTTTGTCCTCAGGCGCCGGACCCAGGCACCCGCTCACTGGTCCCGCCACCCTGCCTCCCTAGCAACGGGGGCCCTGTCCCTTTAAGGCTTCCAAAAAGCACTCGTCAAAAAAAAAAAAAACCGCTCCGGTTTCTTTCCACCCGCCGGGAGCCAGGGTGAGGGGCGCTCGGGTTCCGCTGAGCCGGGGCTTGTATTTTACCCCCTTCGCAAGGCGCTGGGTTCTTGCAGGTGTGGATGTGGTCTGGATGTTGTCCTGTGTTCTGTGGTCTCTATTTTAGGAAGATTTTTCATTGTTATATTTTCATAGCTCTATGTGTTTTGGGGAGGAGATTTCCACTGCTCTACTCACGCCTCCATCCTGGCTCCGCCCCCTCTATATATCTCTTTTTTAAATCAAATACCTCTTCGAATCTTTTGCTAATTAAAAAAACAGGTTTTTCTGTCTTACTGATTTATCACATTTAAAAATATATATTTTGGACTCAACTCCTTTCTCAGTTGTACTGTGACTGTCTTCTCCTAATCCTTAGCTTGCTCTTTTTTCCTCTTCCCACATGTTACTTTTTGATGAACAGAAATGACTAAGTTCCACAAAATCTAATTTGTCAATCTTTTCTTTGTCATCCTGTTCATTGGGATCTGGATTATAGCATCATCCTGGTCCTATAGTGACCATCCCCATTATATTTATGGCACATATAACTGGCTACAGAGAAGGAGTGGGTGCATTTACTTCTCAATTCTTGAGTCCACACCAGTAATTGTAACATTGCTTCTTCTCCTCCTTCAGCTCTCAGCTTGGATGTATGGATGAACGTTCAGGCTCCCACACAAAAAGGCTCATGGGGCAGTATGACTCAGAGAAGTGGATCCTACATGCCCAGACAGAGTGTAGACAGTTGGGGGAAGATAATTCTATCCTTGTCAACATCCTGCTCTCAGGATGGAGCTGGATTATTTTACCTGAAGATGACTGTTCTTGTCAAAAATAGCACCAATGGTCCGGTGGCTGCTTTCATAACCCAGACACTGGTTGGGGGAAAAGGTCAGGTATTGCCCTCCCAGGTGAGTGCTTATGGCTTGGTTCTATCAGGGAAGAACTGTTTTCACCTATGTGACAAACTAAAGGTAAAATTAAGTGAAATAATAAATGTGAAATTGCTTTGTAAACTATGAGCTATGAATTGCTGTAGACATGTAAGCATTATTAGCTTGCTGGGAACAAGGAAAACAGATGCTAAGGGGGATTTGTTTTAAATGGAAGGTGTTATAATAACTAGAGAAAGAACCCTGTTCTGTTTAGCATGTTAAGGCTTCAAAAGTTATATAATAACTAAGAATTCTGAGTATCTCTCTCCAATCCCTTGTATTGTCACTGTCATTCAGTTTACTTAAACTATAGTTATTGAATACATTTTTGCTAGTATTAATTTGAACAAACTATTATCTATTAGATAAATTAAGAATAAGGAAATAAAACTTTGAATTTTATGTTCACATTTTCCTTCTCTATTGCTCTTCTTTTCTTTATGGAGATCTGATTTTCTGGCCTTTATCATTTTCTTTCTTTGTGAAAAACTTCTCTTAACATTTCCTGTAAGCTTTATAAGTGGACTTTTTTTCTCTCTGCCTTCTTTCAAGATTTTTTCTCTTTTTAAAATTTTCTGTGGTTTGCATATGATACACCTAAGTGTAGCTGTTCCTTTTTCATTTTCTTTTTATTTTTTTTTAGCATTTATCCTTCTTGGTGTTCTCTGGGCTTCCTGGATCTACAGTTTGGTGTCTGACATGAATTTCAGGGAATTCTCAGTCATTACTGTTTCAAATATTTCTTCTATGCCTTTCTCTTTTCCTCAGCCTTCTGGTATTCCCATTATACATATGTTATACCTTTTATAGTTGACCCACACTTCTTGGATTTTCTCTTCCTCTTTTTTTTTTTTTTTAAAACTCATTTTCTCTTTGTGTTTCAGCTCTGGAAGTTTCCAGATCCTCAAGCTCAGAGATTCTTTCCTCAGCTGTGTCCAGTCCACTAATAATCACATGAAAGGCAATCTTCATTTCTGTTACAGTATTTTTTATCTCTATAATTTCTTTTTGATTTTTTCTTAGAGTTTAAGTCTCTCTGCTTTCATTGCCCATCTATTCTTGAATGTTGTCTGCTTTTTTCATTAGAGCCCTTAGCATTATTAATCATAGTTATTTCAAATCCCAGTATGATAATCCCAATAATCATGTCATATCAAAGTCTAGTTTTGACATTGCTCTCTCCCTTCAAACTGCAATTTTTGCCTTGTGATTATGTCTTATGATTTTTTGCTGAATATCAAACATGATGTACTGGGTAAAAGGAACTCTGGTTGAAGGTTTTTAGAGATATGGTGGGAAGGTGTAGGGGAGTGGAGGGATTCCAGAATCCTGTGATTAGATCTCAATCTTTTAGTGAGCCTATGCGCTTGGCTGTGAATTTCCTAAGTGCTTCTCAGTTTTTCACCTGTTAGGAGAAACACAGTGGCTAAAGGGAGCTAGAATTGGATATTTCCCTACCCCCAAGTGAGTTAGTCTCTGATAAAACACTAATACACTAGGCTCTGGTAAAATAGATTGTCTTGAGGGAAGGCCTGGTTAAGGAAAGCATATTTCAGAGTGGTTACTCTTTCCTTCCCCTGCCAAACTAAGAGGAGTTTTCTCCAATATTCACTGTGAGAACATAGTAAAAATTCTGGAGGAAAAACTCACACAAGTGAGTTCTTCCATGACTGGGCCCTCTGTCATTTTTAACTCTGGCTTGTCTACACTGAACCTCCAGCAATTCAATAGTTGCAGTTTAGACTTTCCTGCCCTGGTCCTGGTTCCTGCAGAGGTTCTAGGCCTGGGAAGTTGTGTGTCTCAGTATCCACTTGTCTGTCTCTCCAGTTTGGGGAACATCAGTCTGTCCTCTTACCTCACTTTTCTGCTAAACCTCAGAAGAGTTGTTGATTTTCAGTTTTCTTTGCTTTTTATTTGATGTTAGGATAGACTGATGACTTCCATGCTCCTTACATGCTGGACAGGACACTGGAAGTCTGCCCTAGGTTCTCTTCCTAGCTGTGATAATGTTAGGCAGAAAAATAGACATGAGATGGGTGGAGAGAGAATAAACACAGTAAAGCCCACTAAAAGGGACTCAAGGAGTTAACCAGATAAAATCAGAGAGCCAGAAAAGACTCACAGAGTTATTGATTAAATTAGTTGGTTTCAAAGACAAAGAGTAACTTGGAATGTCTGGATATTCCCCAGATAAAGAAAAATATGAGAGCACAGCCCATGTCTTCATTTTGTCAATTGAATCCATGCCACTGTAAAACCTACTTAGCCTGTGAAAAGGCCCAGTTTATTCTTTAACTTAAACTATATGCTGTTTTTTCCTCTTCTTCCAGTCCCTTAATCAAGTAATTTTGTAACCAGGGCAGGAGACAGACATCAAAAGTGTAAATAAATCTATGTGGACAGAGAATGCCAAGATCCAAACCAACAGTCACTTAAATAATCCTATTCTTAAAACAAAGCTTCAAAGGAATTATGAATCACCTGTATATACCATGCTTTATGCTGAACCTTACCCAAAAAGCCATATAAAATTCCAGACAAAAATTCCCTTTGGGTGTGCCTCTTTGAGGTTGCCAGTACTCCCCTTTCTGCAAGTGTGTCACTCTCTGTTTTGCTCCAGATAAGTAGGGAGGGGCTACTGAGAGCTCTGATTTGGGCTTGCAAGTTCCCATCACCTTAGTGACCCAGACAGGACTGCAGCTGTCCAATCATGCTCTTAGTGACCAGTCTGAAAAATCTCCTTTCTTTGCTTTGGGAAGTTCTTAGAACATAATGTCATGCCATCCAGTGCTCTGCAGCTCCCCCAAATCCTGGGGTGGTAGGAACTTAGTTCCTACACCACACAGATTCAAGCAGACACTGGATACCAGGTGACACTGGCTTTAGGAGTTGGCAAGGGATTTGTCCCATGCTGAGCGGGAGTTCATTGAGTTTCCTCTTCCTCTCTGCTTTTGTCTATCTTGACTCTGGCCCACTCCTCCCTTGAAGTGTATTCAAATAAAATTTTCATTCTGTTTCACTACTGTGTCTCTGCCTTTCAATTCTTTGTTGCAGCAGAGATAAGAACCAAGGAGAATAAACTCAACCCCTAACAATTAAGGAAGAAAAAAATAGATTTTCTTACCTGATGTCATCCCTTGTAGGAAAAGAAAGGCCATACAGTATCCAGAAAAATAATTTAGGCTTCATTGTGCCTGGAAAGGAGACAAGAAGAAAGTCATAGACTGTGAGATCTGAGGTAAGGATTGTCAAAATGCACAGATTAAATGATGGTCATAAGGATGGTGTAACTCCTGTCAGTTTTCAGTAAAATGACCATGTGCCCCACATGGTTCTGATTCAGAAAGGCTTCTCAATTCTACCTTCCCACTAATTTACATTCTGCTGTTTCTCTCTCTTTCACTTGTGACCTAACTTACAAAATGAACATTTCCTCTGGCACGTGGAACAAATGGAGCAGAGAAAATAACCCAAGCAAATGACTCAGGGAAGGAACAAAAAATGGCAAACACAGAGATATGAATGCCTACATCTGCATGGCAAAGTGAGGGATTATTTTTGGATTCATGTCTTTCAACAATTAAGATGAGACAAAATTGTGGTAGAATTAAAACAGCTTGTTAATAATTTTATACAATATTTATGAAAGAGGAAATGCTGATGAACTATTCACTGGGCATCCTGCCAACTCCACTCTAACTCATAGTCAGAAACATATGAGCAGATTCACAGGGTCAGTAAGTTGAAGAATGAAATAACAAAAAAGTGGTTCAAGCAATACATATTTTAAAGGGAAATGCAGGACTTTATTCAAATCATAGCCATGAGCTTAAGAAATGAGTCAAGATCTGAAGGAAGAAAATCCTGTGATCCTAGGGAACAAAATCTATCTCCCATTGAAACCTAGCAAAATCTATCTACTACTGAAAAACGTGCATGAAACAAGCCTATTTGGCATTTGTAAAGTCAATGTGAAAGTATTTAAAGTAATGGTGCTTTATGTTCCATTATTTTACATATCTGACAGATATGACAGTGATTATCAGCAACTCTGGCCCATCAGACAGTTCACATCCTGCTGCACAGAGTTAAGTACTAGGTTGGCATACCACCCAAGAAAGCAGGTTACAATTTCCAAAGGAAGGTAATGTCTAAATGATACACTTACTCTGGCATCTCCTCCCATTACCACCCACTCCTAGTCAGAAACATTAACCTACCTTAATTCTATAAAAGATAAATACTCATTTTTAAAAGCAAGTCTCAGGGAAGATAAACACACAAGCCCATGCAAAGACCTTACATGAGCGTTCTTGATAGCTTTATTTACTAGTTAACAACTGGAAATGCTTCAAATTTATCTACAGACAAATGGACAAACAAGTTGGGGTATATCCATACTTCTGCTATAATAGACCCGACAATAAAAAGGAATGGGCCATTTTTACACACATGTGTGAATCTCAAAAGGATTGGGCTGAGTTAAAGTCAGACAGAAAAAATGGTTCATACTGTATAATGTCACATATATAAAATTCTAGAAAATGTAAATAATCACTATGAAAATAGATCAGAGTTGCCTGTGGATGGGAGGAAGGAGGAAGGAGCAATTCAAAAGCCCATGAGGACTCTTGGGAGTGATGGATGTATTTATTATTTTGGTTGAAGTGATGGTTTCACAGGTGTTCATGTATGTAAATCTTAAATTATTCGCCTTAAACTGTATGTTAATTATATCTTAATATATCTGTTTTTTTAAATGTACTTTTAAAAATACAATTTAAAATATTAGTAATAACCTTTCAGGAAGTATTTATATTTAATAACTCTACCATCTATATTTCAGGAAAGGAATCTTGACACCTAGAGACACCAAACATGGTGGGTATCAGGTCTAAAACACTGGCACCGCTGTAAGTTTTCTTGGCATTCTTAAAAAAAGGACTGGGGAAGAGGCACCATTTTGGAGACTCAGGGCAGATGGGGCCAGTTTTTAATTATCAGCAATCCAATACTGAAATCTGAAAGCAGATCCTCTCTTTTGAAACACCTCACTGCCTGTTAGCTTTCTAAATCCCCAGGTATCACTATCTGGTGTTGAAAAGATTGGCAAAACATTATGAAATTAGAGCTAAAGAAACCCCTAAGGCCATGATTAAGCCTTGTCCAGACCATTGTTCACAACCTGGTCACTTACTTAGGCTCCAGAATCCTGAGGAAATTTCTTTCCAGGTCCTTCAGAAAGTCACCTCTATGTCTGAAGCAGTTCTCCTGCACCAAGAGCTGGTAGCAGCACACTGCAGTCAGAGCGGGTACTCTGCTTGCCACAGCTGCCACTATTGCCTGCCCGCTGAACTTCTCGTCCCACCAATTGCAATCAATATCCCTTCATAGGGAAAAGGGCAAGGTATCAGTTTTATGCATTATAAAATCTCAACTCCATATATGCCTCAAAATCTCAGATTACAGCTGCACCTTGCATCACTGTATGTTATGTTTGCAAGAGACACGTTCCAACCTGACATGCCTTGGCCTGAAATGATACCTGAGCTAAGGATTCTTTCTTTACGTATTTTCCTCTGGATCTTTTCTTGACATTGTGAGAATGCTGGGAAGAACTTCAGCAGAATTTGTGCTCTTATTAACAGTTATATACCCTGCAAATTACCTTTGTAAACACAAGGTAGTTTCCTCTTACTTCCCCAGCCCTGCTGAATACTATCTTTTCTACTTCCCACATCAGTTCTGTTTTCTTCCTGAAAACCATATTGTATTCAATTTAGAGAAGGGTATAGGACCAGCACTTGGAAAATTATCTTCAAAGCTCTTTTTATTAACCAAACAATGGAATTTTTAAAGAGGAACCTGGATGAGGCTGAGAATGTCTGTGCTGGAAATTATCTGGTCCATAATGGGCTTTTAATGCTTGTGTTCTAAAGAGGGGCATGGGCTCAGGCCGCCGGTACCACAAACGCAGGTATACGGTGAGGCTCATGGAGGACAGAACTTACAAGCTGGTAAGTCGAGGCTCATAGACACACCTCTGAATTCTCCTTCTCCCCTAGAAAGCTGTGCTTAGGCCAGGCAGGGCTGGACTGCAGGCAACAGGGCCGGTGATTCTAGGGAGGAACCCCTGCAGCTATAATGCTCTACTTCTAAGGGGCAAGAAGAAACATTCATGCAACTTTGAAACAAAGGGGACTCCAGAATCAATGAAGTGACTAGTCATAGCTGGTGTCACTGTGCTAATTCAGTCCTGCTGAGCCATCTCTCTGCTGAGCTACTGAAAGGGGGTGATAGTGGTGGAAATGAACGTTTAGGGCCATCCAGAGTTTTTCCTCAGTTTATCTCTGACACTAGGAGGTTCAGTAAACATTTATTTTCATTGTAAGTCACTGCCTGGGGCAGTAGGGGAAGGCTGTTTGGGGGCAGTCATTTATACCTGTAATAACGAGAGAGTTATTCACTCCATGCCTCAAGACCCTACCCGTGCTGCAAGGTGAGCCTATTGAAAGGGAACTGATAGAGTTCTGTTACCTGCCCTTGCCATGGAATTTAGCAGGACTAATCTGCTCCTAGGACAGAGTAGAGTTTCATGGGGATCCAAAATTTGCTATTGTTTCATCTATATAAACTTTAGAATTACCTAGCAATTTCCAGTGTAAAAAACCTGCTGGGATTTTGATTTTGAAGACAATTGATACATGGGAGACTTGATCTGTGATTGTGGGTATTGTTCAATTTATTTAGGCTATCTTTATCTGATTACAAGCAAGCAGAGTAACTTTTTGTTAGACATTGTGGGGGGTCCCTTTTTGGAAAACACATGATAAAATGCTGTCTTAGATGAGGCATCTGGGGAACTGACTCTAGATGTGAAAGTATGTGCAGGAAGTTTATGGGGTCTCTACTTGGGCTCAACACCAATGGTCAAGTAAAAGAAGTAGGATTTAGCAGGAAGTGTTGAGTAATGGAACAACAGCAAAGATTGATTCCACAGGAAGCCACGTTGGCCTTTTAGGGTTGCCCCACCATGAGACAAATGTAAGTAAGTCTTTATATCACCATGAGGGTAGTTTTTGGTACAAGCTGTGCTTGAACCTGAATTGCACGTTCAGTACATGACCTCTTGTTGAGGTAAGGCAGAGACATGGGAAAAGCATCATGGTTAACTTTTCCTACCTATGATGAAAAATGATAAGATATAAACAGTATAGTAAGAACAGGAGGGACCCCATCTTAAGGCTAAGATTCCATTTTAAAAAGCAAAGAGTTGGAAAGCAAGATTCTTAACATATTCTCTGGGAATTAGACAATAACCCAACAAGGTTAAGGCAGGGCAAGCAGTCTTAATTGATATGCCCCACTGCTTGAGGGTAACCGCTATCTTGGGGAAGAACAGAATTAACAAATCCCTTGTGTTGGGTGTATTTAGCAGAATTAGGTGGAGGACTGATACAGAGGACAGGAGACATGGTGTCTCTCACATAAGCATCTGGGACAACAAGTCAAGCCTATGCCAACCTCCTTTCTGCTCTTTTGCCCCATTCTTGAAAGCTTTAAAATACAGAATCCCCAAACTTTCAATGTGCCTCCTCTCTGAGAACACCCTTTCTTTCTTTAAGTGCATACTTTCAAATAATGCTTTCCCACTGCTCAAAGTATTGTAATTTGTCTCTTTGCCATTTCATTTTATTTCCAAGTCTTCACTCTGTCTCTGCTTTACTCCTAATAAGTAGGAAGGGATGGCTAAGAGCTCAGATTTGAACCTGCATGTTTCTGTCACCTGGGTGACCTGGACAGAACTGCAGCTGTGCGATCTGCTTTTACTCATCTGCCTGAAAATCTCCTTTCTTTGGGAAGCTCTTAGAACATGACCTCTCTCCATCCTGTGCTCCATGGCTCCCGCAGATCCTGGGGTGGTAGGGGCCAGTCCATGCTGTGCACATCCAAGTGGACACAGGGTGCCAGGTGACCCAGGCTTCAGGAATTGGCAAGGGAATCTGCCCTCAGCCGAGAACTTTCCTTCTTTCCCTCTGCACTTTCTTTCCTGTTCTCTGATGCCTGCAAGGCAGCTTCCATTTCCTGCTTCTCTTGCTGTAATGAATTCCTTCCTTACCTACACTCAACTGACTTGTTCGAGAATTCTTTCTTGCCCAGAGTCAAGAAACCTCTCCCAGCCAGGTTGAGGTTTCTTCAGTTTCTTCCAGTGTTTCACCTAATGAGCAGGGAGAGACCTCCCCAAACGCAGCTACCAGCAGCCTGATGAGGAAGCTTGCTTGGCTCAGGGTAATTGCCATAAGGGCACTCAGCTGTGGAGCTGTAAACACAGATGCTCCAGGCAACCTGGGGAATGGGTGAAGGGCCCCCACCAGTAAGATGGCAAACTTCTGGCTTCTCTTCCGGGTCCTCAGTTCCCGACGGCGCCACCTGAAGACCAATCACCTCTCTCCCCCCTCCCACTCCCAGCACCTAGCCAATAGCCACCAGCCCCGTAGAAGTGACATCTCAATCAGCTCATGCCCCTTCCTATATAACCCAGCACCTTTCCTTAATAAAGCGGAATTCTCCGGTGAATTGCTGCTGTATGTTGCTCCTTTCCTTTCATTGGTGCCGAAACCCGGGAGACAGGACACCCCAACTGGGCCCTGTCTTCCCCCCGACACCAGCAGCAGCTTGCCCTCATCCTCTTTTTCCGTCGCTGGCTCATCACACTCACCACTCCTCTCTGGCCTTTGGGTAAGTTTTCCCCCAGAGTCAGCCACTCTTCCCCAAGCTATCGCAGTGCCATTGACCGTGATCATCCGGCAAAGCCCTGATGCTCAGGGACGAGGAGGGAACTCTCCCTGCCTCAGGCCTTCAGAGCTGCGGAGGACCCTCAGGCCCCCCCTCCAACAGCCATAAACCCCGCCTCAGGCCTTCATGGCTGTGGCGGACCCTCAGGCCCCCCTCCAACAGCCATAACCCCGCCTCAGGCCTTCACAGCTGCGGCAGACCCTCAGGGCCCTACTCCAACAGCCATAAATGAGGTGACTCTTTTGCAGATGAGAACACTCCCTTTTTCCCCCCTCCTCCTTCTGTTGTCTGTCGAAATACGTTCCTTCCACCAAAAATTCCTAGTACTAGGTACCTCGTGACTCCGGCACTCTGCCTTCTTAGAGAAGTCTGGGTGACGTCCCACACTTCCTAAGAAATTCCGACTCATATCCAAGTTTCCGCAGACCACCAAGGATCATTGGGGATGCCCTTTGTCTCCTTGCGGTCTGCCTCCAGTCCGAGGATCTCCGTTCGTCTTCCCCTGTTTGTCTCCTTCTCTGTCCTTCAGCCATGGGTGCCTCCTCATCCCTCCCTTAAAGTTCACCTCTTGAATGCCTGCTCAAGTATCTAGCCACCCTCTCCCTGACACCTGGTATAAAACCAAAACTTCTCCAAAAACTGCTCCCAAGATTGGCCGACATACCCCCTAGACAATAACAACCAATGGCCTGCAGGGGGAACTCTTAATCCTAACATCACTCGCAATCTCTTTAACTACTGCCAGCACCTGAAAAAATGGAAGGAGATTCCCTATATGGAAGCTTTCCACCTCCTCCTCCCCCCGCCCCCTCCCAAGTTCTCCTAGCCTGCAAGCCGCCGCCCCCACAGAAGCCTCCCGTTCACTCCCTTCCCCTTCTTCTCCTACAACAGCCCTTCTCCCTTCCTCCCCCGCCATCTCCTCCCCCATATCACCTCCTCCGCCTTCATCCCCTGTGGATTAAGCCTGAGCCTTTCAGCCCCCCTTTAAATAAGTCCCAGGGGCCTCTTCCATCTTTGCCCTCATCACCTGTTTCTCCCCTGTTGGGGACCACCTTTGTCTTCTCACATGTTTGTAGGGAGAATGGGAAAGCACCTTCCCCCATGTCTGAACACAGCATGGGAAAGCACAAGCTTGAGAACAACCGGTGCAGTCCTTGGAAGTTATCTGTCCACAAAAACATATCTTGTCCTCGAAGACAAGCCAAGCCTCCTCACTCTGAAAATAGGGAGACCTTGAAGATGTGTAGAAACACCACCCCTGCTTCTAGCTATGCCCTTCCCCCACTTGCCGATGTGACAGGAATGGAGAACAAAAAACATTCTGTTTATTCATTCCATAAGCAACTAACTGGAACCCTGCTGTAGCACAGTTGGTAGAGCATGAGACTCTTAACCTCAGAGTCATGAGTTCAAGCCCAACTGGACTGGCAGAGGCAAGCAGCTGAGCTGCTGGCTGGCAACGCGTGGGAGCGTCAGCCCTCCCAGTTCTTTCTATCTTTATTTTCTTCGCCCCCCTTTCGCACTTCAAGACCTGCTCGACTAGGCGCAGCTGGACCACGTCACTCCCCCACAGACTGAGCCAGAACCCTTCAGTCCCCCTCAGACTCGGTCTCGAGGGCCTCCCAAAATTATCGCCCCCCTCCGGGACGTAGCTTAGACAGACTCACTCAAGCCCTATTACAGTATACCAGCCTTGACCCAGAAACGCCTGACGGAAGACATGTCCTTATGACATGTTTCCTAGCTCAAAGCTACCCCGACATTAAAGCTAAACTCAAAAAGTTAGAAACCAGGGCCCCACCACCCCACAGACTGAGATCCTAACGGTGGCCTTTAAAGTCTTCCATAACCGGGAGGAGGAGAAAGAAAGCCGTAAACAAAAGGCTGATCAAGCCAATTTCCAAATGTTGGCCCAGCTGATAAAACCACAACCTGGGCACCCTTCTACAAACAAGCTCCCCCCAGGAGCTTGTTTCAAGTGCGGACAAGAACGACATTGGTCAAGGGCATGCCCCTCCCCCAGATCTCCTACCACCACATGCCCCAGATGCCACAAAAAGGGCCACTGGGGGTCTGATTGCCCAGCAACCCGAAGGGGAGGCTGGACGAACAACCCCCATCCTAAGCCTGCTGTAGTGGGGCTGACAGAAGAAGATTGATGGGGCCCGGGGGCTTCTCGCCCGACCATTTCCATCACCAAATAGGAGCCCAGTATTACTTTAATAGTAGATGGTCGCCCCATCTCCTTCCTCCTAGATACAAGAGCCACCTTCTCAGTCTTACGAGAATACCGGGGCCCTACCACACCTGCCATTACTCCTGTAGTTGGGGTAGGAAGTAAACAGATTTTCCCATTAAGCCCCCACCTTTTATGCACAGTCCAAGACAATCCCATACCTTTCTCCCACTCCTTCCTGGTTATGCCCCAGTATCCCATCCCTTTACTAGGATGGGACATCCTTTCTCTCCTCCACATTTCCATAACTATATCCACTCCCACAGCCCCCAGTACTCCCTTTCTGATGGCCCTCATAGCCGACGACCCCCCTCTACCCAATGAAAGCTCCAGTTCCGCCCTCATACACCCTGTAAATCCCAAAGTTTGGGACATTACAAGCCCCTCCGTGGCCCTATGTCCCCCTGCCTCTATCAAATTATGTGACCCCTCTCAGTATATCTGTCAGGTCCAATACTCCCTAACCACTTCAGCCCTCATAGGTCTCCAACCAATCATTCAAGATCTCTTAAACAAAAATTACCTCAGACCCACTCACTCCCCGTTTAATACCCCCATATTAGCTGTTAAAAAAAAACCAATGGATCTTTCCGCCTTGTCCAAGACCTTTGCCTCATCAACATGGCCGTTGTCCCTATCCATCCCTTAGTTCCAAATCCGTACACCTTTTAATCACAGATCCCTGCCTCGGCATCCCACTTCCCAGTCCTAGATCTCAAGGACGCATTTTTTCTATCCCTCTGGACCCCTCCTCCCAAGATTTTTTCACCTTCACCTGGATGGATCCATACACAAGACATTCTGAACAACTCACTTGGACAGTTTTGCCACAAGGCTTCCGAGATAGTCCCCATATTTTTAGACAGGTCCTAGCTCAGGACCTCAAACAGTTTAATCATAATCACTCTGAGTCCACCTTATTACAATATGTGGACGATCTTCTACTCTGAAGTCCCTCGTGGGAACAGTCTCAACTTGACACTGCCTCCCTACTTAACCTTCTAGCTTCCAGAAGTTACCGGGTATCCCCGTCAAAGCTCAAATCTCTTCCCCTTCTGTCACTTACCTCAGATTCCTCCTATCTCAACAAAGAAAGTCCATTACCTTAGACAGAAAACGGCTCCTCTCTGACCTGCCCGTTCCCAAAACCAAGACAGAAATCCTTTCCTTTCTAGGCCTGGCTGAGTATTTTAGAGCGTAGATCCCTAACTTCTCCCTGTTGGCAAGACCCCTATACGACCTCAGCAAGGGCCCCCTGAAGAACCATTATCCTCCTCACCTCGACACTCCTTCATTAAGCTCCTTCAAGCCCTTGTGGAAGCCCCAGCTCTCCATCTTCCTGATTTGTCAAAGCCCTTCTCATTATACATTCATGAGAGGTCCAGCCAAGCTCTAGGAGTCCTAAGCCAATATTATGGCCCATCCTTTGCCCCAGTAGCTTATCTCTCCAAGCAATTAGACCCCACAGTTCGGAGATGGGCCCCCTGCCTACGAGCATTAGCCGCTAGACAGCTCTTGCAGAAAGAAGCTCATAAACTAACATTCAGGGTGCCCCTTACCATTCTGTCCCCACATCACCTAAAAGATCTCTTAACCTACAAAAGTTTACAGACTCTCCCTCCCTCAGACTCCTGACCTTACTGTCCTCTTTCCTCCAAAATCCTGTTCACCCCCTTTGCCATCCATACCTGAATCATGACTTTTTCCTCCTTTACTGCTCTCTCGCTTTTTTTCCTCATTCTTATTGTCTTCCCCGCCACCCCAGCCTCCTCTGTATGGCGATTCAAAGTCAGACAAACTTACACACAGCAACAAACAAAAGTTACTGCCCTCATTGCCACATCAGACTGCCCTATGAAAAGCTGCTCTGAGCCTTTATACCTCCACTTTCCTCCTTCCACTGAAGTGTTCACTAGCAGCTACCCTTATTCTCCCTACCTCTGCTTCCTCTATGACCAAAAACAAGCTTATTGCAGGTGATGGCCAGACACCTATGGGAGATGTCCCTACTGGTCTTGTGCCATTCACTACATGGGTAACTCCTGGTACCCACAGTATTACTCCTCCAACTGTTTCATGAAATATCCCAACAGCTCATTCTCCTTATCAATCCCAGATCCCTGGGACTCTCAATGAGCTGCCAGAGTCACAGCCTCAGTTTACTATGGGGGGGTCCTCGACCCCCCACGGTACCCTTCATATCTCTCGAAAGTATGTTCCCTCTCATTCCCAGATCTTTCAAGTTGCATCAGATATCAGACATTCTGAAAAAGTCATTATCCAAACTCTTGACGGTGCCTCTTCATCTTCTTATCTCTGCCCCTCTTCCAATTTCTCCTACTCGTGGTTACAGCTCATTCAAGACACCACCATCTTTCTCAACCACACCCTCAACACCGCCAATTGTTTCTTGTGTGCATCACTACAGCGCTCGCTGCTGGCCACTGTGCCCCTTAGTATTTCCAACTACTCCTTCCATGCAGAAAGACAACCCCTCTGCCCCCTGGCAGACATACCCCTATGAGAACCAGAATACGCAAACAATCTCACCATCCACCACTGTGTAGGCCCAACCCCTCCCCCCTCCAGCGCACTTCACTCTCTCTATCTACACCCCCGCCTCCAGCTCTAAGACTTTTACGCAACCGGGACACTTCTTTTAGTGTAATGGCAGTCTTTTCAACTCACTGCCTCCCAACTCTGATATACCCTGCATTCTCGTCACCCTAATCCCACAGTTTACACTTTACAGCATGGCAGAATTTCTTGAGCTTCAACCTCCCTTGCCCTTGCGCACAAAAAGGGCTGCTTTCCTTCCCATCATGGTCCGTATCTCTTTGACCACCTCAGCCATTGGGGCAGGGTTTTCAGGAGGAGGAGCCTTGGGTCACTCTCTATGGGCAGTTAGAGATCTCAACGCCAAACTTGAGGGAGCCCTGACATGCACTGCCAATTCCCTGGCCTCTCTCCAAAGACAGGTCACTTCGCTAGCTAAGGTCACCCTTCAAAACCGGTGGGCCTTAGATCTGCTTACAGCTGAAAAGGGTAGCACCTGCGTCTTCCTTCAACAAGAGTACTGCTATTACATCAATGAATCCGGCATTGTAGAAACTGACATTACCAAACTCACCGACCTTGCCTCCAGTCTCCACTCTGCTTCCAATTCCAACCCATTCTTGTTCTCGCCTGTCTCTTCTTACCCTATATAATAAAGTTCATCAAATCCCAAGTCAGAAAAATCTCTAATCAAACTTTCAACCAGCTTTTACTCAGGAACTATCAGCTTCTGGCCACAGAAGATCCCTTACCCTCATGTGACCTCCTCACCACACGCTGAGATGGACCCCTCTCTCCACTGGAAACTGTTCCTGGAAACAATGGCCGCAGACGCCTGGCTCCTGACACCCATATCCTCTTGGCACCATTGGAATCAACAAGTCCTCGACCTATAGTTACAGGGAACCTTCATTGATTTCCAACCTGAAGAAGTCCACATCTACTCATCCTTACTGTGGGGAGTCCTATCAACCCTTTCCTCCCAGTCCTCAAGCCCTCACTCCCTTCTCTGCCCCCGTTCAGCAGGAAGCAGTCAGAGAGAAAGCAACGTCCACAACCCCATAGAGGAGAAAGGGGTGAACGAAGGGCCCCCACCAGTAAGATGGCGAACTTCTGGCTTCTCTTCCTGGTCCTCGGTTCCCGATGGAGCCACTGAAGACCAATCACCTCTCTCCCCCCTCCCACTTCCAGCACCTAGCCAATAGCCACCAGCCCCGTAGAAGTGACTCCTCAATCAGCTCATGCCCCTTCCTATATAACCCAGCACCTTTCCCTAATAAAGCAGAATTCTCCAGTGAATTGCTGCTGTGTGTCGCTCCTTTCCTTTCAATGAGTGCCTCAGTCTTGAAGGAAGGGCTGGGTGGCCCACCAGAGTGTCTACGATATTCTACCCCATGCTCTGCTTGACCTATATGCATTGTGCAGTGGGTTAAGCTACAAATCTGGATGCTATCATTTCCTGGTGACATCATGGCTTATCTTAAGACCCCAGCTAATACTTACCATCTCCTTCTCCTACCCATTCTAGATTCCTAGATCACTTTCAGCTATTCCCCTCACAGAAGTTCTGTGAACCTATGTAGCTAAACTTGTGTTGAGCTGGTGTTAAGCTGAGATCCTTACCCCTTAGGTATGTAAGACCTTTCTCACTGCAACCTTCTCAAGCCATGGATAGTACATTTCCCCATTTACTGTTAAGATTTGGCAAGGGGAATGTCAGAGGGGCAAGGGCAAGCTTTTGGAAGTCATGGAAAATTCTCTATCTTGAATGTGGCCGTTGTTGCATGATAGACATTTCTAAAAATACGTAAAACTATATTTTAAATGGATGCATTTTACTGTATGTAAATGACATTTCAATGGTTTATTTTCTTTAATTGGGAAATGGAGTAACAAGTGAAGCCCCAATGGATCACCTGGGTGCCAAGCTGTATAAATTATACACTCATAACTATGTTTGATTGTTGTGAATGACTCATAAGACTTAGTTTATGCTCACAAAACAGTTTTATTACAATACATATAGTACAGTAACAGCAGAAGAAGGAAGTGCATTAAAAGGGGTTTGGAGTTCTCAGGAGCAGGTTTCTTGGTCTGTCACCACTGGGTTGTATCACACATGATATACATTGTTTCCCAATCTCAAACCATCACCAGTATTTTTTAAAGCACTTCAGTGCTACAAAGCCACAAATCCATCTGTGGCAGGGGATCTCATGTTGAACTGCTCACATAAATCTATTCAGGCTATGTGAGCAGACTTAATCTTTGTATCCTGACACCCAAGGCACCACAAAATCTGGTGCTAATCTTAAAAAAGTTATCATTACTAAGCAATAAAGACAGACTGATACTTTTTGGTCTGTAGCAACATAAATTCATGGCTTCAGAGCATCATATATCTTTAGTTAATAGATTCTACACCATTTACCAAGGGTCAATAGCTCTGGAGATAAGCGTTCAGTCAGTGTAGACCAGCTGAGATTAATCAGTGCTATAAACAAACATGTTCTCTCTTGCCCCCATTGTGTAACATTCACTCTACCTGTTTTTGATGATAAGAATGAATTAGCCTGCCATGACACTGGCACCTTTTGTCACCTGCTTTTCTGTTGGCATGAAAAACCCAAACATTGGATGGAACATCTAATTCTGGCTCTTATAGTAACAAAGATGGGACTTAACATCAATAAACAATAATAAAATCAGAAGAATTTATGAAAAAGCATTTTATTTAATTTTAGACAACAGACACAAGAAAATCAATGAGTTGTGTCCTATGATTATCTCAGCTTCCTAGAGGCAAATTTTTATTGTGGGAAGAGGAACAGAGAACACAGACAAAACCCCCAAATCCCTGGCTGAGTTAAGGAGACATAATAGATGGAAAGAAGATGTAAGACAGAAAGATGTAACCCCTGCCACATTCAAGCTATAGGGCCTTTCCATGACCTCCAAAAGAAAGAATGGAACGATGAAGAAAAAGAGCTCCAGAAATCTTCAAATAAGGTCCCTTAAGAATTTTCCTACTATTAAATAGCACATGTGTAAAGTGAAATTCTGCAAAATGGCAAAGAATGATCAACATTGCTTTAATATCAATACCAAACAGACAGTATAAGACAAGAAAACTACAGGTCAGTATCTCCCCTGTTTTTTTCCCTTTTAAATCTAAGTTTATGGGCTTTTTATAAATTTAGTGTATCATTGATATACAATCTTATGAATATTTCACATGAGCAGCATTGGGATTACAATATTCACCAGTATTGTGAAGTCCTCCCACTACCCTATTGCAGCCACTGTCCATCAGCATAGTAAGATGCTATAGAATCATTACTTGTCTTCTCCATGCTATACTGCCTTCCCTGCGACATACCTATATTGTGAGTGCTAATTATAGTGCCCCTTAATACCCTTCTCCCTCCCTCCCTTCCCTCCCTCCTCATCCCCTTCCCTTTGGTAACCAGTAGTCCTTTCTTGGAGTCTGTGAGTCTGCTGCTGTTTTGTTCCTTCAGTTTTGCTTTGTTCTTATACTCCACAAATGAGGGAAATCATTTGGTACTTGTCTTTCTCTACCTGGCTTATTTCACTGAGTATAATACCCTCTAGCTCCATGCATTTTGTTGCAAATGGTAGAATTTGTTTTCTTCTGATGGCTGAATAATATTCCACTGTGTATATGTACCACCTCTTCTTTATCCATTCATTAACTAATGGACACTTAAGTTGATTTCATTTATTGGCTTTGTAAATAGTGCTGTGATAAACAGAGGGGTACATATGTCTTTTTGAATCTGTAATCTTGTTTTTGGGTAAATTCCTAGGAGTGGAATTACTGGGTCAAACAATATTTCTATTTTTAATTTCTGGGGAACCTCCAAATTGTTTTCCACAATGGTTGAATTAATTTACATTCCACCAACAGTGTAGGAGGGTTCCCCTCTCTCTGCATCCTCACCAGCATTAGTTGTTTCTTGTCTTTTGTATGTTGGCCATCCTAACTGGTGTGAGGTGATATCTCATTGTGTTTTAGTTTGCATTTCCCTGATGATTAGTGATGTGGAGCATCTTTTCATGTGCCTGTTGGCCATCTGAATTTCTTCTTTGGAGAAGTGTCTGTTCAGATCCTCCACCCATTTTTTAATTGGGTTATTTGTTTTTTTGAGTGTTGAGGCATGTGAGCTCTTTATATATTTTGGATGTTACCCCTTATTCGATAAGTTGTTTATGAATATATTCTCACATATTGTAGGATGCCTTTTTTGTTCTGCTGCTGATGTCCTTTGTGAACAGAAGCATTTTAGTTTGTTGTAGTCCCATTGGTTCATTCTTGCTTTTGTTTTCCTTGCCCAAGGAGATATATTCAGGAAAAAGTTGCTCATGTTTATATTTAAGAGATTTTTGCCTATGTTTTCTCCTATATGTTTTATTCATGACTTACATTCAGGTATTTTATCCATTTTGAGTTTACTTTTGTGTATGGAGTTAGGCAATAATTCAGTTTCATTCTCTTACATTTAGCTGTCCAGTTTTGCCAACACTGGTTGTGGAAGAGGCTGTCTTTTCCCCATTGTGTATCCATGGCTCCTTTACCATATATTAATTGGCCATATATGTTTGGGTTTATATCTGGATTCTCTATTCTGTTCCATTCATTTATGGATCTGTTCTTGTGCCAGTACCAAATTGTCTTGATTACTGTGGCTTTGTAGTAGAGATTGAAGTTAGGGAGTATAATCCCCCCAGCTTTGTTCTTCCTTCTCAGATTTGCTTTAGCTATTCAAGATCTTTTGTGGCTCCATATGAATTTTAGAACTATTTGTTCCAGTTCATTGAAGAATGCTACTAGTATTTTGATAGTGAATGCATTGAATCTATAGATTGCTTTTAGCAGGATGGCCATTTTGACAATATTAATTTTTCCTACCCAAGATCATGGGATGGATTTCCATTTATTGGTGACTTCCTTAATTTCTCTCATGAGTATCTTTTATTTTTCAGGGTATTGGTCTTTCACCTACTTGGTTAGGTGTATTCCTAGGTATTTTATTCTTTTTGATGCGATTGTGAATGGAATTGTTTTCCTGATTTCTCCTTCTGCTCATTCATCATTAGTATATAGGAATGCAACAGATTTCTGTGTGTTGATTTTGTATCCTGCAATGTTGCTGAATTCAGTTATTAGTTCTAGTAGTTTTGGGATAGATTCTTTAGGGTTTTTTGTCTACAATATCATGTCATCTGCAAACAGTGACAGTTTAACTTCTTTATCAGTTTGGCTTTTATCTCTTTGTGTTGTCTGATTGCTGTGGCTAGGACCTCCAGGACTATGTTGAATAAAAGTGGGAGAGTGGGCATCCTTGTCCTGTTCTCAGTCTTAGAGGAAAAGCTTTCAGCTTTTTGCTGTTAAGTATGATGTTAGCTGTGAGTTTGTCATATATGGCCTTTATTATATAGAGGTACTTGCCCTCTCTACCCATTTTGTTGAGTTTTTATCATGTATATTGAATTCTGTTGAATGCTTTTTCAGCATCTATTGAGATTATTGTGTGTTTTTTGTCTTTGTTTTTGTTGATATGGTGTATGATGTTGATGGATTTTTGAATATTGTACCATCCTTGCATCCTTGTGATGAATCCCACTTGATCATGGTGTATGATCCTCATGATGTATTTTTGAATTTGGTTTGCTAGTATCTTGTTGAGTATTTTTGCATCTATGTTCATCAGGGATATTGGTCTGTAATTTTCTTTTTTGGTGGGGTCTTTGCCTGGTTTTGGTATTAGATTGATACTGGCTTCATAGAATGAGTTTGCAAGTATTCCCTCCTCTTCTATTTTTTGGAAAACTTTAAAGAGAATGGGTATTATGTCTTCTCTATATGTCTGATCAAATTCAGCAGTGAATCCATCTGGTCCGGGGATTTTGTTCTTGGGTAGTTTTTTGATTACTGATTCAATTTCATTGCTGGTAATTGGTCTGTTTAGATTTTCTGTTTCTTCCTTGGTCAGTCTTGGAAAGTTGTATTTTTCTAGAGAGTTGTCCATTTCTTCTAAGTTTTCCATCTTGTTAGCATATAGATTTTCACTGTATTCTCTAATAATTCTTTGTATTTCTGTGGTGTCCATTGTGATTTTTCCTTTCTCATTTCTGATTCTGTTTATGTGTGTAGATTCTCTTTTTCTCTTAATAAGTCTGGGTAGGCATTTATCTATTTTGTTTATTTTCTCAAAAAACCAGCTCTTGGTTTCATTGATTTTTTCTATTGTTTTATTCTTCTCAATTTTATTTATTTCTTCTCTGATCTTTATTATGTCCTTTCTTCTGCTGACTTTGGGCCTCATTTGTTCTTATTTTTCAAATGTCAATAATTGTGACTTCAGACTATTCATTTGGGATTGTTCTTCCTTCTTTAAATATGCCTGGATTGCTATATACTTTCCTCTTAGAATTGCCTTCGCTGCATCCCACAGAAGTTGGGGCTTTGTGCTGTTGTTGTCCTTTGTTTCCATATATTGCTTGATCTCTGTTTTAACTTGGTCATTGTTCCACTGATTATTAGGAGCAGGTTGTTAAGCCTCCATATATTTGTGAGCCTTTTTTTTTCATTGTACAATTTATTTCTAGTTTTATATCTTTGTGATTGGAGAAGTTCGTTGGCAGACTTTCAATGTTTTTGAATTTACTGAGGTTCTTTTTGTGGCCTAGTATGTGGTCTATTCTGGAAAATGTTCCATGTGCACTTAACAAGAATGTGTATCCTGCTGCTTTTGGGTGTAGAGTTCTGTAGATGTCTGTTAGGTCCATCTATTCTAGTGTGTTGTTCAGTGCCTCTGTGTCCTTACCTATTTTCTGTCTGGTTGATCTGTCCTCTGAGTGAGTGGTGTGTTGAAGTCTCCTAAAATGAATTCATTGCATTCTCTTTCCTCCTTTAATTTGTTTCACATATGTCTGTGCTCCTGTGTTGGGTGGATATATATTTATAATGGTTTGGATATATATTTATATATCCTCTTGTTTGACTGCTTTTTTATCATTATGTAATGTCCTTCTTTATCTCTTGTTACTTTCTTTGTTTTGAAGTCTATTTTGTCTGATACGAGTACTGCAACACCTGCTTTTTTCTCCCTATTGTTTGCATGAAATATCTTTTCCATCCCTTCACTTTTAGTCTGTGTATATCTTTGGGTTTGAGGTGAGTCTCTTGTAAGCAGCATATAGATGGATCTTGCTTTTTTATCCATTCTATTACTCTGTGTCTTTTGATTGGTGCATTCCATCCATTTACATTTAGGATAATTATTGATAGATATGTACTTGTTGCCATTGCAGGCTTTGGATTCATAATTACCAAAGGTTCAAGGGTAGCCTCTTTACTATCCAACCATCTAACTTAACTCTATTATTAAGCAACTATAAACACAGTTTGATGATTCTTTATTTCTCTCCCTTCTTATTCTTATTCTTCGATTATTTATATTTTAGATGTTTTATTCTGTACTCTTTTGTGTTTCCTTTGACTGTTTTTGTGGGTAGTTGATTTTATTTTTTGCCTTTAGTTAGTATTTGGTTGGTCTTCTTTCTTTGCTGTGATTTTATTTTTTCTGGTGACATCTATTTAGCCTTAGGAATGCTTCCATCTAGAGCAGTCCCTTTAAAATACCCTATAGAGGTGGTTTGTGGGAGGCAAATTCCCTCAACTTTTGCTTGTCTTGAAATTGTTTAATCCCTCCATCAAGTTTAAATGATAATTGTGGTGGATTCAGTATTCTTGGTTCAAGGCCCTTCTGTTTCATTGCATTAAATATATCATGCCATTCTCTTCTTGCCTGTAAGGTTTCTGTTGAGAAGTCTGATGATAGCCTGATGCGTTTTCCTTTGTAGGTAATCTTTTTTTCTCTCTCTGGCTGCCTTTAATACTCTGTCCTTGTCTTTGATCTTTGCCATTTTAATTATCATATGTCTTGGTGTTGTCCTCCTTGGGTTCCTTGTGTTGGGAGATCTGTGGGCTTCCATGGTCTGAGAGACTATTTCCTTCCCTAGCTTGGGGAAGTTTTCAGCAATTATTTTTTCCAAGACACTTTCTATCCCTTTTTCTTTATCTTTTTCTTCTGTTATTCCTATAATGCAAATATTATTCCACTTGGATTGGTCACACAGTTCTCTTAATATTCTTTCACTCCTAGAGATCCTTTTACCTCTCTCTGCCTCAGCTTCTCTGTATTCCTGTTCTCTCATTTCTATTCCATTAACAGTCTCTTTCACCTCATCCAGTCTGCTCTTAAGTCATTCTATCGATTGTTTCATTTCTGTTATCTCCCTCTGGACTTCATCCCTTAGCTCTTGCATATTTCTCTGCAGGTCCATCAGCATGGTTATGACTTTTATTTGAATTCTTTTTCAGGAAGATTGGTTATATATATCTCACTAGGCCCTCTTTCTGGGGTTGTCTGAGTGATTTTTGACTGGACCAGATTCTTCTGCCTTTTCATGGTGATAGAAGTGGTTGCAGGCAGGTGGCACATGTGTCAGCTGGAAGGTCAAAGTCCCTTCCTGATTGTTGGTCGCCTTGCCCTTCTCTGCTGTATGTGCCAGTTACCCAGACACCGGGAGCAGTCTCTGGGACAGACTCTTGAGCTGCCATGGGCTGGGCTGCCCTCAGGCTTGCCTAGAGCTCTGTGAGGGTTCACAGCCACACCTGATGTGTTCTCCCATGAGAATGTTGCCCCTTCCTACCTTCCAGACACTGCTCCACCTTCCGCTGCCTGCGCCGATTACCTGCACACCAGGAGAAGACTCTGGGACAATCTCCTAAGCTGCCATGGGTAGGGCCACCTCAGGCTAGCTTGGAGCTCTGTGGGGAGTTGCAGGCACACCAGGTGTGTTCTCCTGCGAGAATGGTGCCCCTTTATGCCTTCCAGACCTTGCTCTGGCTTCCGCTGCCTGTCCCAGTTAGCTGTGTGCTGGGAGGAGATTCTGTGTGGTTGTTGTGGGTTGGCCGCTTTATGTGGTGGGTCAGCAGGTTTGCTTGTAGCGCTGGACAGGGGAACGAATGGCAAGTTGCTTATCACCTTGATGGGCTTTGGGGCTGCTTTACCACACCAAGGGGTTAAGGGGCCCAAAGTTTCTCAAGATTCCCAGCCTGCTGTGCTTGGTGTGCTGGGATGATTTTGTTCAGCAGTTGAGCCCTTGTCCCTTTAAGACTTTTTAGAAGTGCCCACCTTTCTTTTGTCCCAGGGGAGCCAGCTGTGGGGACCCACTCGGAGTCTCTGTCTCAGACCCTACCCATCTGTTTCTCTAATATCCAGCACACCATGCAGTGTATGTCTGTGCTCCTGGTGCAGTTTACTAGGGCTGGTTATTTAGCTGTCCTGTGCTTCCACTCCCTCCCCACTCTGACTCCTTTCCTCCTGCCGGTGAGCTGGGGTGGGAGCAGTGCTCAGGTCCCACCAGGTCACAGCTTTGTATCTTACCCCCTTCGTGCGATGCTGAGTTCTCACAGATGTAAATGTAGCCTGGCTGTTGTACTGTATCCTCTGGTCTCTCTTTTAGGAGTAGTTGTATTTTCAAAAATATATATGGTTTTGGGAGGAGATTTCCGCTGCCCTACTCATGCCGCCATCTTGAGCTGGAAGTTGTGCTAAGTGTTCTTATCCCCAAAACACAAAAGCAAATGGACACAGGAAACTCTGGGCTGTATTGGAGTTGTCTGTTACCTTGATTATGGTGATGGTATCATGGATGTTTGCATATGTTCAAACTCATCAAATTTTATAGTTCTTTGTGTATCAATTACCTCAACAAAGTTCTTTAAAAAAGTCAATGGTTAAGTTACAAGTGCCCTGTCTCCAAACTGTTGACAGGAATGTTGCCTCTTCGTCCTGACAAAGATTCTTTGCTTGATTAAACTTTAGCCAGTCTTGAACCTTCTCCTAGGCCCACATGTGCATTTCCTGCTAAAATCTAATTTGGGCAAAAATTGGACTACATCAGCTTAACCAGAATCCCCCACTTTCAATATCTGATCACCTTCAATATCTGACCATGTCCCTCATCCCCACCATCCCACCTGTGATATTTGGACTCCTGACAGTCTTCAGCAAGAATCCTGTTAGCTTGGTTTCACTGGAATCCCCCTTCTGATGTTTCCTCAGTATTTGCCCTTCACTGACCTCCACACTGTCTCCTTGGCTATAAAATCCCACTTGCTCCTGCTGTATTAGAGGTGAGCCTGATTTCTCTTCCCACTATAAAATCCCACTGTGGCAGTCCCTATTCTGCTGGTCCCGAATAA
The DNA here is from genome assembly GCF_040802235.1 of Manis javanica. Lineage (NCBI taxonomy): Eukaryota > Metazoa > Chordata > Mammalia > Pholidota > Manidae > Manis > Manis javanica. The sequence goes on from NC_133159.1 coordinate 37,965,388, forward strand.
AGTCTGCCTTACCATTTTTAACAAGTGCTATTGAATATTTTTTGTTTACTAGCACCATTGACTCCCTTGGGGAGATACTTTGGGACTTAACCTTAGTGGTCTTTAATATTTTGCTCATGTATCCTCTAAAAGGATGAGCAACACTATACTCCCTTACACACTTATATCACTATCTAAAAATTTATACAAGTTAAAATAATTATGAAAGGTAAAATTTCCAGACGTTTGTAAGTAGTGCTACTTTAAAATAAAGATTTCCCAGAGGATTTTATATCAATATGAATGTATTAGGCTTGAGAATGTTTTATTGATAACCTTATTTTCTGCAATAAAGTTACTCTCTACTTGTGACTGTAAGATTGAAGATACTCCTTTATTGATTTATTATAATTTTTATCAGAACACAGTTGATTAAACATTAGAAATACATTATCAATTTTGATAGCAAACATAGAAAGTAAAATTTTATTAGAAACAAACCTCTTAATGAACCAACTATACTTTTTCTAAAAATGAATTTATCCTAGGATTAGTGTTATTTATGGATAGAATGAAACAAGGTTTAGCAGTAATTTTGTACCTATCTTTGATGGTTATTTTATAAATAAGGCTGGCACCAAATTGTTTGGTGAAACATCAATTTAGATGTTGCTGTGAAGATACTTTTTTAGATATGATTAACATTTAAATCAGCACACTAAAGCAGAATACCCTTTACAATGTGGGTGGACCTTTCCTAATCAGTTGAAGCCTTAAGAGCAAAGATTGCAGAAGCAGCAATTCTGCCTCAAGACTGTGTGTGATACAGAGACCCTGCCTATGTTTCTAGCTTGCTGGCCTGTCTGCAGATTTTGGACTCAAGACTGCAACATCAACTCTGACATGAATCTCTAGCCTCCTGGCCTACCCCACAGTTTCCAGCCCCCCAACAACCACATGAGCCAACTCCTTTATATAGGCATAGATATAGGTAGGTAGATAGATTTGATAGATGATAGATAGATATAGATGATAGATAGATGGATGATATAGCTAGCTAGCAAGCTAGATAGATAGAGATAGATGATATAGATAGATAGATTCAGAAAGTTGACAGATGATAGATAGATATAGATGACAGACTGACCAATACACTATCAAAATTGAACTCAATATAATTCCCTCTCCCCAACCCAGATGATAGAGGGATTGGGAATATTTTTCTGTCCCTATGTTAAGCAATACTGTCATCAGATAAAAATAACTGTGTGCTCCAGGAAATAATTGCTCCTGAAATTAAGATAATGAACCAACTAAAATAGCTTACTTATCAAAACTAACTTTTTCACCAAGACTTGAGGACTCTTACTTCACTGGTCCTTTCGCTCCAGAGTTCTGTTCAATCCTAACTAGTTCAACACCTGGAAAGACCCATCTTAAAATCACAAAGCCCGGGCCCCAAAATCCTAAACATAACCTTGCTTCATTTAGTTCCTTAGCAGTTTCTCTTTCTGTTGTTCTTTTGGAACCTGAGATTGACATCTTTCTGTATTTTTACAGACATAAATACTGATAAAACTTCCCCAGGAACTAGCAACATCATTCCATTTTTAAAACTCTACTGGAGAAGATACACCAAGTAAGAAGCTATTTCTTAAAAAAAGATACAATTGAGAAATCTTTGGCAATATTGAACAGGAAAAAAAAGAAAGAATAAGCAATATTAGGAATGAAAATCATAATTTAATTGCAAAAACAGGAAAAAATAAAGATAATGAGATGAAATCAATGACTGCATACCAATATATTCGAAAGCAGATGAAATGAGGAAATTTATAGGAAAGATAGCACCTAGTTATGGCAGAGACTGCAAGTTTTCCTACAATATCGGTTATCCTTTCCTTCTACCTTACTAGGATCTTTGATTTTTAGATGAATACATAGCCAAGCAGAATACAAAGCACATTGCTCAGCATCGCCGGCGGTCCTGTAGCCTGAGGAGACTAAGTTCTGGCCAATGGAGTAGTGAGTGTAAATGGTGTTCCTGCTCCAAGGAAGTTCCCACACAGAGAGGATGTATTCCCTTCTCTTCCCACTGTTTGTTCCTTTTGTTCGGATACTTTCATGAATCACAAGGTGGAACCCACATACTGAGGATGGGAAACAACAAGACAGAAGAAATGTAAGTTACTGGCAATTATAGAATGGACTTCCTGCACTAGTGAGAGAGAGAGAGACAGTAAGTTCTTGTTTAAGCCATAGTTACTTAGAGTTACTCATTTGCACCTAAACAGGAAACAAAAATAAAGTTGATAAATTAGATTTCACCAAAATTTTAAAGTTCTCATTAGAAACACCATTAAAAAAAAATGGCCTAGATTTAGGCCAGAAAATAATATTTGTGACGTATATATCTGACAAAGGGTTTGTATCCAGAATGTATAAATAACTTCTACAACTCAATAGTGATTTTTAAAACAACCCATTTCAAAAAGGGGCAAAAGACTTAGATACTTCAAAAAAGAAGCTGTCTAAGTGGCCAATAAGTACATTAAAAATGTGTTCAACATTACTAGCTGTTAGGGAATTGCAAAGCAAAACTACAATGAGATTTCATCTCAGAACCACTAAAATAGCTAAAGGGAAAAACCTGACAACATGAAAGGTTGGCAAGGATGGGGTAACTGGAACCCCCATACACTGCTGTTGTGTCTAGTATGGGCAGTTGCTTATAAAGTAAGACATACATATACCCAGTGACCCAACAAGTCTAGTCCCAGGCATTCACCCAAGAGAAATGAGAACATATCCATAAATCTCTCTGTATAAGAATGTTTATAGGAGTCTTATTCGTAATAACTCTAAACTAGAAATAGTCCAGTGCCCATCAACAAGCAAATGGATAAACGGTGGTGTATTCTGACGATGGAATGCTGCTCGGTACCCACAAAGGAAAGCTAACGGAGCGTGCAGCATCATGGACGAATCGCAAAGCGCTATGCTGAATAGAAGAAGATACGTACTGTATGTACACAAGAAAATGTGTATTGTATGACTCAACTTCCGAAACAGGCAGAGCCAACCCAAATTGTGCAACAGCAGCATGGTGGTCGCCTGAGGAGTAAGGGACTGGCTGGCAGGGGTGGGAGTGTCCTCCCCAGGGAAGTGGGAACATGCCGTCATCGCACAGCCATGTGCGTTTTCTGTAATTCATTGAACTGTATACTTAATATCTGTTCATTTCACTATATTAAATTATACCTTGATGATAAACAATGACATGATTTCACTATCTCAGTTTTTTAGGGGTAGAGAAAGATATATTGGTTGATAATCAGTTGGCCCAGGATGGGAAATTTTCCACCTCCCGCTAATTTTTTCCTTTCCTTAGGAATGTTTACCTATCTCAGCACTACATTAGAATTTCCTTGACAATCACCAGAGCCCATTCCTGAGGTATGAGTGAGAAAGATACAAGGATAAGGAGAAAAATATTGACTAGGAGAAATCTTAGTGAGTTTATTTTTGAACATTGGCCAGAAGCAATAGTAAAACATGACAGGTTGTTCATGTATGAAAAGATTTTCTATAAAGAAAATCCCAAGGAATTACAAAAACAAAACAAAAAAATTCCTGGAACTGACAAGCAGTTACATAGCAAGGTCACAGGATATAGGGTTAATATACAAAAGTCAATTGCTTTTAGTTCTATCATTACAATTTCTTGCAAATATGTAATTACTATAAAATAAAAATTCTTAAGTGGAAAAACTTAACTACTCTAAATAATTACATATATCTGTAATTTTGCCTAGCTTTGATAAAGTAAATGTTGGGTATTCGCCAAATAACACCAAGAATAGCTGCTCCACTCTATGAGATTCACTGATGGGCTATAAGCCAAGAAATCCACAACAGCTGAAAAGTGGGGTAATTTATTTTGACATTAATTTATACTGTAAGATACACACACTGTAGCTGCACCTCTCGAAGAAAATTACTATTAACATTTTGGTGTATTTCCACCCAGGATCGTGTGTGTACTAAAAATGAGTGCCTCTCAAACTTGCATGTGCATGAAGATCACCTAGTGGACTTGTTAAAACACGAAGCACTGGGCTCTGCCCCAGAGTTTCTGATTTAGTAGATCTAGATAGAGTCTAAGAATTTGCATTTCTAAGAAGTTTCCAGGTAATGCTGAAACTATTGGCATAGAGATTGCACTTTTAGAATCATCAATAAGCACCATAACTTTATTCTCTTTTTTTTTCATTCAGTTAACACATTGTGGACATTTTTTGTTACTCTGCAAAGACAGAATGTTAGTGGATTTGTAGATTTCCAATGTATTTGTGTCATAATTTATTTTAAAATTTCCGTATTTTGTTGGGGCTAGAAGGGAGTAAATATACCCCCCTTTTTCTTATGTAAGTTCTGAATTCAGAAAAATGGAGACACACAGGAGACCAAAATATTACCTTTATTAAAGAAAAACACCCTGATGGAGAGTGCATCCAGAATCTATGGGCAGGTGAGCTTCCAAACATTAAATCCAAGAATTAGGCAGACCTATCCACACAGTCGCAAGAGGCCTTATGCCACATGGGATTTCCCCCGATGGGACAGGCCCAAGGACAACTGAGGGCGCCTTTTCTCTGTGGGCTGTCTGATTCCCAGAAGAGAAGACTGTGGCTGTCTCCATCAGGGATAGGAAGTGAGCCATCTCTCAGGGGAGTTTTACTCCCACCTTCATTAGGTTATTCCATGCCACCAAATTCCAGACCTTTTCTTTTGCTCTCCATTTGCAACAACTGTGAAAGCACAGACTATGTTTCCAGAAAACTCTTGTTCTTAAACCCATGTCCAGTGAAAAACTTAATTTTTTATTACCCAAATTCTAAGATAATTGAGAAACAATACAAAAGATTAAGGCAGACTAGATTAAACTGTCATCTTTATATATCATTGCTATAAGATAAAGTTAGCTTTTGTGTGGGGGTGAGTAGACAATTTAATAATGAACAACTCCAGTATTAGGCTGATTTATCTGCCAAATTACAGGCAATAATAGCTGGTCCCATGGAGCCAGAGACTTAACTGCTAAACTTACCCTGTGGCTGAAAACAATGGAGAACACATTTTCTCTGGAGCTGTCTGTTCCTTTGGATAGATGGGAAGAAATTTCAGGAATGCACAAACTTGGTTTCTGATCCCAAATTTACATCATGGAAGCATGGTGAGGCGTAAGTGAGGAGGTGGAGGAAAATCAATCATATAACTCTAGTGCTAAAAAAGCTCCTCTGCAAGGAAGCAAATCTCAGCAGTCGGGAAAAATACAGCTCTCACAACCAGCACCTTCTCCCTGTCCCCCACTGTGGTTAGGTACTTACGTCATGGTTGTCAGTGGATGTCCATGTAACTCAAGCATCTTTGGTTATTTGACCAGGAATAATGCCTTGAACTGGGAAATTACTGGACTTGTAATTTAAGAGTTTTCATACATACCGTCCAACTGTGTTCCAGGAAGGATGCAGGAGCTGACACTCCTACCACCACCAATCGCTGTACTGTATGTACTGCAGTGTGAGCAAGAAATAAACCTTTTGCGTGTAAAGCCAGTGAGATGAGAGTGGTGTTCAGTCCTTTAAAAACGTTATTTCATTATAAACCCACTGCAGCCCAACGAAATGGAAACTATTATTAACACCACGATACCAAGGCAAACGGGCTTAAAGAGGTTAAGATACATGCTTGAAGTCACACAGCTGCTAAGTAACTGAGCGGACACTCAAATTTAGGTTTTTCTGACTCATCATGCTTTGGACCACAGTTGGTTTGAATAAAGATTTACAGATTAGACCATGGCTTGAAGTCACATGAGATGTAAGAGGCATAGGTTAGTGGGAATCCTGCTAGTGAAGAGTCCCAGACCATTTGGGGCTCTATGGGTGGATGTGTTATCTATTTATGATCCATTCATTAAGATTAAATTCCTGGAATCCAGGGTGGCCTGGCAGGAAAGAACACAGCCTTTGGCAAAGCAGATGGCTCCTCAGGACAGCCTGGAAAGGTTCCTCCCTCCCCCTGCATTGCATCACACTCCAAAAGCCTTCCCTCCCCCCATCCTACTCATTGGCCCTTTGCCAATACCAAAGCCTTCCCAGTCATGATTCCAGATTTCACCCCACTGCATCCCAAGAAATTGAAAGATAAGAGCAAGGAAGATCAATATTACATACTTTCTTAGATGCAAAATCTAATAGGATGAAGGTCTTTCACTCTAGGAAGAAAATTCAGTCATTCTATCAATCATTAGGTATTGGCTAGTGTCTGGCATCATACTGGGGGTAATATCATGAGCAAATTCAGGCCAAGCCTTGCTCTTTGGAGTATACTGGAAGAACATGAATTTAGGAGAGCACAGGCAAAGGGTGGGTACAGGAGGGCTCACTGGACAATGGCAGCAGGACGTGCAAAGGCCCTGCAGTGGGAAGCGGCCCCGCACTGCCAGGAAGCCAAAAGGAGAGAGCTCTTGGGCAAATTGAAGCTGCTGGGCAGACCCTGCAGGAACCAGCAAACTATATTAATGTTACTGGGAGACGACTGAGAGGGTTTCAGTAGAGTGTGGGATTTGGGGGTGACATGTTCACAGCCACATTTGAAAAGGTCTTCCTGGCTCTAGTGTGGAGAAGGATTGGAGGAAAGGAGGAAAGGCCAGGTCAGTGAAACCACCAGCACTGAAGTCAATCAGCAGTGGTGGCCTCAGCCTGCTCCATGCCACCCCCTGCAGCAGGGCGAGCCCCCTGAGGATTCCACCCCACCTCCAGCACCTCACTGCCCTTCCCTCTGTCCACATTCTGCCCTGCCCACTGCTACTTTGGGGAGACATCCTTCTAGTCTTGGTTCCTAGACCTCAGGCCGAACCCTAATGAATAAACCCTGACTTTCATAGTCCTCTATTTCTCTCAGCAGGGTTCTGCATTTAGGGGAAAAAATAACAATCCCCTTCCCCCACCTCATTTAATATTTTAACTTAAAAATCCTAGGCCAGTTTTTTAAAGAAACATTCTTATTCCAGCAGGAAAGCCAGGCTATCAGTGCGTTTATTCACAGCCAGGGCCCTGCTCTTCACACTGTAAGTGATTAGATTTTTGGAGTCCCCACTGAAGCAGCAAGTGTAAAAGTTGCTCTCCCTGGCTCTGGGGTGAGGAATACAAGACCAGTGAGAGCTATGGTTCATTCACCCTGAGATCCCCACAGCAAGCGCTAAAAAAACGGCTGAGACTGAGATTGCCAAATCAGACATTCCTTCCCTTTCCAATTTGGTTTTCCTGAGGCTAAATGCTCAACTTTGTAGCATTTGTAATTACATAGAATCGTGATTAAATCAAATCAATTATAGCAGGTAACTTCTTGGCTTTTTGATTCTCTGAATAACAAATTAGTTCTCTTTACCAAATATGGAAACCCTTTTGCCAATGTCTTTATTTAGATCAAGCAATATGTTTGTTAAGAACATGGCCAAGAATAGAGCTCAGTGGTCAGGGTGCTACAGACCTGCCTCCAGGTTGTCAGACTAACAGACAACTACAGGTCCACGAAACATCTCTCCATTCCCAAGAGATTTTGGAAAATGTCTGTTTCAAACCCCAATATGAAAAGCTTTGTCTTCCGACCCCACTACATAACTGGAGCCGAAGAACTAGATTGTTTCATCAGCAGATTCTCATCATTCTGTGGGCCAATTATCCCTGAAAACACAAGCAAATCAGCAAATCAGACAAGACTTGGACTCCAAGGCTCCCGTTGCTCCTGTCTGCCCCCCAGTACTCGCAGTTCCTAAGAAGCTGGGGCCTCCTCTTGTGTAAGTGTACATGGTGTGTGTTTGCACTCTGCGCATTTACCCACCTTGACGGGAGCTGTCCTCCCTCCTGCCCTTCCTGGCCCTCTTCCCAGGGCTGCGTGCCCCCACACCCTTATGGGGCTCTCCAGTCTTTCTCCCAGACTAGAGGTTTCAGGTTATGTTCCAGGACCTCTCCATTTCCCCCAAAGCACAGACTCCTGCAGGCAGGGACCGATCCCCTGTTGCTGGAGCCAGCAAACCTGTTACAAGAGAGAGGGGTGTCACTCCCCAAATTTAGTTTAATTACAATGTTAATGTACTGAACAAGCCCCGGCATTTCTCGTCTTGCTGCTTATGCTGTCCTTTTGCTTGGGCTTTGTCTCCTCTCCTTCTCCATTGAAACTCTACTTATTCTTCCTGCTAGCTCAAATCCAACCGTTTTTTAGAAAGCCTTGAATAGCATTCCCACTCAATGTGATGTATTCCTCCTTTAAGCCATTCATCGGCATCAAATAAAGATTTTAGAATAACAGACCCACCTAGGCTGGGATCTCAATTGTCTGCTACAGATGAAACATTTGGTCACCCTGAATCTTGGTTTCCTCATCTGCAAAGTCTCACAAGGATAACATGAGGATTAAATCATATTTTATGGTGCTTTGCCCCTGGTTAAGCACTCAAAAATAAAAGCAGCCATCACTATGATTTATGTCTCTTACTATAATCAGGCTGGCTTATATTACAGCATTTATGAATCTTTGTTTTTCCCCTGCTTCCCACCCCTCTCCTGCAGTGAGCAGCTCAGGAGACAGTCTGACTAATTCATCTTTAAAAGCTCCACCCCAGAAAGGGCTTGGATGGAGAGGTTCATTTGTTACTAGACTGAAGTTGTCTACAACTGTGTGCTGTCCAACTGAGAAGCTGCTATAAGTTGCTATTTATATTTACATTAGTTTGAATTAAATTAAATTAAAAAAAATTTTTCCCCACTCACATTAGCCACATTTCAAGCACTCAATAGCTTCATGTGCTTAACAGCTACCATTTTGGACAACACAGGTTTGGGATCTTTCTACCAAAGCAGAAAGTTCTATTGGACCACCCTGGTCTAAATGTTAAATACAGAGACATACCGCCCAACAGCATTGCAGATTTCCAGCTTCCCAAGCAATCCCCACCCAATGCTACACACTGCCGGCAGATGGGGTCACACACACGTAAGGTAACATCTGAAGTGCCACCTACTGCTTTACCCCTTATCACAAGGAGCGAACCGCCCTGGCAGATACTGAAAACTGCTCTATTGCTCCACCTTCTGTCCAACTCTTGATATTGAACATTCAAAGTAATTTTTCATAAGGAACACCTGCATTTAGAAAAAAAGACCTCAAATAAACAATCTAACTTATACCTCAAATCACTGGAAAAAGAACAAACGAAGCCCAAAGTTATCAGAGGGAAGGACATAACAAAGACCAGAGAGGAAATAAATGAATCAGAGGCTAAAAAGAAAAGATCAACAAAACTAAGTTGGTTTTTTGAAGAGATAAACAAAATTAACAAGAATTTAGCTAGAATATATAAGAAAAAGGAGACACACCTCAAATAAATAAAATCAGAAGTGAAAAAGTAGACATGTAACTGGTATCTACAGAAAAGACCATTACCTAGTGGTCGTTCTCAGGATCTGGGGATGGAAGACGCTAAGCTTGGTCTGATCCCGCCCCGCTGTGGTCATCTCTTGTCCTGCAATTCTGAGAAGTCCAACTTTTCCATGACCGCAGAAACACAGGTGTTTTGTAAGCCAAAGCCTTAAAAGAGAAGCCACATAGTAATCTCTCCCTTCTCCGAGTTCATATCCCACTTCAAATAGCCATACTTGTGTGCATTTATCCTGCATTTGACAATTACCACCAGCAGAACTTTCCCCATGGACCCAGTGGGGAGCAAAATGTATCCTATTCTCTCCATTGATATGCACAACCACCAAGCCAGGCATCTTGAGCATTGAGCTTTAAAGAGGTGAGGTCACTTGCTAAGGTCACACAGCGCAGGTAAACTGAAGGGTTGTCATTCAAACCTGTGTTTGTCTTACTTCAAATTCTTCATTTTTATCTCTGTGCCTACATCAAAGTTCTCCAGCTAAATTTCCTTAAAAGAAGGGATTCTGTTCCTACTTTACTTTTCTCAGTTGCATACCAAGCACAAGGGTGGGTACACAGAAGCTTAGTGAACACTGATGATTAAAAACTAATTCATAAGTGATGATTTATTGATGATTCATTGGTTGACTATTTATTGAGTATTAGTGATTAGTGCCCAAATGGATTTAGTGACTGGCTAGGATATGCCAAATGGTTTCCTTAAACCTTGGCTTGCTGAGGCTAATGAGTTACAGTACACGTCTATTTGCTGCAGGTTACAGAGACAAGGTTTTGCCCATCACATGAGCCACATCGGAATGCAGGGGAGCCAAGTGCCCTGCAGAAGTGAACTTCCACAGATAGGTCCTGCAGCAAAGGGAAAGGACGGGTGAACGCTGCAGCCTAACCTGAACTCCAGAGTCTGAGCTTCAGGCAATGGAGCCTAATAGAACAAGCCTTTCAAGCCCCAAAAGAGGCAACTCTTCTGTCAGGGAGATTCCCTCTTTCCAGCTAATGGGATGTGATTCCAACAGCTCTTCACAGGGAATCAGGCTTCTAGCCACAGAATAAAATCCAGGTGGTAGGCTTGGTCTGGCCTAGCAGGCAGTGGGTACCAGCAGGGGTTGGAGCACCAGTAGTGGTCTGGAGAGCCACCCAAACAACGCACAGTGAGGAAAGAGGTCCTGCCTCGACGTTGGCCAAGTCTTGCTCACGTCTTTCTCTGCCACTTGCTTGCCTTCTGACCTTGAAAGGTGACTGGAACTCTCTTAGCCTGTTTTCTTACACAAAAAATAGGATCATAATTTGATTTCTGTGAGAAGAGAACCAACACTTCCTGATCTCAAAGCCTATAATCTTAGCCATACTTCTATACCACCCAAATATAGACATTAACGTCCTTTGTCTAAGGTTTGATTCCGGCCCCAATTCTCCAACCGCATATCCTCTCCTAGATGGAGGACTAGAGTTTGGAGGGAACCCAAAGTGGTATGTCACCCACCTTGATGGGTGGGTTGCCTGTTCTCTTGACTCAGAGAGCCACCTGCTTGCAACTCTCTCATCACCTACCACACTATATTCTAGGAGTTTAAGGACAGGCCCCCTGGTCAGTCAGACCAGGGGTCCTTGAGAGGGACTGGGTCTGCTCTCTCCCTGACGCCCCAGTGCCTACCGTAGACACAGCTCCCAGAGGGAATTGTGGGGGAATTGCAAACTCCACCACTTCCAAAGAGCTCTGGGGCAGGATGACAAAGAGGGAAGGGCACAAGCCTCAAAGCTGGGAGCCTGGGGTGTTCATCCTGCCGTAAGCTCACTCTGTGGTCTTGGGAAATTTGCTGACCCCTTAGGGCCTCCATTTCTTTCAACTGTGAAGTAGGGATAATGTTCCTTATTCCTAAGTGCCTTTTAATAAGTTGGCATGGGGTTTTGGTAAAATCTGAAAATGACATTTCAGAATAAAGAAATTAGATGGGGCAGAACTGCTTAGACTTTACTCTTGAGTGTCTCCTTTAGATATAGATTGTTGCTGCACCAGTTTGTCTAAGTCCTGGCTTTTATTGGTTCATATGAAATAATGTTATATTTCCTTCTTTATATTATGTATAAATTAGAAAATGAAAAATGTGTTAATAACATTTCATTGTGCAAAATCTCAAAAAGAAAGCCAATCATTCGAGTGTATATAGCTTTTTAGTTTGGGGTATAAGTTTCGAATCAGGCCTAATAGTGACAATAATAAGAGAAAGATGTGCCATTTGGACTATGCAACATGGTATGGCTGGGACTCCTGTATCCCCCAGCACCCATTCTTCTCTGTCAATGAGTAAAAAAAATTCAGATTCTTAACAGGGCATAGGCCACCCAAAATAATAATGGCATTTCCCATTCTTCCCTGAAGCTAGATGTGATCACATGACCAAGTTCGGGCAACAGGATATTAGTGGAAGTGTGTGCAATTTCTAGGAAATGTTACTGGAAAACAGAGGCAATGGCTGGAGTGTGAGCAGCCATTTTAAACAATGAGGGAAGATGGTAGAGCACCAAGTTAAAGGGAATTGAAGTCTCTTAAAAAGTTGTGAACTACCTTACCAGTCCTGTTCTATCTCCAGACTTTTACATTAAAAAAAATCTTATTTAAATTACTTTTAACTTGGGTGTACATTACAGCCAAACTGAATCCTAGCTGATACATGCGGTCCTGCTAATAATGATTTGTATAGTTTTGGAGTTTTGTACTTTATAAAGAGCTTTCAGAGCAAAGGAGGAAACTAATGTAACATACATTCGTTCATTTATTTGATGAAAATGTAAAGAGGATCTACTGTGTGCCAGGCCATGTGTCATGTGCTAGGGACAGATAAGAATCTGATAAAGCCTCTGCTTTCCAGGAGTCTACCACTAGCTGGGGAAACAGACAAGTAATTGTTACACAATTGATATGAGTTATAATGGGGCAAACATAATTGTGGGGTGCCAATAACCCAGAATCTAGGAAAGGATGGGATGTGTAGGATGGGTTGATGGACAGGAACATGAGCCCAGGACCCCAAGTTCTACCTGCATTCATTAACTCCAGGCTCCTCTGAATCTCCTTTGCTGATTTCTTGTAAGAGGCAACAAAGAACTGTTTATTGTCTTCCCAGGGAGGGCCAGATGCTCTTTGGAGAGCAATACCGGCCTTGTTTGGATATCCCCAGGCTCTGCTTCTGCAAGAGGACATGACAAGGTGGGGTGGTTTTGGCTCAGGCACCTGCCATCCTCCCATTGTCCTTTTGCTGAGGCCTCAGGAACTCAGGGTCCTAGGTCACAGGAACCCATCAGAGCCACTGTGCCCCTACCTATGGGGGACACAGCCAGGAACACCCTGGTGTGGTCAGTGTGCCACAGGGAGCACAGGGTCTGTGAGAACACAGCAGGAGCTCCCCCAGTCCAGGAGTCAGGGAAGGTGGCAGCAGAGCAGCCAGAGGAGAGGAGGGAAGGGAAGAAGCCACCTGCCCATCAGCCAGCCAGCCCTCTGAGGCAGTGGGAAGGGCAGAGCCTGAAGGTGGGACCCCTCCCTGCAGCCTCCTGTTGGGTACTGTCTGGTCTCTGTGCTCCTGTCCCTGGCCTATCCCTTGTTGGGATCGCACCCCACTTTCAAAACGCCCCCAGCCTAGACTTCCTTCTGTGTCCTGTGTGCCTTCTTCTTCCTCACCATGCCCTTTGGATACATTTAAGTTCTGCCAAAGCCCCTTTGAAACCTCTCTCTCTTAGCTCAATGTGAGAGTAAGAGAGCCTGCCTCCTGCCCCACCCGTGCTGTCACAGGCTGGAGGTGGGTGGCCAGTGAAGGTGCACACATGCTTCCTCAGAGAGGCTGTCGCAGAGACGGAATTAGACAGGCAGGAGATTTACTGGGGGAAGCAACTAAAGCGTAAAAAGGAGGAAGCAGGAATAATCAGGAGAGAAGAGGGGAAGGGCAGAGGGTTGGTGGGAAGAGGTTCAGATTCTAGCAAGCACTAAGGTTTCCACTGGCCCATGAAGAGGCCTCCAGCCCAAACTGCTCATTAGATGAAGCACACCTCCCACAGGAAAGGGCACGTGTGGGTGTCGCTTGCGCTCCGACGCTGGCCTAGAGCAGCCGGGACAAGATCCACCACAGGGTGCGTGCGGTGCTGAGCCTGGAGGGTGGTGGCTGGGCCACCCGGGCTCTGAGCTTGGCCACCGCCAAGGCCATCCCGGCAAAACCCCCGGGAGGGATCCCGGCTCACCTTTAGAATGGAGGGGCTTCTGAGGTGCCTGTTAGCTCATTCTCACCCTTTGGGCCTCAGCCAACACTGACACAGGAGTCCCATTTCAACATCTAGTTACATACACGTTATCTCATTTAATTTTTCTCAACCCTTTAAGAGGCACCTCATTGCACAGATGCAAAATTTTTGGCTTGGCGGGTGAAATAATTATCCCATCACTGTGCAGCTGGTGAGCAGCAGACCCAGAACTTGGTCTCCGACTCTGTGCTTGGCTCTGCTGCTGTGCTGATGCCACCATCCCCGGCCCAGCTGCCATCCGTTAGCACAGCTGCCAAAATCCTCCTGGGAGCTCAGGTAATGGCAATGCTTCCAGGGTTCATTGCACTTTGCAGGTTATAAAGCATTTTCATGTCCACTGTTTTTTCTCATCTTCCCTAACACCTGTGAGATAGTAATTATCTCCATTTTATAGAAGAGAAAAAGGGAACTGGGGAATGTGATGCTCTTTGCCCCCATTCAACCTGCTGGTAAGTGGAGGATCCTAAATGAGCCTTGAAATTCTGTGTCCTCATCACTACTCTGCAACGTTTCCTAGACAGGCTACCGGTTATATATGGCGCATGTGCGTCTGTGTGCTCATGCGCCAGTCACACCTATACCTGAGCTCCGGCCCAAGGCCAAGACTTCTCCTAAGCTCTAAACAATGCCCAACTTCATAGTGTCAGCCCTGCCTTGAGAAACCTGTTTGCCCAGGTATGTGGGGACCAGGGCTGCCCCAGCAGCCGGCTCTGAGCTGTGATCTTCCACATCTGACCCTGGGGTCCTGGAGAACCCTGAGCCAAGAACAAGTTCTCTTCTCCCCAAGACAACACAAAGTGGCAGGTACTGTCCCTCAGAGCCCAGGACCCAGTGGTTGGAGTAAGGTTTCAGGGCCTCCCACCTCCCACCCAGGGCAGGAGCCAGGGCTCAAGGGCAAGCTTGCTGGGAGCTGTGAGGCCAGGCCAGCACGCAGACTGGGGAGGGAGCTGCAGCCAGAGCCGAGGGGAGAGGAGGGCCCCAGGAGGTGTGGTTGTGGTCAGGCTGTGCAGGTTGGGCCTGCAGGCTGGCAGGGATACGCCTTTAGTGACGGAGCACGTAGCCCCCTCCCTTTGCTTTCACCCCTTCCCTCCACTTTTTCATTCTTACCTTCCTCTCTAATAACCCTTCCCTCTTGGGAGAAGCACCCAGCCTGCCCACGTGGGACTCCATCCCTCCCCTCTGTGTGGTCTGGATTGGAGGGGACAGGGCAGGTATGTGGGGAGGGGCCCCTCCTGGCCCTCACAGACCTCGGCTTTCTCCTCCTGCCCAGCTTCTCCAGACGGGCCCTGCCTGCCTCTCTCCCCCCAGTGCAGAGAGCCTGGCCACTGCCTTCCACAGTGTCACGGTAGCACTGACATATGTTCTTGGGGAAAGGCGGCCCCCGGGGTTGTGTGGTGGGACAGCCCTGACAAGGGATGTGGACAGAGTGCTCACGGAGTGGCGAGGATCAGTGAGGAGAAACTGCATTTGGATTTGAACTGAGAGGAGCACAGACAAGTGAAAAAAATATAGCATCACCAGGCGAGCTGGCTGAGGGCTAGAGCAGGGGCGGGCGCAGGGCAGCGGTGGCTGGGGGAGGGAGGGCCGCTGAGGCTGGGGTGGAAGGAGAGGGGGCCAAGATGGTCTCTGGGACCAGGACCCTCACCCCAGCAGGACTCCTGTCCAGTCCAGCTATATTTGTGCCCTGCTCAGAGCTCCCATTAGAAATAGCAAAATGAAGCTGATTTCTACCCCACCACTAGGAGGGGTTTACCTTCCCTGTTCTCTCGCCATAGACATAGAACTAGAAGAAAAGGGCTGGTGGTGTAGCTTTCAGAGTGAGTCAGGCCTGAATTCAAAACCCTCACATACCATAGCTATGGGACCTCACCAGCGAACATCAGCTTCTGCACCTACAAAACGGGAATAATGAAGCCGACCCACACAGTTACTATACAATGAGATTGTATTTGGGATGTGATCTACCCAATACTTCTGGCACATACTGCCAAATATTAGTCCTTACCCCTCAGTATTCTAGAAGATGGAGTTCTCAGCAGGAAGGTTGCCTAAGACTGGCTTTTCAGGAAGAGCTTGCATGTAGCTGGAGTGAGACCAGCAGAGATACAACTGAACCCGCCCTGGATTCTTCTTGGCGCTGGGAATGCCACAGGAGGCAGAGGAGTACCCAGGTGTCGGTGTGAAAGGGGGTTTCCTTCCATATGGAGAATTCTGATTCTGTGGCTTGGGTTCACGTGTCCAGGGCCCACTCCGGATGGCCAGCATGTCATGCCTCATGCTTCAGTTCTCACCATCAGGGCTTCATCCCTTTAGCCAAAGGCTTCCCACCCCACCTATCCTGGATATGACGCCAGTGCCATTGGGGTTAGAATAACCCACGGCTGCTGCTCACACAGAGCTCCATGATGGGGCTGCTGTAGGCACTGGGAGCTGGGGGGAAGGCCCACCAGGCCACCGGGGATGCGGGCACTCAACCTGGAGGATCCTGGACCCTGGCACCAGGGCTGGGGGCAGGGGGAGGGTGCCACAAAGTCCTGCATGCTTTCAGTTGAGTAAGAACAGCCATGACCCTGACCTCCTATCCTTTGACTCGGGGGCCATGTCCACCTGATCTTGTGCACCAGCTTCTCCATTCTCCTCCATTCCCCATGTGGGCCCCAAGAGGGATTGTGTAAGATGCCAGTCTCACCAGTCCTTCCACTCTCCCTCCAGACTCCAGTCCCAGCCCAGTAGTACAAGCTGCTCGCTGAAGTAGGTGCACCAGCTCACACCCCTCTCCCACGTCCCCTCTCTTCACTCCGCCCAGAGTACCTGTCCATCCCTGATCCCTGCCCACCCCGCCTCATTCCAACCAGTCTACTAAAAACATTCTCTGTTCTTCAAGCACTGACTTTGCTCCATCTCTGAGGACATGAACTTGAATGAGATACCCAGGTCCCTGAGGGTCTCATGTCTGAGAGACAGGCCCCAAATCACCAGATACATTGAGGAAGGCAGAGGGGGTCAGGTTGAGGTTGTGGATGTTCCCCCAAGCTAGGGGGTCAGCGAGTCTTCTGAAGCAGGGTGTAGAGGGCACAGAACAGACCCCAGGCTAGGGCAGCAGGGCTCTTCCAGGAACCACACCTTGTACAGCATGGCAGGAGGTGCCAGGATTCCGAAGCAGCCTCTGAGGGCCCTGGGCAAGGAAGCCTCCACGTGAGCAAGCTGCCCAGGAGGAGGGTGCTGTGGGGCGGCCTGGTCGCTGTGATGGCTCTGGAGTGTCTGCCGGTGAGGGGCTTGAAGTCAGAGAGGCCACAGGCCATGGGCTACGTGCAGGGCTGCGGGCAGCCGAGCAGCCGGAGGCTGGGGAGGGACAGGGCAAACACAATCATCGTGAGGAGAGGGAGACAGGAGAGGCGAGCTGTCCAAAGGGGCTGACCCTCTAGACAGCGACCTCAGAAGACAAGGCCATGAGGCTGGTGGGATTAGCTGACCCCAGCAGAACTCCAGCTTCCAGAATCTTCAGCACGCAGGGAGTGGGACCCTGTGAGCCACTTCCTCCATCGACGGACTTAAGCAGCCTGTTCAGTGGCTAAGGGCTCTTGCTTTCCCTCTAACAAAGCCTCAGGCAGCTAGCTCCCTGAGATTCCTGGTTACCGTTAAGCCATGGCCATCCCGCTGTTACTTCAATGCTGAAACACAGCCCCATTCAGATATTACTCAGAAATCACGGCACCCAGCGCCGTATATTCAGCCTCTGTGCTCACTGAACATTAAGGGTTCTCCCTGCAGAGTGCGTCCTCAGCCAGAGCGGGCTACAGTCCTGCCTGCCTTGGGGACAGGGGCCTTGTCAGCCTGTTTGGTTTGTCACTCACCCTATCCCGGGCCATTCCTGGGACCTGGAGTGCTGGAGTCACCGGAGAGCAGCAAAGTGCCACCTTGGCTGACAAGTTTCAGGCTGACTCATTCCTGTGGGTGCTCTGCGGGGCACCCAGGAGTCCCTCGGATGGGGGATCCTTCCCAGTGCCCCCAGTCTGTTCTTCCATAGTCTCCACAAAGCCAGGGGTTCACTTCCCGATACTGCCAGCTGAGGACCCAAGCTCCCTCCCCGGGGTGGCCCACTAGACAGGACCTAACAGATGCCCACACTGTCTTGTTCACGTATGTGGCCCACATCTAGTCCATACGCGCGCAAACACACACACACACACACACACACACACACCCCAGAAAAACATCCACACATTCCCTGCCCAAACCTCAGGGTGCAGGCCGACCACAAATCCACAACCCTGGTCCAGCCCTGCAGTGGAAGCCACGTGTCAGCCATGGACACCTGCCCCCTGCATACTCCAGGCTCAGGCTGACCCCATCCACAGTGACCCCAGCCAGGGGTGGCGCTTCCCAGGCTCTTCAACTTTCCTTCCCAAAGTCCCTCCACCTGAAACTATCTTGGGGAACCAGCCCCCCAACACTCTTTCCCTTTCATATTGGGAAAACACAGTAAAGGATTTTTACAGAGAAATGGTCACAAAATCCTTTTATATCCCCGCATAGAAACTTCAGAGCTGTCAATCCAGCTCTTAGCATTTCCTTTGCAGATCTGCCCCTCAGTTTGCAATTTTTATATGCATTGTATCTCCGTGTCTCAGTAGAAACTTCCATTTTCTTAGCCTGTTATACTTCCATTATACTTTTCTGATGGCCTGGTTCTTACTGCCCCCTTCCCTGATAACCTCACCCAACCTTCCCAGCTGGGCGTTGTTGTTCCTTCCACGGAGCCCTTGGCTGAGAGGAGAGAGTTGGATGACCGTGGACCTGCTCTGTGCCTCACACACCTGTCCCCTGGGGCCACCTGCCTTCCCCGGGGATTGCATGGGCTCTGGCGTTCAGGGCCTCCTGGAACCAGGTGCACCACAGGTGTTCACTTACCGTAAGAATGATGACATGACCTACAGTCTCAGGATTCTTTGAGAGGATTTCCTGGATAAATGAGGCCTTGACCTTGAATACCAACACCTGCCAAAAATGTTAAACCATTTTAAATGAAACTCTTCCCACCTCATTTCATAGTCCATGCCCATGTGCCTGTGAATCCTTAGCTGGTATTTGTGAATGCCCATGGCTGGGGGTAGATGGAGCCTGATTTAGAGGCCTGTTCACCCCAATTTGTCCTGTCTTGGGTATAGTCCTTTCTGCTTTACTTGGATTTAATGGCATCTCAGGCACTGTCTGGCCATCTGTATCCGTCCTCCAGCTGGCCTGGCACAGCCCTGCCTACCTCTGGCAGCCTCCTTCTGGCTGCTAAGTTGTTTCTAATTCCTTGTGAGCTAGAGCACCAATAAGAAAGCTCTGGGCAAAGTAAAAAAGATAGGCCCTGAGTGGGTAAATAGGGGCTCGCTGATTCATCGAAGGCTCTAGCTTTGTGTGTAGGCTTAGCAGTACCTATCCAGGTGGTCTCAAAGCCTATTTGGCTCCCTTCCTGTACTCTCTGGGCTCAGGATTGCTAACTCACCTGGTTGGCTAACAGATGGGAGTCACATGCATTTGAGAAGTGGCTGTTGTGGGCCCAAGCCTGCAGGTAAAATGTGCAGGGGTTGGGGCTCAGTCTCGGGCATCTGTGAGGAGAGGCTGGGGGACAGGGCGTGTGGGCCTTTCCAGTGGGGAGGGTAGGACTAGGAGGGTGTGTACTCACTGGCCCTGTGAGGAGCAGGCCATGCTGACACCAGGCTCAGAGGCCCTCTGCCACGCAGAGAGGTATGCAGCTGGGAATGGAAGGCCGGTTGCCTGGGTCCCCAGGGCAGAGGGCCCTCCCTGGGATCACTCATTTGTCATAGCACAGGGCAAGAGTATGGACCCAGAAGATGTGAACTTTGGCCCTGCTCTGTAGCTTGGAGTAAATATCTCTCTCCCAGACCCCAGTTTCCTACTCTGTACACAAAGGGAAAGTCACCCCTGGGTGGGTTGGTGGTATGAGCACACGATGTGGTAGATGCTCGAGGAACCGCAGATTCTTTCCCTTCTCCTCCCTGGGTCCCTCCCACCGTGAGTAAGGAAAATTGAGCTGCACTGACTATTAAGAAACCTGACTCCACGCCCAGCTCCACCTTTGCTTCCCTGTGCACCTTTCCCTCCCTGGGCCTCAGCTTTCTCTCCACACAAGTAGGAACTGATCACCTTGACTTCTGAAGTCCCCCCAGCTCCAGAATTCCTACTCCCTTCCTCCTCTTACTCCTCTTCTTGGGGGTGGAAATGCATGTGTACCTGTGTGTGTACCTGCATGTGTGCATGGTCCAGTGGGGGCAGGGAAAGGGGGAGCGGCCCGTGGAGGATGGCAGTGACAGTTAGGGGAAGAGGGAGGCCGGACTTACCTGTCAGTGGGGCTCAGAGCCTTCTCAGCAGCTAATGGCACTTGGGCTGTTTAATCATTAAAGGAAAGAAATCAAGCCAGGAGCACCTCAAAGTCCAGCCTGGTGGTGACAGACTGTAACAGAAGAGCATGGAGCTGGCAGCAATGAGGCCTGGAACTTCCGGAAATGGGGTCAAGACCGTGACAGCTCCACGCTCAGCGTCGGGCGTGGGAGTCAGCCTGCATGCCTACGACATTGGAGTCTTGGTTGTTTACTTTGTCTTCGTCATCGGTGTGGGGGTCTGGGTGAGTAGGCCCAAAGGTCAGACCAGCTCTCCTCTGGCTGGCTGTGGAGCCAGGGGCAGGGGCGAACAGAAGGAAAATAAATGGGGAGGCACAGAGGCTGAGATGCAAGGGTCTTCAGTAGTCATCTTCTCCAGCCCTTCTTTTCTATAAAAGACTGAGGCCCAGAGAGAGGTACAACTTGCCTGAGGTCACATAGAGAGCCAGAGGCAGGCCAGGCCAGAACCCCCATATCCCAGCTCCCTAGCCCTATGCACCTGCTGCCTTTGGCCCCGCCCATCCCTGGCCACCCACACCCCATTCCTGCCCTCTTCCCCATGCCGCCATCTCTAACTCCGTGAATACTCGACTCTTGGCCTACCCCACCCTCCACTAGCTGGTGTATCAGCAGGACCTGTGCTTCTGGCAGAGCTGGGGCTTGTGTGCTCATGGCCTGGGGCCAGGTCACCCCAAGGCTCTCCGGTGTTCACTGGAGCCTTGGTGGTGAGGACAGGGGCCAAGCTCTGAGGCCAGGCAGCTGTGGGTTCAGAGCCCAACTCCAGCAGTGAGGGCTGCGTGGGCCAGGGAATGTACACAGCCTCTGTGAGCCTCGTTTTCTCATCCAGACAGTGAGAATAATAAGGACTACACTGCAGAGTGGTCATGACCGTTCCGCAACATGACACATCTAAGCCTCTGGCATAGTGCCCGGCACAGACCTGGCAGCAGTAAATGGCTGCTAGTATCACCGCAGAATCCACGAGAAATGCCAGCACCTTTAGACTCTGCTGTGAGGCAGATGGGTATTCGAGTCCCAGCTGGTCACTTACTAGGCTGTGGCAAGGTCAGGAACTCTCTGTGGCCTCAGTGTCCTCTTCCATGAGTAGGGTAAACGGTCCGTGCCTCCAAGGGCTGGTGTGAGGAAGAAACGAGCAAACAGATGGCCCTGGGAGGCAGCTGGCCGTGAAGAGCACCAACTCCTCAGTGACTTTGGACAGGTGTCCGCCCACCGACACCATCTTTGGGTTTGGCCTCAGTTTCCCCATCTGTGAAATTAGTTATTTCTGTTCACTTGGCCTCCCTGAGGACCAGAGGTGACACCTCAAAGTTCAAGCAAAAGTTTAACAAGCACCAGCCATGCTCGCCTACCCTCCCACCTGGCACTGATCACTTCCTGGTGGCTAATTACTTTTCCTTGGGGAAGAGAAGCTTCTTGAAAACTTCCCTTTTCCTTCCTCTCATTCAAGTATTTCTCCTATCCCTAGACCCAATCAGAGACCTGTTGGCTTCAGCATCTTCTCAGACTTGAGCCCCCAGAGAAAGGTCTTCCTGCCCCCACCTCCTTTCATTCTCCAGAGCAATTCCCCAGATAGGTGCCCACTGCTGCACCACAGGGGCTTGTTCTAGGGTCCTGGATGGGCCCAAGCTGTGTGCTCTGACATCCCGCCAGGGCAGGAGAAGCCCCTAAAGAGAGCCCAGCTCCCCCGTGGGCCCGAAGCCCCGCCATCAGAACTGCAGGGCTGTCCTCCTCCGGGGCTCCAGAGTAGGCGTCCTGTAGGATGGCGCAGGGAGGGCAGCCTCCCTGCAAGCCCTGGACACCTGGGAATGAGATTCTCGGTCACTTACAGACACAAAGTGGAGGCAGGAAGGCCGGGGGGATGAAAGCACACACTAATGCCCTCACGCCCTTGCCCAGCACTGTGCCCTTCACAAGGGCCTGGCACCTCTGTTAGCTCCTTCACTGTTCACACCAGCCCTGGGAGATGAGCAGTGAGGCACAGACACACAGGACAGAGGTGAGACCGCCAGCCTCAGCTCTCATCCTCTGGTCCCCGCAGTGCCTGAGCCGAGGGGCAGGGAGCTGGGTGGGGCAGAGGCTCTGTGAGCCTGGGGAGACCCCCTTCTCTTGTCAATTCCTTTCCAGTCGTCCATTCGTGCGAGCCGAGGGACCCTGGGCGGCTACTTCCTGGCGGGGAAGTCCATGAGCTGGTGGCCAGTGAGTTGACTTCCTCCCTCCCCTCCTCCCACCCTCAGGTCCTCGTGTTAGCTTCTCTCACCCAGACCAAGGTAACAGCCCCTGGGTGGGTCTCTGCCTCTGGGCAGCTTCTCTCCAGTCCAAATGCTCCCTGCAACCTGACCGATCTTATACACACACCCCTGGCAAGCACGCACTGGGCCCCTGGACCTACAGAAATAATCTGGAGTGTTCCAGTTCCAGAGAGGCTCAGAGCTGAGCTGAGCAGACAGGCTAGTAAACAACAGGATCAGGGCTGAGATGAGGGAAGCTGAGGGGCCCTGGGCGCTTGCAGGAGCCTCTGACCACCAGACACTGGGAGGACGATTGGCACAGATTTCCCTGGGAGGGTGACACAGCAGCTTCAATCTGGAGAGCTGTTATATGAGGGAAATCATAGACCTAAAATCCCCAACAAACTCTAAAAGCTGATCCTGAGAACTTGGTGAACCCCAATCTCTTCTATCAGGTGCTCCCCACATTTCCCCTGGTCCTCAAAGCAGCCCCTCCTGAAATAGCATGGAGGGAGGTAAGGCCTACCTCTGGGGCAGCAGCAGCTGGACACAGGCTCTGGCTCTGCCACTTCCTCATTCTGGCAGTCATTTATCTGTGTCTCAGTTTCTTCCTCAGTACAATGGTAATACTAATGGGACCCCTCATAGGATGTGGTGAGGCTGAGTGAATCAATATATTTAGCCCAGTATCTGGCTAGTACTTGGCAGTGTCTTTAAGTTCAGGCTGCTATCATTGTCACCATTATTGCCTTCTACTGTCTCCAAGTGGGTGGCTGCCTCATGGGGAAAATGAACAACTCGGAGGCTGGGGAAACCCTCCTCTCTTGCCACTTCCTTTCCAGTCGTCCGTTCGTGCGGGCCAAGGGTCCATTAGCGGCTGCTTCCAGGCAGGAAGGCCCACGAGCTGGGCCCCAACTCAGACCCGTGGCTCCTCCCTCTGCCTGGGCTTTCCCCAGGTCCTGCAGGAACAGGTGGCAGAGGCCTCCCCCAAATCCCTACCCTGGGGACCTCCCTCCTCCCTTGCAGCTTCCTGCTGTCTGGTGGCCTCACATCAATGGTCAAGTGTAGAGCTTTATCCACCCTGCATGGACCTTGCTCCCTGTGACTTCCCTTTCTTCCCACTTTGTCACTCACTCACAGGGTGGCCTGGAGTCAGGGACTTCATTTTTCTGAACACTGATTCCTCCTCTGCAAATCAGAAAGATTCATACCCATCTGTCTAAATACTTGTGGAGATTAAGTACATCTGTGCATCTAAAGTACCTAGTCCAGTGCCTGGCATACAGTAGGTGCCCAGTAAATGTCAGCGCTGTTCCCCTTACCTTTGCTGCCCCTACTCCCTCTCCTCCTCGTGATCTCAGTCCCCTAAGTCCACGTCCTGTTCTCTGCCTGCTTCCCAGCTCCTGAAGCTCATGGTCCCGACTCCAGATTGATACACGGTAAAACTGACCCCTGACCCTCAGCCCCACTTGTCCTTGCAGATCGGAGCATCTCTGATGTCCAGCAATGTGGGCAGTGGCTTGTTCATCGGCCTGGCTGGAACAGGGGCTGCTGGAGGCCTCGCTGTGGGGGGCTTCGAGTGGAATGTAAGGAAGCTGGCTGGAGGTTTCTCAGGGGCAATGGAGGTCTGAACCCTTCCCATTCCCGTCCATTCCCAGAATCAGTGCTGAGAGGAACCTCAGAGGGGCTTGGGGAGGCTGCTGATAAACTGGGAACCCATGTAATGAATGAGGAAACCAAGGCCTAGAGGAGGCAGAGGTACTCACCAGAGGTCACACAGGACCCAGATGAGGTCCCAGGTCCCTTAGCCCCCTGCTCTCCCACAGCGTGGCACGGCCTCTGGATGGGGCCACCCCACCGCCTGCATCCAAGACATGGATACCTTCTTCCCATTCACCCAGGCAACCTGGCTGCTTCTGGCCCTCGGCTGGATCTTTGTCCCTGTGTACATCGCCGCTGGCGTGGTCACAATGCCCCAGTACCTGAAGAAGCGATTCGGGGGCCAGAGGATCCAGGTGTACATGTCTGTCCTGTCTCTCATCCTTTACATCTTCACCAAGATTTCAGTGAGTATAAGCTCTAGCATGGCCATTTGTCTCTGAAAATGCTGAGTTCAGGTCATGGCTTGTTGCTAGATGGATGGATGGGTGGATAGAAGGAAGGACAGGAGAAAGGAAGGATGAATCCACATACCTTCAGTCTTCCATTCTTTGAACTCATAATCTAGAGTTTGGTCATTCATTTATCTTTCCATTAATGATTCTTTATTTAGCACTGCACATTAATTGCCTAGAATATTACAGTTAGGAAGGTCCTTATTCTTCCTCTATTGACCTAAGCTCAGAAAACAAACCTAAGCCCAACGATTTGCCAAGGCCCACAATGAGAGTTTGGACCCTCTGACCCAGGCCAGGTCTCCTTCCACCCTGCCATGCTATAGCCCTGTCATGGGTTCCTACAGGGGTCGTGGGCTGGATCAGCAAGCCAGCACGGATGGGGACTAAGTCATTCAGCTGCCAGGTTGAGGCTTGGGAAAAACAGGACAACACCTGGGCCACCAGTGCTTGGAAACATGCCTGAGGCAGCTTTGGCCAAGGGTGCTCTCCAGGTCCTCTGCAAAGCCCGCCCACCTGGAGTCCAGGGCCCGTGGTTCTCTGCACTGGGGCTCCTGCCCATCAGCTCAGCCATGGGCCCATCTGGCCGCCGAGTGGGCCTCTGCTCCATCAGGGGCTAGTCAGGGGCCCTCTGGGCTCCTGCTCTGTTCTCCCAACTTTTCTTCTTTTCCGACCCAGCCCCGATTTACTTGCTCAGCCCTCCACTTCATCCCTTCACCTCCGCACTCAGGGACAACAAGATCTCCTGGCAGTGCCACCAGATTACATTGCTCTCAGGTCCAAAGTTTTATGCAGACTTCTCTGCTTTACAATCCCTGCAGCTCCTCACCCTTTGCCAGTCAAGTCCACCCTGCTCAGCATGGCCCCTTAGGCTCGTCCTCATCGTGTGATTGGGTGGACAGCACCTGGTGTTGCTGTCAGGTGACACATCCTGGTGGCTGTACCAAGGGCCTCACTGATCAGGACTCCCGGGTCCCTGCTCTCTGCAGACTGACATCTTCTCTGGAGCCCTCTTCATCCAGATGGCCTTAGGCTGGAACCTGTACCTCTCCACAGTGATCCTGCTGGTGGTGACAGCTATCTACACCATCGCAGGTACAGCCGAGGGGTGGCCATGTGGGAGCGCAGGGCTGGGAGCAGAGACGGACAGATGGGGAGAGGTGGAGAGGGGAACTCAACTGACAGAGACATGGAGGGAAGGACTGGAGGAGAGACATCCAGAGAGAGGGAGGGAGAGAACACTGACCCAGAGAGAGAGAGCGAGGAGCAGAAAGGGGCAGAGGCAGAGAGAGGCATCCAGAGATGTAGGATCAGAGGAAACACAGAGGAAAAGATTGAAAGATGTGGTGTGACCGAGAGAAGGGCAGGGACAGCCAGGGAGGCAGGAAGGGACGGACCTAAGACACTGCTGAGGACCCACGGCAACAGGGAGCAGGGGTCCCCTTAGGGGACTGTCACCAGGACTAGAGCCCTTCTGGGCTGCTGCAGACACAAGCCACAGCCCGCACCCTCCATCCCTCACACAGGCCTGGGTGCCCTGGGCATGGGCTCGGGGCAGCCGGACTGGGAAGGTGGGGATTACATAGGCCTTGAGGTGGGGAGTTTGGAGCTAACAGCTCAGCAAAGGAATGGACTTGGGAAGTTGAACAACGAGTGGCGCCTGGCAGCCCCAGTCCCAGGCCATCGCGGAGAAGAGCTTGCCCTGAGCGCCTGTGACCATGCTCAGTGCCGCCCTGCCGAGTGGGACAGAGGGACCTGGGGCCACCTGCCGCAAGGGCTCCGTGTCCTGTCTGGTCTCCCAGTGCAGAGGAGCACGGTGGGGGGGCACCCCGGGAAGAGTCCGTTGGCGCTGACTGGTGACCCCTCTCCTTGGCCCCCAGGGGGCCTCACGGCCGTGATCTACACAGATGCTCTGCAGACGGTGGTCATGGTGGGGGGAGCCCTGGTCCTCACATTTCTGGGTAAGGAAGAGACCTGAATACGCCCCATCCTCGAGTTTAAATTTCTCTCTTATCTGTCCTTATCTCCATGCTTTGGAACTTTCCAGAGCACAGAGCCGTGCTTCCCCCTCCAGGCAGGGCTCCCAAAGAGCAGTATTCTCACCAGGTCAAACTGGGGTCTGAGCCCCACATCCCTCCCCACCCCCAGTTCCCATACCAGTTCTAAGCCCTGGGGCCCCCACAGGGCTGGGAGTTAGTGGGCATGTGTGACAGGCCCAGGGGGGCCTCGGAGCTGTTTCACTCAGTGTGGTCTTTCCTCACAGGCTTTCAGGAGGTGGGCTGGTACCCAGGCCTGGAGCGGAGGTACAGGCAGGCCATCCCTAATGCCACAGTCCCCAACACCACCTGTCACCTCCCCCGACCTGACGCCTTCCACATGCTCCGGGACCCTGTGAGCGGGGACATCCCTTGGCCAGGCCTCATTTTCGGGCTCTCGGTGCTGGCCACCTGGTGCTGGTGCACGGACCAGGTGAGTGCCCAGCCCACCACGAACGGGGGTGGCTCCCTGTGGGGAAATCAAGCATCTTAACGTAGAGGGTTGGGGCTCATCCTGGGACCACTGCAGGGACACAGCGAGTGACCACATCAGGGCTCCCCAGGGCTGAGCTGAGCCCCGTCCAGCCTGAGCGGCTCATCTCTACTGCTGCCTTCTCAGGTCATTGTGCAGAGGTCTCTCTCTGCCAAGAGTCTGTCTCATGCCAAGGGAGGCTCCGTGCTGGGGGGCTACCTGAAGATCCTGCCCATGTTCTTCATCGTCATGCCCGGCATGATCAGCCGGGCCCTGTACCCAGGTAAGGGCCATGTTGGATTAGAGTGTGGTTCGAACTCCTGTTAATACATACTAAGTACGTTAGGCTTTGTGGGCTAAACATACAATAAATATTTTAGTAGAAAAAAATTTGTATCTGAATGTCATTTTAAAATCTTTCTTCCCTTTCATAAGGGAAAGTCCAATTAAAGCATTCTTGGTGCCTTCCGAGGATATTGGCCTTTTATCAAGATCCAATGCCTAAAACCCAAAGGAGTCTTTCAGGCTGTGCAGGGCAGTCTATGCTTGGGAACCTTACCAGTACAGCTGAATCATGGGAACCAGACACCCACCTGCCCCTAGGTCCTCTGAGCCCAGCCAGTCACCAGTAAACACATCCCTATAGGGCTGGAAAGCAAATTTTGCACATTGGGAAAGTCATGGGAATATTCAGTTCTATGTCCATCACTTCTGTAGATGAGGTGGGCTGCGTTGACCCTGACGTCTGCCAGAGAATCTGCGGGGCCCGCGTTGGATGTTCCAACATCGCGTACCCCAAGCTGGTCATGGCACTCATGCCTGTTGGTGAGTCCTGTTCCCCCACCCCACACTTCAGTCCTACCACCAGCCTCTGCCAACCCCCACTGTCTGAGAGGACTGCATTAAGGATGAACATGGACAAGAAGAGGGCATAAAGGCCTTCCCACTCCCCTCCCCTACACATACACACACACACACAAAATTTTCACAAGTGTCTGTAAGGCACCTGTGCTGTGCCCTGGCCCCAGAGATGCAGGATAAAAGGCAGACCCTTGCTCTCAGGCTTCATATCATCTGCAGGGTAACTGGGTTGGCAGAGGGGACTAAAGATATATGTTACTAACCAAAGGAAGAAGCAGAAGTCTGGGAGGAAGATGCTGGCCCAGGTTTGGGACACCGTGAGTCTTCCAAACCAGGAGGTGTTACATATTTGGACTGGGCAGGGGGAGGGACGGCTGGGTGGGGAGTCATGCCCCCAGGGGTGAGCAGTCCTGCTTCTAGAAGCTTGGCCATTAGAGTCCTAGAGACTTCAGATACCAGGGGTCCCACCCTCTCTTGCTACAGGGGGAAAACGACCCAGAAAAGAAGGAACTAGTTCAAAGATCACACAGCTAGTTACTCGCAAAACCAGGAAACAAATCCAGGGCTTCTGCCTTCCAAGCAGGGGCTTTAGCCTGGCAGTGCGGTTCGTGAAAAAGGTAGCAAAACACAGAAGACACCCAGTTATGATCAGTCACCTTCCTCCCCACCAGGGACCCACTAACCAAGTGTCTACAAGCTCTAAAACCCAGACTAAGATGCCAAAGCTGCAGAGGACTTTAAAGATCACCTACTCTCCCAACCTGTAATGGGACAGATGAGAAACTGAGGCTCTGAGAGGCCACAGAGCAAGGCAGAGGCAGACCGGCTGGGCCTCTGGGCCTCCTGGATTCCCTGTCTGCACAGGGTGGGAGCCTCTGCCACTGCCTTCCCACCCCAGCCCCACCCCCAAACTCCTGGTTCTGCCGGACTCGGTAGCCTCATGGCTCCTGGCCAAGCCTGCCCAACTAGGCCAGCTGTCCATGCAGACCTCCTCTCTCTCCAGGTCTGCGGGGCCTGATGATCGCCGTGATCATGGCCGCCCTCATGAGCTCACTCACCTCCATCTTCAACAGCAGTGGCGCCCTCTTCGCCGTTGATGTGTGGCAGCGCTTCCGCAGGAAGGCGCCAGAGCAGGAGCTGATGCTGGTGGGCAGGTATGAGGGCCCATCCTTCCGGAGTGCCACCTCCCTGTAGGCGGAGCCCCTCTCCCCTCCTCCTTGCCCTGGGTTTCCCTGGGGAGATGCCGCTGGGTCTGGACCCTGACCTGGCCGGCAGAGCACCTGTCTGTACCGGCAACTTTCTACGTGACCTCAGTCAGGTAAGTCCCTCTCCAGCTCTGTACCACTCCTGCCCTTCCAGAATAAGGAGAAATCTCTCTTCCCTGCCTCTTTAATTTTCCCTTGGAATTGATCAGCAGGATAAATGAGCAAAGCTGACAAAGCATTTAAGAAATGAAAGGTGAACTCTGTAAGTGGGAGGAAGTTAGCAAGCAGCTCCTCCGCAGGAGCTTTCAGACCAGCTCTGGTTGCTCTCCTAGGATTACAGAAAGGCTATTAATTTACTCCGTCAGACTCCTCCTGAGCATCCACCTTTCATCATACCTGTGCTGGGGACAGGGACATGACTTACACTGCCCTGCTCTGAGGGTATGCATCATTAAATGAGAAAGGCAGGAACACAGGTAATACCCTGAGGATTCTGCATTGCAGATGTTCATTCGAAGGTTGTCTCCAAATGTTGCAGAGCCCTGATCACCAAGTTAAAGAATTTGAACTTCATCTTGTAGGTGTCAGTTTTATGCTTTTCAGTGTATCACTTGGTGGCTAATTTTCTTTTTGTCCCTAGGCTGGGGACTTTTAGTTTACACAGGTTTAAAGGGACCTTTCTGAAAGTTTTGCTTAATAATTTAAGGCTGTATAACTTAGGTAACTGGATGAACGTGCTTATTCCCTTTTGGTAGATGGTAACGTGCTCTTTTCCATCTCGCTGCCTTTGCTCTCACTGCTGCTTCCATCAGGATGCTTTCTGTCCATGGCTGCCAAGCGGATTCCTACTACCTGCTCACCTGAGCGCCCTAGCCCTACACACAGGGGACTGACCACCTGGAGTGCAGGACAGATTGGGCAAAGAGAAGGGGGGATGCGTGGCAGGGAGAACACCTGGGTAGCTGCTGCTGTAGTGGGGCCTAAGAGTGAGAAAGTGGGAGGGAAAGGAAAGGAGAGGACAGGTGTGCAGAGCCATTTCAAAAGAAGCATCCTTCCATCTCTGCACACAACGGCCCCCAAGTTCACTGCCATTTATTTTATCCATCAGTGGGGTTTGGGCGCCATCTCCTGGTCTTATGCATTATTGTACCAAACAAACATCCAAGAAAAGTGTGTTGTCAACTTGTTCACACACCTGCAGAACCATACATACATACATCTTACTGGATTTGGGCCTGAACCTGGATCAACTGGGATTCTGGAGAGGAAGGTGAGCCCCTGCTACTAGATATTCCAGTCTAAAGGAATAGGGGTTAGAGCTGGAGGAGCTGAGAGAAGGGAGCAGTCCCTGGAGGTGGTGGGCCTCCCAGAGAAGGAGGGTGTCTTGCACCAGGTTTTTATGTGAAAAGACCAGCAAATGCATCCAACAAAGATACAAGGCCATTATCTGAGGTGGGTGGTGAGGTGAGAGGTGTACATACCTCCCTGAAGCGCAGGTGGGCTGCATGGCCTCAAAGGCATCCAAGTAAAAAATTCTGGGTTTCTTGGATTCTGGAATCTGACAGTCTGTGATTTTAAAAGAGTCTAAATTTCTAAAATCTTAGTATTTGGGATTCAAGCTTCTACCATTCTCTTCTTCGGTGGCTGCATTCTCCTCCCTTCTCCCTCCCTGGGCATTACCTTCATGCCACACCATGCCAGGCCACCCTCACAGTGCCCTGTGCCCTCCCGGCAGAGTGTTTGTGGTGTTCCTCGTTGCCATCAGCATCCTCTGGATCCCCATCATCCAAAGCTCCAGCAGCGGGCAGCTCTTCACCTACATCCAGTCTGTCACCAGCTACCTGGCCCCGCCCATCACTGCGCTCTTCCTGCTGGCCATCTTCTGCAAAAGGGTCACAGAGCCTGTGAGTACAGCTACACCTCTGTCCCCTGGTACACCAGAGACCCAGCAGGACTGGTCTGGCATGTGACCTTGGTCTGCCCACTTAGTCTTCCATCTCCCCATCCATAGCATTGGGTCTATATTGATTCATTCATCCAACAAACATTTACAATCTTATGATGGAGGCTCTGGAGATGCAGTGGTTTACAAGGTTCATGTAGGTCTTTCATCACTGGGCCAGCAGGGCGGAAGGATGATTCAACAAGCAATAATAATTAAGTCTACTGGCTGCTCTGAGAGTAAAAAGCAGGAGCACCCAACCTATGGGATGCCTGGGAGGGAGTCAGGAAAGCCTTCCTGGATGTGATGACATCTGCCCTGAGACCTGAGGGATTTATGGGAGAGGGAACACTGTTCCAGACACAAGGAATAGTAGGTGTGAAAGTCCAAGACAGACTGAGTGATCTCTAGCATCTTTGGCCTTTAAGAGTACAAGGTTCTATACGTAGGCAAAATAACAGCAATGATGAGATGAAACCAAGTGTGAACTTACAGGGGAGCCTGCATGTGCCTTCTTCTGAAAGTGCCCTGAAACCTGACAGGCCTGGGAGGAGCTACAGGTACCAGGACTGTAACCTTGGTTACCCATCAGGACAGCCTAGAAAAGACAGGCCCAAATCTGCTGCTCTACCTTGGGGAGTTAAGGGATGTCATGGACACGACTACCCGGGAGCCATGTGAGAGCTCAAGGTCATGACCACAAACCCCTCCCCCAACAGAGTACCTAAGTGAGGAGTCTGTGGTGTCCACTGTGTGCAGAGGTCTAACCTCCCTACTGATAACCACGGGGCACAGCAGGACTCTGCTGAATTCTAGGTGTTTCTGCTCATTCCAGAATTTTTGAAATTAGAATCAGCATCTCATTTTTGAAAATATAAGCCATTTGACTCTTACATGTGAGGAACAGGTATAGGGTCAAAAGGTGCTATAAAAAAGATATGGGGGTGCCTGAGCTTTTCTTAAAAACAACAAAAATGATGACTTCTATTGTGATTTTGGTTCATCATAACAAAAATTCAGGATAGGGGATCCTGGTTTTCTCTACTTATCACAAAAAACATATTCCATTCTAGTTGAATACTAAGCATCTATACTTAGTGTCTATTAATTTCTCTTATCATTGCACATGAGAAAACTTCAAGCCAGTGAGGTTAAGTCCCTGTTCCAGTCACTCTGGAATAGAGCCAGGCCAAATCCTGGTCTGTCGGACTCCAGCCTGTGCCCTTTCCAAAACAGATTTCCTCCTCCCATCTGAAAGTGGAGCATTCCTATGAAATCTTTTGTAAGCCAAAATCAATTACCATTAATTTATATGGAAAAATTTTTTAGCATTCTCAGAGCCAAAAAATAACCTCTCTTAGGCTTTTCTGACACATCTTGCTAATGGATGCACACAATAAATCAAGATAAAGTACAGATGTTTACAGCTATAGTTCAAAGCTCTTGCAGCTCGATGCTGAGTGGAGCTCCCTGGAGGAGCACGGCGGGGCCTCTCTCCCTGCTCGGAGTGCAGGAGTGCAGGCTGCCTTCTAAGGGCTCACTGCAAAGCCAACACCAAATGCTGTTTGTACTTGTTGCCTTTTTTCATGCAAATGAACATCCTTTTTGGATTTATTTTGGTTAGCAAAAGCAGGTACTAACACAGGTCTTCCATAAAAGTGAATGGCATCATGCAAACTTTCAAAAAGAAGGGGATACCTGCCTTTAAGTTAAGACAAAGCCTTAGCACTGGGGAACTGACTCAAGCGGACTTGCAAACACTGTAAGAAACTGGTGGCTCTTAGCTTCCTAGGGTGTCCCACCTGGGTCGCACCCCTGCCTGCGTCTGCCCTCTCTCCACAGGGAGCCTTCTGGGGCCTCATGTTTGGCCTGGCTGTGGGACTTCTGCGCATGATCCTGGAGTTCTCATACCCAGCCCCAGCTTGTGGGGAGGCAGATGGGAGACCAGCCGTGCTGAAGGACATGCACTACCTCTATTTCGCCCTCCTCCTCTGTGGGCTTACTGCCTTCGTCACCATCACTGTCAGCCTCTGTACAGCCCCCATCCCTGAGGCAAAGGCAAGTGGGCTGCTGGACTGAGCTCCCCACCCCCCCAATGCTGTCCCTACCCCCAGTACCTGGAATCCCACCACTGAGTTTTCCTCTGCTGGGTGTGGTCTCCCCTGTTGCCATACAGATGTCCTTGGGAGGGGGAGCTCATTAGGTCATTAATTCCCAAGGTAAAAGTAATTCATTTAGTTGGAAAGTTATTCCATGAGCACCTACTATGTTCCAGGTGTTATGCTGGGACTACAAGGATGAATGGTCCCTGCCAGTGACTGTCAGAGTTACACACCAAAACAGTTACTCTACCAAGAGAAAGTGCAGAAGGACCAAGCTCAAAGGGAGGGGCCCGCTCAGGAGAGGTAGTTTCCCTGGGGAGCTGGGGAGGGCTCCCTGACAAGCTTACTTTGATTTGGACCTAGAAGAATGAGTAGGGATTTGTTTACTGGTCAAAAAACAGGCATATGAAAAAAGAAACAGAGTCGGCCAGAGTACACTCAATTCAAAGTCCTCACCTCTCCCACACTGTCTGGATTTACCAGTCCTGGGACATTGAAACCATGTTTTGAAAACATTTTTCTTTAGAGAAGGAGAGTATTCATTTTCTTGGGCTGACCTAATAAAGTGCCACAGACTGGGGGGCTTAAACAACAGAAATTAATTTTCTCACAGTTCTGGAAACTAGAAGCCTGCGATCAAGGGGGTCAGCAGAGTCATTTCCCTGAGCCTCCTTCCTTGGCTTACAGCTGCCTGCCTTTTCTGCATCAAATGGTCTCTCTCTGCCCGAAGGGGTCCTAATCTCCTCTTCCCAGAAGGACACCAGTCACAGTGGATTAGGACCACTCTGATGGCCTTGTTTAACCCTAATTACCACTTTGAAGACCCTCCCTCCAAATACAGTCATATTCTGAAGCACCAGGTGTTAGGACATCAACATACTAATTTGGGGAGGACAGTTCAGCCCTTAACAGAGCCCACGCCAGAGGCTGGTCCTTGAAACATTGAGTGGAAATCATTACTAACACCCCTTAGCTGTATAGTGCTTTAGAGTTTGCAAAATGACTTTATACCTTTGGTGTCACTAATTCCTACAAGCAAGCAACATATCCACAGAGGAGCCAAGAAAGGCCCATTTCTCCAGTGGCCCACTCCAGAGATGCTCTCCCCCCACTGCTCGAGCCTTCAAATTATTTTCCATAGTTGCTGCCTCACTCCCATGCTGAAATGAATCCCATGAAAACTCCCCTCCCCGGATCCTGCTGCCTCCAGCTACAGCTGCTCCTCCTTCCTCTCAAGAGAAACTCAGCAAAGAGTGGTCTCCACTCCCATCCTCCACTGCCCCCTCTGGTCTACTCAACCCACAGCAGTGTGGACGGTGTCCCACCTTCCCACTGAAATTGCTCATGCGGGTAACCACAATAACCTTCTTATTGCTAAAAATCAAGGTCACTTTCCCATTCTTTATCTTAAGCGAATTCTCAAGTGAACCAGGCGCCACTGATCACTTCCTGAATTCCGAAGAGCTCCCTCCCTTCTGTTCATTTCATGACATGATTTTTCTACCCTTCTGCCTTCTTCATGGGCTTCTTCTCCTGCCCATCAAATATCTTGTTCCTTAGAGACCCACCTACAGCCTATGACCCTCTCACCCGGCACTGCCCTGGCGCTATCGTGTCCATGCCCGTGGATTCAGCCACCCTCCATATAAAAAGGGAACTCAATTCTCTATTTCCACCCAAAACTCCTTCCCAAGGTTCAACCCCAAAATCCAACTGCTCCCTGGTAACACAGATACCGTCCGTATGCTGCTAATGACACAGTGTAAGGATAAAGTTTACTGAGAGATATTTATAAGCAAAGCAGCATCCCGGGCTCTCAGATGCAAGGAGAGGCATAGCTGCTTGCACAGTGGAAAATCTCCCATGAGACAGGCTCTCGCCCTGCTCTGCTGTGCATATTTGTAGGAAGTCGGGGCAGGCACGGGATACCTGGTTCAATATGTATCAAAGAACTTCCTGACCAGGACAGGAGCCTTGCTGGAGAGGAGATCGTTCTGAGCCTAGGTAGTCATGGCTGTGGCCAGTTGGCACCAGCCAGAGAACTTGCTGTGTCCCTCTCTGCTGAGCCTGCCAAAAAGGGAACAGCAGAAGAGCGCCCAGGGCTGCCCAGGGGAAGCAGGGTTTCTCCTCTGCACGTGGACAGCTCCCCTCCTTTCTATTCCAGCTCATCATACCTGAGCGCAAGCACACACCCTCAAGAGCAATGGGGACAGACACCATGCTGTGGGTCCCAATAAACCTCTTGTTCTTTCTCACTCCCACCTTCACAGAACCCTGTTCCTTCTCCGGCCCTCTCTGTGGGGAGCACCACTACCATCCGACGGTCCAAGGGGGAACCTGAGAGTGAGCTGGCCGCATCCCTGCCCTCCATGGTTCACTCTCTCATCACCAGGCCTGCAGATCCTGCTCCTCATCATACCTGAAGGCCACTCCCTCACGTTCCTCAGCCCCTCTTTATTTCTTGCTTGTCCTTTGCAAGCCTGCCGGCTGGATCCCTTCAATTCACTCCAGGAGATCTTTCTAAACCCTAGGACTTAGTCTCTTCCCTTTGCCTATAGTCGGCACTGACTCTCCATGGCCTACAAGTTTCTTTTTGAGAGCGTCCACACCTTAGTCTGACCCTGAGGGCCTTTTGTTGAGGGTGACCTGCCTCCCTGCCCAGCTTTTCTCCTGGTCTGTGAGCTACGTGAGGTCAGGGCCATGACCCCTTGCTGGCCTGGCCGGAGTTCATGCTCAGGGAGTGCAGATTTTCAGAGGATGGGCAGTAGGGCTCGGAGCCTTCTGACTCCCAGCCCTGAGCTTGTTGCCCACACTCCTTGCTCCTCTGACGGCCCCCTAGGAAGGGGAGCCTCCTCTTCTACAGCAGGACTTTCCTCCAAAGGTAACTGAGTCAGGCCGTGTTTTCCGTCCCTCCAGCTTGCTCGCCTGACATGGTGGACCCGGCACTGTCCCCACGCTGAGCTGGAGGAGGAGGCCCGTGAAGGAACCACAGGAATAAGGGAGACACCATCTGGGGAGTGCCCTGCAGCAGGCAGAGGGGCAGAGAACTCCAGCCAGGGCCAGAAGCAGCCTGGAGGTAGGCTGGGGGTATGTGGGTTGTACCTCACAGAGGAGCAATGGGGACAGACACCTTGTCGTGGGTCCCCAAAAACCTTATTTGGAGATGGAGTCTCTGAGGGATCCCAGAAACTATCACCTCTCCTCCCTTTCCACGTGGCTACTAAACTATTTGAGAAATAAGAAAAATGAGTAAAGCAGTCGGAAACCAAAATATTGGCCACATTGCTGATAAACTGAACATGGACAGATTTGGCTTATATTTAGGGGGAGGTACACTTCCTAATACTGAACCCCAGCATTGGACAGAGGCACCCACCAGTAGCCTACTCCTGTGAGCACTGCACTGCGATCAAGGAGGAGGAAGGGACTGCGCCAAGCACGCCCTCTTTACATTTCCAATGTCTTGAGACAGAAAGTCTCTTCATGCCCCCTGGTTGAATGAGCCGAGCGGCAGAAAATCAAAGGTTGTTACACTAATTGAGGTCCCTCCAGATGGAAGGAAACATCTGACATGGAAAAGAAACAGACCCTCCCCCAGCTGCCACGACCACTTTTTAATTTACTTATTTACCACTGGGTGTAACAATTCTGCCTATAGTCACACAGAAGCACGGCTCTCCCTTACGGGGCCGGAGCAGCCACGTGTCCACGCTGTGCTGTGTGTCTACATAATGTTCCTCCAGACCAACCAACCAACCACCATCCCTGTGGTATCTTTCTTGAGCTGCTGATCGGGCCATACAACTTTTGCTTCCTGGAAGTTCTTAAGTATGTTAGGACAGTACATTAATTCAGTTTACTCCAAGATCATACAGTATCTAAGGTTAAAAACTGGCATAAGACATAATGTAGCTGTTTAAGATGCAATGCGTCTATAACCTTCCTGTGGTGAGATTAAATAGAAACACTAAGACATTCTGATGTAGCGACAACATTACAGCGATTTCCAAATTATAAAATTCCTGAGGAAAAATTAAAGTTAAGCCAGTTTACAAGTTAATGCCCAACATCAATTTCTCTTGCCCTTGTGAGTTAAAAATTTAATGAAGTTTAAGTCCTAAATTTACTTCCTGCCTCGGTTAGAGGGAAGCCCAGCCCCTGGTGTGCTGGGGGCCTTCAGCCGGTGCCCTGTCCCACTGGATAGGGCAGAGTCCATCAGGACATCAACTAGTGCCTTAGCTCCATGCCTAGCCTCTGGTGTGCCACAGTTTTAGCCACTCCAGCAAGGTAAGAGCATAGATAAGATTATCAAAGCGTCAAAGCATGGTTGCTGGGCTCACACAGCCAGCACCCCTGTGCCACTCAGCTCTCTGCCTTTGATGGGTTTTAGGGACCCTGTGATTCCCCTGAGGCCTGAGAAACCTCCAGTTTTGTGAAGCCCCTCACCTTTGCCCTGACTGAGAAACCCTCATTTGCTTAGAGTTAATGACATCATAAGCCCCAGAAGCCCACACATATCTGAGTCTCAAATCTTCTTACCCAAGCTGCAGCAGTTAAAAGCCAGTGGTCATTATAAAAAGCTATCCATAATGGAGAATGTAATCCACTACAAACTTCCAAGGTCAAACCCACACAGGCTCTCACTTCAGAAAGCACCGCCAGAGTCACCCTCCCAGGGCTTATCAGTTGCTCCTCTTACTTCAGGTGTATTTTGCTTGGCAAAAATGTAACTAGCCCCTTGTCTCTTTCCAAGCTTTGTGACCTATGCACCAGATGTTGGTGTCTCAAATCTGCTTCCCCCACATTGTCACAAGGATCATGTCTGGGCCCCTGTAAAATGTAGGCATGGAGGAATGATTCTGAGAGCACAGGCTCTTTTAGGTGAGGCAGCTACCAAGAGAGAGGAAAGAGGAGGGGAAGAAGCTGTGGAGGTAGTTCCCAATGGGAGGAGGCAGGTCACAGTCTCCCAGCTGAACCCCAAGACTTGACAGATATACATGGTCCCTGGCAGCCCTCCCTGGCTGGCCCCCTGCCAAGGGGCAGAGCCTGGCTGCAGAGAAACAGAGAAATGCCTGCTCCCTGTGGGCTGCTTGCTCCCAAAAGGAGACACTGAGTCAGCCGAGAAGTTCAGGGAAATTCTTCCCCAACCAAGGTGGAGGAAAAGCACAGGAGAGGCAAGTGCTGTAGGATGCAAAAGCCCCTTTCCTGCCAAAGGAAACAACAGGAAGGGGGTAGAAGCAGCCAGCTCTCACAGGCAGAGGAAGGCTCTCCTCCAATGTTGTCCTCAAGTTAAAAAGAAACGTGGCTGTGTAAATTTTCATTCCTAAAGAAGGAAAGTTAAGCAAAAATGTAAAGGCTAGCAGAGTAGATCTGAAAAAAGTGTATATGTCCCAATCTGTAGACAGATTTAGACGTGCTAAGACATTGCTCACCACTATACCTTACAAGTGATGTAGGATTCTGGTCACCGGAACTCACACGTGAAGCTCTGTGCATCCTCGGCCTCCTTGCATGAGAATTCAAAGCGAGTGCTCGGCCAGGCTTGTAAAGTGACAAAGCCTAGTACTATCAAAATGCTGAATTTCTATTATTGCTTTCAGTGCAGCTCCGCAGCTTGGTGATCGAATGCAAGTCCCTTCCTTTTTCTGAGCCTTTCTCCTCTGGACACGAGGAAGCCAGAGCAGACTGTTCCCAGGGTCTTCACATCCTTGGCATTCTGTGGTCACACTGGGCTTACCAAATACCAGCTTCAAAGCCATTAAGATGATAAAGCATTTCTAATGGGTTCTATTCAACCTCAGTGAAAGGTTTTTCATGTTAATTTTATATTAATATGCTATCTGCCAATCCCCCCCCCCAAATTTAAATACTTAGCTCCTTTGTTATTTCTTTTGCATTAGTTTTTAGTGAACTGTGCTACCCTTTAACCTCAAAGCAGGCCCTTCTCCGCACCGGGGAAGCTGGCGGCTGCCTTGCACAGGTGCACACATGGTGAGAATGTTATGTTTGCCTGCACTCCCCGCACTGCTCCAACACTGTTCACTGTTTAAAGTGTGGCCAAATCTCCATTCTCTTTTGATGCTCAAAACAACCTGGAGAAGAGCAGGGCATCACTGACCTGTGAGAGAGAGAAAGAGCCTCAGTTCGGAGAAGCTGAGTGGTTTGCTTGCGGCCTTGGTCCTGGAAGGAGGGGTCCTGCCTTCCAGCCCGGGGCTACCCCCACAGCAGTGCCAGGGCTCGGCTGTCTCAACTGCTGCCCCCTTCCTGGCTGAGATCAGGCTCCCAACTCCATCCTCATGCCCTGAATTTGCACGAATGGCATTATCCTCACACCTTAGCACACTCTGCCCCCCAACACACTGAGCACCCTCTGCTAGGTGACTGTCAGGATGCCGTGGCCAGAGCCCAGTCTGGCGTCCCAACTCAGCACCCAGGCTGTGGGCCTGCAGGAAGGGCTGAGCCATCCTATCCGCTCTCCCACGTGCCTCACCCTTTTCTTTGGTTTCTCACTATCTCCCCCGCCCCTGCTGCCTCATCACTCCTGTCTCCAACCCCGCCTTGCCTCTCCCTTCTGCTTTCCTTCTCTTGACTTTTGTCCCTCAGCCCCATGCAGGTCCTGGGGAAAGTGGCTCTGGGGCTGGTTCTGTGGGCTCTCCAGGGCCCAAGAGCAAACCCTAAGCCCAGCAGAGGCAGCCGCACTCCAGCAGAAGCTGACCAGCATCGAGGAGAAGCCACTCTGGAGAAGCGTCTGCAACGTTAATGCTGTCCTCCTGCTGGCCATCAATGTCTTCCTCTGGGGCTATTTTGCATAACTTCACATACCTGGCTTCAGCGGAGACAGGTTAAACACAGCCTGCCATCGAGATAGGCTTTTCTCCCACCTTGCTGTTGAAGCTGGAGACCACAGAAGCTGGGACTGCAGGAGCCCCTGCAGAGCAGCTCACCCGGTGTGCACACTGGACAAGGGGAGAAATGCCGGCCCAGAGAGAGCATGGGGTTTGCTCAGGGTCACACACTGCAGGACTCATGAACTGGGTCTCCTGACTCCAGCTCTCTTTCTATCACACCGCTTTCCATTCCTACCTCAAAAACACTGCTTCCCCCCTCTTGGCGAATCTCTTCAGGAATTTTACTGTATTTTGAGGTGAAAATGTGGGAGATACAAGAAAAGCAGTGGCAAGAACATTGCAGAAATCTAAATGCATCTTTGCTCACCTGTATCCCTTCCTTCCTCCTTCTTCTTGCCCTGTCTATCCAGTTCCCAGCCCCCAGGCAGCTATTTCTAGCAGACATCTACCCAGGAGGGACTTACCCTTCCATTGGTGGCTTTGCAGGGGTGCCTGTCAGGCCCAAAGGATGGAGGGACCAGGTGGAAAGGCACAAACAATGCAGCTGGCAGGGAGCTCGGGGGCAGGGACTCTCGGCACCACTCACCTTCTGCCTCTCCCTACCTGCACACACACGTGTGCAGTCTCCAGGGCCTTGGTGAACTTAAAGGCTACTTAGGGAGACATGACTTGTTGAAGAAAAGAGTCAGGACAGACTGCTCTGTGCTTAAGAGCAAGTGGAGGAGCCAGGGAAGCTGGGCCTATGACCCTCACCCTTTGCCTGCTAGGCATCCCCTGCCCTGGGAAGCTCCATGACCCTGCTTGGGTCCCTCCTCCAAAAGCTGTTCATGCCCACAACCAGGTCAAGGTCCCCCTGCTCTACACCTGTGGACCTGCTCCTGTGGCAGCGTGGGTCGCTGTGCGGTAATACTTGTCTCCTTCATGAGATCAGTACCCCAAGGGGCAAGGGCCAAGGACCACATCCTGAGTGACTGTGTACCCAGACATTAACGGGTGTTCGAAGATGTTATATTAGTATTCTTTAGGGTCCTGGTGGGCTCTGCACTGTGGCTGGCATGGTCACGCACAAGGTGGGGGGATTCTCCTTCAGTTGGTGGCGGAGTGATGACCTTACCATGGCCACCTGCATCCCAGAGTAGATACGTCCCCAGCACCCAGCATACAGCCTCATGGTCCCCTGACTTCGCTTTCAAAGAAAGTGTCAGAGTGACATATCTATATAATCATTTCATTGATATTCACCTAGACTGTAAGTTTCCCCCTGCCTCCCAACACCTAAAAGGTTACCTGCTACATCATGAGTGCTAAAAAACAAGTATTGCATGAATAAATGAAAGAATGAATTAATGAAAGAGTGAAAAAGGGTCCTTAGCAGAGGAAACCAAAAATTCAAAACAGAGGTGGGAAAAAACATGACAAACAGGAAACAAAAAATAGTGTAAGATGTCAGAATTGGCAAGTCCACTGCTAGTCCACACTGGCTCCTTTGGGAAAGTAAGCAAAAGGTGCCCTTCCTTCTTGGCATATGTGAGTCCTCTCCAGGGCTCACAGGTGGCAGTCAGAGCCCAGTCTGTGTTCCTGCCCCTCCATGCCCCTTGGCCAGGTGCATTTGTGCAGGGCACCAGCTGTATATCCATGCATGGTAGCCCTGCTGTGCTGGGAGCAGCTAGGGAGGGGAGCAGAGGTCAGCTGGGGTGCAGTGGGGGGTTCCCTGCCAAACTTGGGACTTCTTATCTCTTACCTGGATCTCTGCATCGTTTCTTGTCTATAATCTCTGTTCTCAATTTCTCCTCTTCCAATTCAGCCTAGGCACTAAAGTGAGGGTAACCTTTGTAAAATGTAAATCTTCCATTTGCCTGTTTAAGGTTCTATAGGAGACACTGTTTCCTAGCCTGGCATGAGGCCCTATAAAAACTGGTAGAAATACCCCCACGGTTCAGTCCTTGGGCTCGCTTCTCTATTCCAGCCAAAGAGAGGCTGTCCTATGCAGTGGTTAAAAGCAGGCCCTTGGCAAGTTGACCTTCGGCAACCAAGCCTTGGCTCTGCCACTTGGTAACTACATGATACTGAGAACATTGCTTAACCTCTCTCTGCTTCCTTCCTACCAAATGGAGATGGTAACTGCAGCTGCTTCATAGAATTGTTGAGAGGATTAAATGAGTTTATTCACATAAAGTATTTAAAGCAATGCCTGGTGCATAGTCATTGTTAAACTCAATGAACATTAGCTATTACTACTACTGTTAGTAGGTCAGCTGGGCACACAAGGAGGCATGATTGTACCTGGTCATGTTATTTTAGAGCCAGCATAACCTGCTATCAGAGCAAAAATGGAGGAGCAATACATTTTTCCTGAGCAATCAGGAAAGGATCTAAAAGAAAAGCACACACTGGAGCTGGCCTTTGGAGCATGGATAGGAGTTTTGAAGAAGTCATACAAGGTAGAAGGGACAGCATGTGCAAAGGTGGAAAGGTGTAAAAGTGCATGGTGAGTCCCGAAAAACAGGGATAGTATTTATTCATTTGCAAATACCAGTCCTATGATCACCTTTTGTTTCAGCCTCTCATCTCTGAGGAAGAGCTGTGAGGTTTCCCGAGAGATGTGGAAAAATTCTTGGTCCCCTGAATAGAACAGGCTGGAAGTGCAGGGGACTTCAAGTCCTGGGAGCAGCCCCCAACCAGGACAAACAAGAGTTGGTGGATGAGCACTGCCAGGTTCCTGCCTCTCCAGTGGGACAACTTTGGGCTTGTTCTAAACCACTCCAGAAGTTCTTGGGGGAACAGATCCCCAGTTGCCCCCAGAGTTAATCTGTTCATTAACACATCCTAAATTGCTGTCTTTCCTGCCCTGTCTGATGTTTTCCCTATGTTCCTGCTAGTGTTTCCTGGGATTGACCCTTCCCCACCCCTCAACATAAACCACTACACCTGTTTTCATGTATTGCTTCTGGGGAAACCAAACTAGATATCTTTTAAGACTTGAAGGTCCTTGAGTCCTAGCTTAATTTTGCTACTACTTACTTATGGGTCCTCTGCCCCAGTACCTTAGTTTATTCATCCTTGATAAGGAAGGGAAATGCAAAGATTTGAATTTGTTTTGATGAACTCCAGGGAGCCTTCTAATGCTAACACTGTATGCTTCTGATTCAATTCCACATATGGGCCCTTGATGGGGGAGGGGGTACAGGAAGAGCAAGTCACGTGCCAGCACACTTGAGTGGAAATAATGCAAATAGAAAGCACTAAAAAGTAGTTTTCAGAGAATTGAAATGGGTTTGCCATGAGCAATAACAACATTAAGAAATAGCTTTGGACTGTAGAAGGGTGATGTTTAAAAACAAATAGTGCTCTTAAAAATGCCATGAAGAAATGTTTTTAGAAG
Source organism: Manis javanica (assembly GCF_040802235.1). Classification (NCBI taxonomy): domain Eukaryota; kingdom Metazoa; phylum Chordata; class Mammalia; order Pholidota; family Manidae; genus Manis; species Manis javanica. Next base: position 38,008,761 of record NC_133159.1, read on the forward strand.
TAATTTGCAATTGAGCTTGGACCACAGAAGCACTCGATTTAAAATGTGAAACTCATTACTGTGTCCCTGGGTGTGAGAGTTCACATCAGTTAGAAGGGGGTGGGCGCTGCTAGAAGCCTAGGCAAACCCATGTCAGTTTTCCATTAACCTAGAACGGGTGTCTCTCTAGACTTCCAGCTCTGAGTAAGATTACTGTAATTCCTTCTTTTCTCCAGGGTGAAAAGTTGGGAGAACTTTAAAGGTTATATATAAATATAAATCCTAGAGACTTAAACTGAGTTAGTTACAGTTTACTTTCATATTTCAAAATCAAATCTCAGCTTTAGCCTGTACTCCCAATGTAGAAATGTCAGATTTTTTTTACTATGATCTGACATAAAATCTACAACTTTCACTTAAGGAAGAAGAAAAAAAGACTCCCACCATTATACCTTATCCCCTGAATAAAACACAAAAGCCTTGATTCACCTCTCAGTACAATTTGTATGTAAATTTTAACCCAGAATTCTGACTTCACCTGCAGGCCTCTCCCCATCACACTGCTCATATATGCCACATTCTTGGGGAATTGTTCTAGTTTCCAGGCACATGGAATAAACGTGCAAAAAATCTACAGTCCAAGCTAATAAAACATCTATGGTTAATCTAATGAAAAAGGCAGGCAAGTAAGCAGTACCTTGCCATAACGACTAAAATTAGAGGTAGGAACGACATACTTGGGAAAAACAGAAAAAAGGGCAACCAGTGAGCTGGTAGAGTTCAGGAGGGCTTCACAGAAATGACATTTAATGTGGATTCTGAAGGGCGTGTAGTGATTTTTGTGTGGAAAATGGAATGAAGAAGAACAAGTAGGCCAAGGGTATGGCATGTTTAGGGCAGAGTGAGACTTCTTGGTGTGGCTGCAGGAGAATGAAGCAGATCAGCCTGGGGAAGTGGGTGGAGGCAATCCTACGCACACAGACGAGCACTGCAATTTGGGCACCATGGTGCAGCTCCGAATGGCATAGGGTCAGGGATACATTGCAGGGTAATGAATGTATCCAAGGAGCAGCTTGTGGTTTGTCTTAGAAAGGCCATTATGCCAACAGAAAGAATGAATGAAAGGACCAGAGGATGCTAAGGGATGGCAGTTTACGAGGCTGTGGCGGAAGGAAGGAAGCAGGTATCTATCCACAGATGATGAACATGTCTATGCACACACCGGAGTACCATTTGGCTCTAGAAAGTTATGAAATTTTGATATATGTTGCATGGATGAACCTTGAAAACATTGCTTCAAGTGAAATAAGCCAGACAGAGGACATGAATGATTCCCCTTATATGAGGTACCTAGAATAGGCAGATTCACAGAGACACAAAGTACAATAGAAGTTCCCAGGGAGTGGGACAGGGGAGAAGGAGATACTGCTTAATGAGACCAGAGTTTATGTTGGGGATGATGACAAAGTTTTGGGTTTAGAGATTGGTGATGGATATACAGCATGATGAATGTATTAAATGTCACTAAATTGTACACTTACAAATGGTTAAAATGATAAATATTGTTATATTTATTCACAGTAAAAATATAAGGATTGTGGATGGATGGATGGATGGATGGATGGATGGATGGATGGATGGATGGATGGATGGATGAATGGATGAATGCTGCTGCAAGCGTAACAAAATGATGCATTCAGGCTTGAGTAAACATGTTGAGCTACCCGTGGGCTACATGTTTGCGTCTGCCCACATTTATCTGTATCTGTGGGTCTGGAGCTGGGCCAAGAAATCTGGGCTGTAAAACCTCTTCATAATTCCTGCTTTGGGAAAATACAACCAACCTCATGGAACTAGCATTAGGTCTATATTTTTGTCTTCAGGGTGGTGGTGCTGGCCCAGCAGAGTAAGTGATTTTTGGATAATGAGTTACTTGAGACTATTCTGGGAGAAAAGTGGGAAAGGGAAGGTGGAGCTTTTCTTTGCCCAGTCAGGTCTCTGCGAACTGGTTGGACCCCAAATGCTATAATAGAATTTGGAGGTGGAGGGCGGTGGAGGGCGGCAGAGGCAAGGACAGGACGTACTTGTCCCAGCTGCTGCAGTGCTGTTGGGGGAAGCAGCCTTCAACTACCAGCCCCAGCAGTGATTGCCTCGCTGCAGAGCCACCTTGCCCCAGGTTCTACCCTTCCGAGGGCAGCCCATATGCAACAACTAATAAGTACAAAGGCACAGCCATTTCAGCCGAATGTGAGATAACTCTGGGGGGTCATTTCAGCTCCAGAGCCCCGTGGGGTTGGCCAAGGCTGCTGTCAGGCCCACATCACAGCTCAGCTTCTCCTCCCACTTGATCCTGTGCCCTCCCTTTCACTGGTGGATCCAGGGCGCTCCCTCATAAACACCCTGCACACTAAACTCCAGCCTCTCAGTCTGAATACAACCTGTCGCAGGGTCTAAACGGCTGACCAAGCTCCTCTGATTTCACCTAGTCATGGTACTCACCAGAAGCACGAACTCGATCTCTGCAGACAGATCCTTATCTCTGCATTCTCCACGTGCACTGCTGGGTACTTAATGGCTATTTTCTGTTTTATAAGACAGAGTGTTAACAGGCTTCAATTAATCCATTTGGACAAGTAACAGAAAGACTATCATGTGTTCAGCAAATAATTCCCTTTTAGCTGCCCCAAAGACCCCCAGAGCAAGAGCCATGAAACCCTGTATGTTTTATTGTCTCTCTCCTGCAGCCCTGAAGTGTTTGCTGACATTTGAAGTCTGGTAATAATCATTGTCCCTTAGCCATGTTTCTGAGTCTTCAGGCAAATTCATGGCTGTCCCATTTTCTGAGTCAGATGTTCTCATTAACTAATCCATTCTAAACAGCCTTGCTTCCGGATATAAAGAGAGAAGAAGCAATAAACCTCTTTAAACTTCAGGGTTACAAAATTGCACTAAGAAAGGTTCTCAGTGGAAACACTGGATGGTCACAGAAGTTGGGTTTTATAAATAAAAAACAATATATCTGAGACTTCTATGTTGTGGTATGAATCAAATGAACCAACATAGGAACAAAAAGCTGCTCATTCAAAACCTTCTTGAGGGATTTAGTTTTTGTTCTGTTTTACTTTGCTTTATTTTTGTCTTTGTATACTTCCTTCATGACAAATTTGAAGCCCAATAAATTAAGCAAAGTACATTTTGCATTGTATCAAATTAATCCCAGAACACATAGATTGCCTAACAAAGGCAGAGATGCACAAACCTTTATAAATAAGGTTTAATCCATTTCAGATGGATTCATTCTTTAAAATTGTAACTGCCGATTTGAAGTAGCTAACATGTGTTGAACACTGATTATGTGCCAGCCACTCTGCTAATTCTCCCAGCCCACCGGAAATAGGAAGGACCTCTGTGCATGATGTGAATGATGCCCTCCGCAGTGGTGCAACAACATAATTTTCTTTTTTTCAGATGAGGCAATGGAGGCATAGAAGGATATAGCACTCTGCCACCATCTCACACAGTTGGTGCATGAAACAACAAGACTCAAATCAAGTTGGTTTGACTAAGCCAGGGCTTTTATTACCCAACATTGTGCCTCCTCCATTGCTATAAGATACAAGAATTAATCATGGCAGGATGTATAACGAGGTCTTGATTACCATGACTTCCTCCATCTTTGTTCTTTTCTCTGCCTACACTGTCCTTCTGCACATTTCTGCCTTCTGAAAGCCCGTGTATCCTCTATTGCCTAGCTCAAATGTCGATGAAATTTTCCCTAGACCTTTCCTTCCTCTAGAGGAATTAACCATATTCTCCCTTTGTCCTCTCAGTACTCTGCATATGGATATTTTGTTTTTCCAAGACAGAATAGTAGCAGCATTCAAAACTATTTAATGAATGCAACTCTAGTATGCATGCCTGATGTTGAGTTGAGGACATGTATTTCTCTTGCTCCATGAAACAGGAAAGGAGCATTTTCTCCTGCCCCTTTATGTGCCCACCATCCCCTGCATTTCTCTCTCTCTCTCTTTTTTTTTACTCTTCCTTCAGCCTCTAGAGTTCATGACTGGATTTGTTTGTAGTTATTACAGAATTTTTTTCATGTTGAAGTGTAATCCACCTATTTGTCCCCTTCTCCATAGGACTTTAATTTCCATCAGGGATAGAGTTTCACTCATTCTGTATTCCTTTTTCTTGGCACCTAGCACTGTGCCCAGCACATAAAGACTCAATCAAATTCCAGAAAATCCTTCTGTGACCTACTAGAGTTGTCTACCTGATGTATATTTTAGTATGTCTTAATTCAGGGGAAAAAAGCCTCTTATCAATGGTATAAATCTATAGGCTATAATTCCGAATGTATTTGAGATGAAGGTAAAGTGCTACTGAAAGAATAAAAAAATTATTAGCCCATTAAAAATGGCTACATAGAACATACAAAACCCTGTATTTTAGCTTTCTGTTTGTGATTAAAGAAAGGTTTCCATTTCAGAGAGAAGACACCATGAGCTTAAATAAAACACACTACAATGTCTGTATTGGGATAATGATTAATCTTCCATCATAGGTTGTACAGTACTATAGTTAAAGACATGCATTCTAACCAACCAGGAGGTAGAACTTGTATGGTATTGTAAACTATCACATAAAGGAATGTCAATGTGGTCTAAATGCACTTAAGCTTCTCTCATATTAAAATTTTTGTGAAATTAGAATATTACGCCAAAGTAATTTTATCCTTTCTTTAACTGAATTTGGAGGACAGATTGTTAACATTTACACTAACTCACTCTTCGGACACAGCAGGTTTGTCCACCTAGAGGAAACACAGAGCATACACAAACTTACCAGTCAAAGTTGATGCCATTCTATGAACAGTTGACAGGTCCTTGACAGGGCATTTTCCTTCTTGTTTTATACAATCATATCTAATTGGTAACCTGGTCTCCAAGCCTGTTCTACATCATGAACAGAAAATTAGAGGGGAAAAATTCTGAAATAATGAGATGTGCCGACTGTCAGCATGGGAAAGACAAACACTGGAGCAGTGCAAATGCTAAAAACAAAACAAAACAGAGCCATTTCAACATGGAGGCAGTCATTTCAGGCACAAATGGCTCTCCTGCAGTTAAACAGCCCTGTATTTAAACTGGCTGATACAATAACTGATGTTCACATTGGTAAGTCAGAATCACCAGGAATGCATTAAAATATATTCAGTATCCTCTGTTTTAAGGCGGTTAGGAAATACATGGTAACTTTAGAAGAGGTTCCAGTCAATAGTTAAAAGAACAAGAATTTTAATTAAACTATAATGGAACTACTTGAAAAATTCAGATATTCAGAACTCATCAGGTTCAAATGGTGGAAGTTTTTCTATTTTGGGATTTTGTATTAGGGAGAATGTAAAGCCTATCATGCTTGGTAATTTTCTTTAAAGGCAAAGCAAACTTTTTAATACCACTGCCTTTGCTAATTCAGATCCAACCTAAACATCATTCCTTTTTAAATTAGTTCACTTCTGACCATACCTAACTTGAAGTACAGCACAACTTATCTCAAATATCACATATGTGGTGGGGACAATCCTGCAGAGACTTTCAGATGAAAGCACAATGGTGTGTTGCTGGAAATAAAAGGGATAATCTCACTTTTATGCTCCCTTTCCCCCAGTCTTCACATTTGGTTTCATAATCAATACTGAAGAACTGCAATTTATGTAATTTGTGCTATTTCCAAGGAGTCCCCAATAGTATCCTAATTGTAATTATTCACATCTGGCAAGACTTCAGGTCTCACTGGACATAGTTTCTTATAAACAATAGGAGCTTAAGACAGGCTACATCCTTTATAATCACATATAAACTAACAAGTCAGATAATCATGCAGTGTTTCCAGTTTGCTATTTTATCTTCTGACAAGTTTTATAAAAGAAAGTGGAATAAGCCTAACTTGCATTACATACAAGCTGTTGCCTACACAAACGCCAGAAAAGGAAGCAAAACGAGCAGCCAGGACATATGGTGGTGAGCTGACAGCATCAAGAAACTAGGTCTGCATGAGCAACAAGGAACATCTTGAAATGTATAAAACATATGTGTTTTAGGAAGAAGATGAAGTGTTTCATAATAAAAACAGGACAAAGTGAACCATGAGTGCTGAATAAAGTTTTAATTAAAAATGGGTTTCTAGCTTTCAATGAGAATATGCAATATGCTTCACAGATGGATTTTATATTTAAGGCTTATCCAAACCAAAAAGTAAGTGAGACAAATAAAGCTTCTGAAAATGGCACAGAGGCTAAAATGTATGTAAATAATAGAGTTCTGGTACAAACAAACAAGGAGGGAAGAACAACTCTCTGTCATCCATTTTCTGCTTGCACATTGCATTAAGTAGAACATATAATCTACCTTTGGTGCAAACACATTTCTCCTTGGTTTAAATATATACTAAACACACACAATTAGGAAACAACATAAATGTCCAACCACAGAGGAATGGTTAAATTGCTTCATAGTGTATCAATGCAATATTAGATAATCATTAAAAATACATTTATGCATTATTTTAGAAAAATGAAGAAATGTGTATGTATTAACATTAAAGTAGTAAGATACAAAATTTGTCAAAAAAACTAACAACTTTGTAGAAATGCATAGAATATGACAATAATATATACAAAAGCTATTACTAAATTATCTCATTTTTACTGTCATATGAGTATTTCTAAAAACCTTCCAATTTTTATGCAGTTTTTTTAAAATCAGAAGAGAATTAATGGTTGAAAGGTCCAGCTAAAGCTGAAATATTTACCTAGAAAAACTGATATAAAGTAACAGTGACTCTAAGCTCATCAGAAAATATTTTTATATTAATCTCTTATATCCGAGTAATGGTGGTCCTTATCTGTATAGTTTCATTCTTGGTCCAAGGCAAGAAGGAATTAGCCCTAAAGTTCACTGGCTATGAGCAAACAATACATGAAACAGGCATTTAGCAGCTCAGGATGTGACAATTATGCTCTTTATGTACAAAGGGCCAGTGGCTGGATTTTACTGTTTTTTCCTTGGGAAAAAAAAAAGCCTAAGTCAAACATAAAAGGCTCTCTAAGGCTCTTTCTACTGCATTTAAACAGCATGAGTTTAAGCTGGAAAATCTCTGGCAATGACTTTAGTGTTTGAAAGTATCTTAATACCAGGAAATACTCTTCTATCTATTTACGAAATAGTTATTTTTTAAAGTTCAGCTGAGGTTTGAGTTTTATGTGAGATCCTTTAGATGGATCAAAAGTGAATTCAGAAACAGCTTTTCTTAAGATTTCATTTCATTTAGAAGTTAGAAGCTGTATTTGTATTGTCAGTACTTAATGGTGTTCTCCCCTGCATGAAACTCTAACTCCAGGCAAATGATCAACTTGCTGTCCCCAAACACTCCTAGCTACTCCTTATTTCCACACTTTTATGCTACTGCTCAATTGTTTTCACTTAAAATTCTTTTCTCCTTTCCTATTTTCATCCAACCATCTTTCAGAACTCATATCTCCCCTCTGTGCTCACAAAGCCTTTCAGATAAATGACTTTAGTTCCCTCTGTCTTTTGAATTCATTGACTCTTCAGCAGTTATAGATTGCTTTGTGATATCTTTTACTGTGGTCTTTTCCAGTATTTCTGTCATCTGCTAAACTAGATAGAAAATTCAGTGAGAATATTTAAGAATTTTTTTACATCATCTTTTTGTGTTTGACACACAAGTGCTCAGTAAATGTGCTGAAAGATGAAAGATGTCTGGAGAAATATAGACTACATAACCCTTACCCTTGGGCTTAATATGACCTTTGGGATGTCAGATAATAACTATTTAATGCTACTATGAGAATAAAATGGCATTATTTGAGGACCTCAAGATTTTTTGGTATGAGGACACAATTCAAATTCTATAGTAAGGTATAAGAAGGGCCTTGGTGTGATTTCAGCCTGTTTTTCACCCTCATGGCCCCAGTTTCACCATCTACCCCTCTACTCTAACCTCTTGCAGTCCCTGAATATGCTGTATGTCTTTAATGTCCACACAACCTCTGACGCCCTGCCTACCTCTCTTCTTCTGCTAAAATCATCCATTAACATCAGGATGAAAGGCTAATTCTTTTGTGATGTCTTCCTTCAGACATTAAGGAAGTGATTGCTTCCTTTCATGTTCCTAAAGCACCCACCCAAACATCTCCTTCATACATTTACTTATGTTGTATATATCCATGATACACTGGTCCTTTTACAACATACTGTACTCTAACGTGTTTGTGAGACGTCAGGTCTTCTTATTTATGTTATATTTGCCCAATGCCACTCAGAATATTTAGGCCATAGTAGGTAATCAGTGTTTTCCTAATGAATACATAAATGACTGGACTTGGCTCACTATTTAGATGAAGGGAGAAAAAAGCTTGGTATTTAAAGATTACCCATGAATAACTCAAAAGGTATATAATTCACGTGGAAATCAAGAACCAGCCATTATCCTTCTTCATTATCCTCTGCTGCCCACCTGCTGCTCTGCGAGGCTCCTGCAGACAGCCCACCAGCCCAGGCCATACAGGAGAGGGAAAGGAAAGAACAGATTAAGGAGTGGATGTTGCTTGGGCACCTTCTGTGTGCCAGGCCCTGGCTGGCGGTTAGTGGTGGTGGCTATACACAAATATATATATTTTTAAATGCTTGGAACTATACACAAATATATGTATGTTTTTAAATGTGAGTAATGGAAGACAAGCCTCCTCCAAATATAGAAGCAAATCAATCACTGAAAATCAAGCATCACCTCTTAAAATCCACTATTAAATCCAATACCTTAGGAAAATCAGGCAATAGAAGGAAAATGTACTATAGGATATTTATGTGAATATACTAATATCTGGGTTTAGTTCAGTCACTTAAACTCCAACTGTGTGACCAGCCAAAGACACTTAACCCGAACTCGACTTTTCCCATTTGTAAAAATGTAGACTAAAACCCCTGCCTTACCTAACTCACAACTGTGTTATGGAGAGATACAATAAAATAATTTAAGTAAACATGCTTAAAAATGGTAAACTATATAAAATACAAGCTATTATTTATCATAAAAGTTTGGTGGAAATACTTTTTGCATGGCTTAATATGTTTGCTAGTTAAAAATTCACTTAAGACAAACGTTCTTTTTCTCCCATTTTCCCAACAAAAAACACTTGAAAATACTTCCCAATTCAAAAGCTAGCATATTTTCTCTCATTTGGCAAAAACAATCCCTTCCTCCCTGGCTTTTCAGTGGAACTGAAATGAGTTTGACTGTTTTATTTAAGATTATCAATAAAAACCTCTCCAAATTATGCAGCTTCTATGCCAAAACACTTTTTTTATGCAGCACAGTTTTAGGAATATATATGTGAACAACCGCTGGGCCACAAAAGAGAATCGGGATAGCATATTTTTTCTATCCTTTAGGAAAATGGGCAGTATTTTTAACATGTCCTTGTTAAATAGAGTGGCAGATTCATTTTCAATATAACATGTTACTTAACAACAGATTATTATTAAAAACAGAAGGGGGGGAAGGGAGCTATATACTAGTAACTATTTCAGAAAAAACATTTCAGAGGAGTCCAATAGATAATCAGTCAGCTACATCACCATCATCATCTTCATAATAATAACAGTAAATAATATCAATATAGAGTCCTTACCATGTGCCAGACATTGCTTTAAGCACTTTGCATTTTTTTAACTAACTTAATCTTTATAATGACCACATGGGTTTGGTAATATTATCTTTATTTTACAGATTGAGAAACTGAGACACAAAGAAATCAGGTAACTTGTCCAAGGTCACACAGCTATTAAGTGGTTGAAGTGGGATTTGAATCTAGCTGTGTGACTACAGAGGCCGTGTACTTACTAGGCTATTTTTCTGGCAGTGAATATTCATATACAGTAAGATGCAATAACTAAAATATAATACTCATTAGCCAGCAATTTCCAAAAATAATTTTATCTTTTACTTATTTTATTTATATCTTAGGTTAGATCTCTAAAGGACATTTCCATAATTAAAATTTTTTACATTAACACTTCTGAAGAATTAAATTACATGGTAAACCTGAGTTGGATCTACTTAAAAAAAGGTATGTGTATATATGTGTGCATGTGTCTGTGTATGTATGTGTATAATACATGTGCATGCATAAACACACATACACACACTTCCATGACTATTGTCAAACAGTATTATTTTCTGAAAAAGGGGATTGCTGAGTCACATTCATTATAAATTCTTAAGATCTAGAGAGATGTCATCTGGCTGAGATTATCTAGTTACTTCTGTTGAATAGGGTGATTTACTGTAACTTTTACCACTAACATCCTCTGAATCAAATGAATATGGTTAATTTATAAGATGTAATTGTATTAAATCCAAAATAAACAAAGGAAAAATATAACAAAATTCCTAAGATTAAATCTGGTTTTATAGGACATACCCTCAAAGTAAATTTATTTTTATTTTAAAAATAAGACCTTAACAAGTGAGAGAAGTCACATAAACAGTTTAAATGGACAATATTCTGAGACACTGAAGTCATGCATTGGTTCACTTGTGAAATCTATACATAATACCTCTACCAAAGTGTACAAAGTATACAAGATTAACAGGATTTTAAAAAATAGAAATAATCACGCTAAGGCAGCTGTTTATGCCAGGGTGGATTTATGCACAAAACAATGAAACATTGACAGAGATAGGGTGCTGGATTATATAAAAGTATTTACTATTTGTCAAGCACAATGCTATAATCACTTTGCATCATTTACATAATATATTCTTCAGAGTAACCATGTTAGGTAGGTATCATTCTCATTTTATGAATAATAAAATTAAGACTCAATGTCTCTAGGTAGCACCATAGTACAGAATTCAAATCCAGGTATATATGGCACTTTCCATAATACTGCGCAACCTATATAAGTTAAAAAACTAATAAATTTAAGAGCCATACCAAAAAATCTGAATAACTCAGTCTTTTTTTTAATTTTGGTATCATTAATCTACAATTACATGAAGAACATGGTTTACTAGGCTTCCCCCTTCACCAAGTCCCCCCCACGTACCCCTTCACAGTCACTGTCCATCAGCATAGTAAGATGCTGTAAAATCACTACTTGTCTTCTCTGTGTTGCACAGTCCTCACCGTGCCCCTCCCACACTATACATGCTAATCGTAATGCCCCCTTTCTTTTTCCCCACCCTTAGCCCTCCCTTCCCACCCATCCTCCCCAGTCCCTTTCCCTTTGGTAACTGTTAGTCCATTCTTGGGTTCTGTTATTCTGCTGCTGTTTTGTTCCTTCAGTTTTCCTTTGTTCTTATACTCCACATATGAGTGAAATCATTTGGTACTTGTCTTTCTCCACCTGGCTTATTTCACTGAGCATAATAGCCTCCAGCACCATCCATGTTGTTGCGAATGGGAGGATTTGTTTTTTTCTTATGGCTGTGTAATATTCCATTGTGTATATGTACCACATCTTCTTTATCCATTCATCTACTGATGGACATTTCAGTTGCTTCCATATCTTGGCTATTGTAAATAGTGCTGTGATAAACATAGGGGTGCATCTGTCTTTTTCAAACTGGAGTGCTGCATTCTTAGGGTAAATTCCTAGAAGTGGAATTCCTGGGTCAAATGGTATTTCTATTTGAGCATTTTGAGGAAACTCCATACTGCTTTCCACAATGATTGAACTAATTTACATTCCCACCAGCAGTGTAGGAGGGTTCCCTTTTTTCCACAACCTCGCCAGCATTTGTTTTTGTTTGTCTTTTTGATGATGGCCATCCTTACTGGTGTGAGGTGATATCTCACTGTGGTTTTAATTTGCATTTCTCTGATGACAATTGATGTGGAGCATCTTTTCATGTGTCTGTTGGCCATGTGAATTTCTTCTTTAGAGAACTGTCTATTCAGCTCCTCTGCCCATTTTTTAATTGGATTATTTGTTTTTTGTTTGTTGAGGTGTGTGAGCTCTTTATATATTTTGGATGTCAACCCTTTATCAGATCTGTCATTTATGAACATATTCTCCCATACTGTAGGATACCTTTTTGTTCTATCGATGGTGTCCTTTGCTGTACAGAAGCTTTTTAGCTTGATATATTTCCACTTGTTCATTTTTGTTTTTGTTTCCCTTGCCCAGGGAGATATGTTCATGAAGAAATCACTCATGTTTATGTCCATGAGATTTTTGCCTATGTTTTCATCTAAGATTTTTATGATTTCATGACTTACATTTGGGTCTTTGATCCATTTCAAATTTACTTTTGTGTATGGGGTTTGACAGTGATCCAGTTTCATTCTCTTACATGTAGCTGTCCAGTTTTGCCAGCACCATCTGTTGAAGAGACTGTCATTTCCCCATTGTATATCCATGGCTCCTTTATCGTATATTAATTGGCCATATATGTTTGGGTTAATGTTTGAAGTTTCTATTCTGTTCCACTGGTCTGTGGCTGTTCTTGTGCCAGTACCAAATTGTCTTGATTATTGTGGCTTTGTAGTAGAGCTTGAAGTTAGGGAGCAAGATCCCCCTTCCCCCACTTTATTCTTCCTTCTCAGGATTGCTTTGGCTATTCAGGGCCTTTGGTAGTTCCATATGAGTTTTTGAACTATTTGTTCCAGTTCATTGAAGAATGCTATTGGTAATTTGATAGGGATTGCATCAAATCTGTATATTGCTTTGGGCAGGATGACCATTTTGACGATATCCTAGCCAGGAGCATGGGATGAGTTTCCATTTGTTAGTGCCCTCTTTAATTTCTCTTAAGAGTGTCTTGTAGTTTTCAGGGTATAGGTCTTTCACTTCCTTGGTTAGGTTTATTCCTAGGTATTTTATTCTTTTTGATGCTATTGTGAATGGAATTGTTTTCCTGATTTCTCTTTCTATTAGTTCATTGTTAGTGTATAGGAAAGCCACAGATTTCTGTGTGTTAATTTTGTATCCTGCAACTTTGCTGAATTCTGATATTAGTTCTAGTAGTTTTGGAGTGGAGTCTTCAGGGTTTTTTATGTACAATATCATGTCATCTGCAAATAGTGACAGTTTAACTTCTTCTTTACCAATCTGGATTCCTTGTATTTCTTTGTTTCGTCTAATTGCCGTGGCTAGGACCTCCATTACTATGTTAAATAACAGTGGGGAGAGTGGGCAGCCCTGTCTTGTTCCCGATCTCAGAGGAAAAGCTTTCAGCCTCTCGCTGTTCAGTATGATGTTAGCTGTAGGTTTATCATATATGGCCTTTATTATGTTGAGGTACTTGCCCTCTATGCCCATTTTGTTGAGAGTTTTTATCATGAATGGATGTTGAATTTTGTTGAATGCTTTTTCAGCATCTATGGAGATGATCATGTGGTTTTTGTCCTTCTTTTTGTTGATGTGGTGGATGATGTTGATGGATTTTCGAATATTGTATCATCCTTGCATCCCTGGGATGAATCCCACTTGGTCATGGTGTATGATCCTTTTGATGTATTTTTGAATTCGGTTTGCTAATATTTTGTTGAGTATTTTTGCATCTATGTTCATCATGGATATTGTTCTGTAGTTTTCTTTTTTGGTGGGGTCTTTGCCTGATTTTGGTATTAGGCTGATGTGAATAACTCAGTCTTATAATGACTTTGAGTATTTTTTTTAATGTTCATTCATGTAGCTCATATCCCATTTTTTCCCTCTAATCAGATCTTCAAGATCTTTCAGAATACTACATCTCTGCACTGACTTGGAATTTTTGTTTTTATAGCCTATACTGAACACCATACATTGTATAAGATGCTCCACAGGCATCTTTAAATGATCACAACAACTCTATGAAAATACCTTCCATTTTACAAGTGAGAAAATAAGTTCAGAAAGGTTAAGTAAACAGAGGTGACAAATTCAGAGAGAGAAATCCAAGCTTTGTTCAACTTGAGATCCAACAGTGTTATTATTATTATGCCAGATGGAATATTTTCCAATTGCAAATTCCTTTTCCCAGATCATTTCCAAGAAGCAATTATGATAGTGCCTAATATATGTCAAAGAATTTCCACATTTATTTTCCTATTTCATCCTAATACTCCTCTGAGGAATGGAGGGTAATATTTATCAATATCCTATTTCACAGGTAGAAACATGAGGTTCAGAAAAGTTAAGAAGGAAGTGCTCTTTCTACTATACAATGGTGCTGTCAATCCCCCGGAAATAGACCTTTCTGAAAATCTATATACACCTAAATCCTTCTTTAACACTTTGTTTGTATGTATCACTCATTTTACAAAAAAGACACACAAAAACACTCCTGTTAAGGATGAGATTCATTGATAAAACAAAGACTCTAACAGGATATACATTCTCATTTCTGTTACATATGTTCAAAAACACTAAAGGTTTGCTCTCAGCTTATTTCTGAACTATATCACAAACTAAAAAACCTAAACTTCCTCAAACTTTTATTGCAATAGAAATGTAATGATGCTTGTAACAGTTTTTTAACTTTTGGATTTTAATATAGCCACCACCTATGCTCTTTTGTTTATTATTTGCATGGAATACCATTTTTTCACTCCTTCACTTTTACCCTTATGTGTGTTGTTAAATATAAAGTGAGTCTCTTGTAGACAGCATATAGCCGTGTCTTGTTTTATTGTCTGTTCAATTACTTTGTTTCTTTTGATTGAGGAGTTCAGTCCATTTATGTATAAGATAATTATTGATAGGAAAGGACTTACTTTTGTCATTTTGTTTTGTAGTTCTTTTCTTCCTCTCTTGTTGTCTTCCTTTGGACTTTGCTGAATTTTTTGTAGTGATATTCTTTGATTCCTTTATTTTTTTATTATCTTCTGTATGTATTTGTGTATGTGGTTACCATGTGGCTTGTTAAAATATCCATACTACCCAAAGTGATTACTTTAATTCCTTTGGTTTAAGAACTTTAAAGAAGACATTAAGTTGGGGATGGAAAGTAAACTCCCCCACCAAAATGCCTGAAAACTTTGATATACTACACAAATTGAAGCAGACTACATTCTCTTCCATTAGGTTTTGTCTTGCATGAGGGGGACTGTCCCAAGTTCACTCTGGATTCAGTGAGACTGAATAACAACAACAGAATGTTGTGAATAAAAGGGCTTGTACCAAGCGTTATTCTCAGGGTGGCAGGTCAAGTGCTGGAATCACATCTGCCTTTGGAAAGTCCACAATCCGAATCCCTCTCCTTTTCAGTCTCTGTCTCTGCCTCTGGGCAGAGTACTATAGAGCTCTTTCTATAGTAACACAAATTATAATGGCTCACTGCCAATGGGTGTGTAAGCATTAGCCTCTGCAGTAGGCCAATTACATCATCAAGTAGATTAGGGTTAAGTGAGGATCCTGGCCATAGGAACTTCCATTTTCCCTACAGGCTAGACCAGTAGAAAAAGATACATAGTCCAGTAGACCAGTAGAAAGTACATAAGAAAGTCACTGAATAATTTGGTTTGTTAAGTGATATAATAAAGATATGCCCAGATTATGGTGCTGGTGATACAAAGATGAAGAAACACACCTATGCTAGAAGAGCCTAATCAGACCATAAAAGTAAAATTGAGGAAATCCACAGATATTATACTGTGATAGTTTACATTCCTGATGCTCCATCAATAGTCAAGGTAAGCTTCTTGATTTCAGGAACCCTGATTTATCTAACTTGTGTTCAGTACTTATGTGCAGGTGATCTATAAAAATGCAGCAAGTTTTACTTTTTTGATTATTTATAGATAAACCTATTTTCTTCAAAATCAATTATTTTTGGTAAAAAGAGTAGGGGCTTCTTAACTATTAACCTTTAGAGAACAGAGTAGGTGTATGTGGAGAAAGGTTCCTATGGCCAGGATTCTCACCTGATCCTGGTCAGCTTGCTCACTACCCATGTGTGGGCAATACATTGTTATTGATTCTACATAAAGAGCTCCACCCAGTGCTCTGGGCTGCTGCACAGCTGCAGGCTGCAAGGCTGCAGGAGAGCAGAGACTGGGGTGGTGGCAGCGCCGAGGATAGATACTGAGACAGCTGCAGGGGGCAGAGTCCCAGAGGCAGAGACCGGCTTGCTGATTGCAGACCTACTCTGAGTGGATGGGATTCTAGTGACTGATCTGCACTGTGGAAATAAAGTTGGGTATAAACCCTTTTACGCCAACAAAGTTCCATTGTCACTTTTTTCAGTCTCAGTGAATCCACAGTGAACTTGTCCAGGGCTGAAACCCACAGGCAAGACAGTGTGGCAGTATATAAGCTCCTATCTGTCTGTGTTGAGTTATTTTCCTCCTACTTTACAAATCCTAGTAAATGATTTTCTAAGGCTTATGCTATCCAGGCCAGCTAGATAGCGTTTCAACCAATTTCAATTATCATCTCTCTCTGAAGCTTATGACATCTCTAAAAATACTGAGACTTTCTTTTTGGCCTCACAGAATTTCTGTCTTCTATTATAGTACTTCTCTCACCGTAAGTGTCAGTTTCCTCTCTCAAACTCAAGTCAGGAACTATGTTTTTGTTTATCTCTGGATAATCAGTCAATCAGTACCTTACAGACTGCCTGGAACAAAGTAGACCTTCAATAATATCTGTTAAATGTGTGAAGAGTCATAAGTTCTAGTTGTCTAAGAAACTTAATATAATTAAACACAAAGTAGCTCATTCAGGGATAAATAATACTCTCATAATAACTCATTAACAAAAAGTTGGGTTCTCTCTTACCTCTTCATTTTGTGCATGGATTTCAAGATAGTTAGAAAATGTGGGATGTGGGGGGAGGATATCTTTCTTAATTTCTAAAAGGGTGATCCTTAACTAACTTGCTATCACCAGGGCCCTAATAATAAGCAAAAAATGCAATTGCTTGGGGTCCACTACTCTCAGGCGCCTATTATGGTCACTTACTAATCAGTACAAGAGCAACATAGAGCTTTCATTTATTTTTATTTGACTTTAAAAACCTGTTTTTCTATTCTTGTGTCCTTCCAAGTTCTAGGTCTTTATTTTCAACAGATCACTGGGCATTTTCTACTATCCCACCTCTACCCTTATAAAACCTCATCAGTATTTAGTTTATTCCATCTTGATTTCCCATTCTTTAAAGTCCTTCCCATCTTTCAGTGTCCAGCTCAAAGGTCACCTTCTAATGCTGCTCCTGGCCTGCCAATTCCCTTTGCCATTCTTACTGCACTCATTCGCTCCCATCATCTGCAACCTTGCACGCCATCTCCAACTAAGGCACATGATTCCTGAACAATCATATCTCTCTCCTATTTTCACATTTTTGCAATTTCTGTTATATCAAGCTAGAATCCCCGATTCCCATTCTTATAACATAGATTTACCAAACCTCTGGAAATGCTAAGTACACTGTTGTTTGTCTCTCAATACTCTTCATGACTGTGGGAAGATATATTTAAAATTTTTATACCCTCTAAATCCAACATAGTACTCAGTAAATATGTGATGAATGAGTGGATGAATGCTTGAATGTGTTACTAGGCTAAGATCCTAAGGCAAGGTAAAAATAAAGAAAAATAATTGTAAAATGATGGAGTCACTATGGAAAAGAGTTTGGAAGTTCCTCAAAACATTAAACATAGTTTCCATATGACTTAGTAATTCCACTCTTAGGTGTATACTTAAGAGAAATGAAAAGGTATGTCCTTATAAACACTTGTACACAAATATTCATACCAGTACTTTTCATAATATCCCCAAAGTGGAAACAATGAAAATGTCCATAAATGGATAAACAAAATGTGGTACAGCCATACAACAGATTATTATTTAGTAATAAAAAGAAATGAAGTACTCATGTATGTTATAACATGGATAAACTCTGAAAACATGCTAAGTGAAAGAAGCCAGACACAAAAGGTCACATATGATTCATGAAATATCCAAAATCAGCATAGAAACAGAAAGCAGGTTTGTGGTTGCCAGTTGAGGAAAGAAGGGAGTGAGGAGTTATAATGGGTATAGAATGTTTTTTTGGAGTGATGAAATATTTTACAATTAGTGGTTATAGTTGCACAACAGTGAATATACCAAAGACCTCTCAATTGTATACTTTTGAAGGGTGATTTTCATAGAATGTGAATTATATGTCAATAAAGCTATTACTGGAAAATGAACACAATAATGAGAATCCTCTATTTGCTCCAGATTTTTAATCAGGGACTTGCTCTTTTAGGTCACAACATGGCCTAGAACTTCCTGATTTTCACAGTAATCAGTTACACAATTATAGAAATGTTGAAACATTGAAAGATCATTCTGAATTAATCCCTTCATCACCTTATAGGTAAGAAAACTGAGCTCCAAGATAAATGACTTAAACAAGATTATGCAAGTAGTAGTGGTTCCAGGGAAGACTCATTCTCAGTTCAATGATTCATCTTTTTTCTTAGCTGAACTGACATTTTCCTTACTAAAACTGTTCTTTTTATTGAAAGAAAAAAATACATTAAAAGGAAAGTAAGATCCATTTGTCTTTTGAAGTCGGAATAACTGTTACTAGATTGTAGGAAATACAGAGAAAAGGTTAAGAAAATAAACTGCACCTTCCTGTTTCTTTCGATGTGAAAACACAACTATTAGTTCTTAAAGGTTTTAAAGATAATACAATATAAGAATTCCCAGTAATAGTTAAAGATAGCAACAAAGACCACTCCTTCATTTAGAGGATAGAGACAGACTCTTAGCAAAGATGCTATGTATCTGGAAATTTGTACCTGATCCTTCAGAGAGATGTCAGATTTAATCCACAGGACAACGTCTTTCAGAATATCATTTTCTTAAATTCCCCTTTGAGACCCATTTTTTGTTGCCTTTGTCATAGTCAATGGCAGATTCAGGTGCACTAGGTAATGTCTGTGCTACTTACTCAGGAGATTTTCTATGGTAGCAAAGGTTTTCTTTGAAGTTCAAATTTGTTCTTTTCACCAAGCAGCAAGTTTTAAATGGAGGAATTTTTCATTTGATTAGACAAACACACAACCAAAAAAAAGCAAAAACAAAACATAAAACATAAGTGTCACTGAGAATTAAAAAAAATCATTATTAAATGTTGATCTTCAAAAGCTTATTGTACAAAACATCATTATATAACTCACAGTCAGAGGTTAATTCAGTGATGCTTTAGTCCACCATATCCACAACTGATGTCCACATGTACCTTAGGATAGTGTTTGACAGGGAGTGTGGGTAGTTGAAGGGAGCAGAATGGGAGGGAAGAAGTGGCCATAAAAGCAAATACTGTTACACACTCAACTTAGTTTAGGAAATTCTGGGTTAACTCAAAAAATACCTAACAAGCACCAACCTGTATCAGACTCTACTAGATGCTAGAACAAAACAGGTTTATGCTGGGATTTCTTAGAGGCTCTAACATGCTAGTGTTCATTCTGACTCTAAGGAGCGCATGTCCCAATTTGCTTTGAGAGCTCCAGTTTATAACTGTTGTTTCAGCATCAGTAGCACCCCCTTTCATTGTTCTCATCCCACCTATGACTCTCTCAGGGGTGAATATAGTGCACAGATGTGCCTAAACTTTAACGACCAATGAAATCCTTGTATCTACATTCCTATAGCCATTTCTAGAGCAGTGGTTCACAGAACATTGCTCAGGAAATGCTAATCTACTATATTCTCTTCATTTGATAACTAAGGAAACTGAGGATCAGAGAATTAAAGAGACTCAGCCAGAAAATGGCAGAGATGGGACGAAAGCCTAGGACTCTGGCCCCCATCTCTGATGTGCTTTCCAATGTATCACAGATGGCCATACTAAAATACACTTAACATGAAGTTTAAAAATCCTATTATTAGATAACAAGTATTAATGTATTTTCTCCTAAAATAAGTTATCCAATTTTACATGTTAACTTTAATTTTAATGGAGTCCAAGTCAGTTTTAAAAAAAATTGTAACAGTAGAATTCAAAATTGGAGTCACTGAAAAACATTATCTTGTAGTCAACTCTCCAGGTCTATAAGCCAAGTTCATTCATGTCCTATTATTTGTATTCTTTCCACTCACTCTCTGGTAAATAGGAGGTAACTGGTTTCTTCATATCTTCAAAGCATTGCTGGCTTTACAGATGTACGTTTGGTGGGGGGGTAGGAACAACAGGCTTTTCAGTACAGAATTTTGCTATGATATTTTACTCCCCTTTATGGTTCCAAGTGTCCTTTAAAGTAAGAATACTACTGTCTTGGGCCATTCAGTGCCTTTGAAAACTCTAAAGTGGTTAAAGTAAATATAATTCCTTTATTTTTTCTGAGTTTCTACATCCTTACTAACAGAAAGTATTTTTTTTTATTTTGGCTGCACCAAAAGATATGCCCTTACAGAAAATCATGCAAAGGATTCTGCCTCTAAAAGTCAGAAATTCACATTTTGGGTCACACATGGCACTGCTGTTTCTAGGTAATTGTTATGCATTGAAGGAAACTTAGGTAGTTTAGAGAAGAAAGAGTGAATGACTAGACAAACTTTAAAAAGAAAGCTACATCTTATTAGTTAAGAAATACAAGTAGTCTTTTCTGTGGTGGGGTGAAAGGTAGAAAATATTAGTTAAAGCAGGGCTTAAGCTCTTGGGAAATTCATTTCAGTACAATACATCTTTCTGCTCATTTCGTAGAAAAAGAAATTAATATTCATTAAATCTTATGCAAGATAACTAGTCAAGTAGAAAGAAAGAAAATTACAAGGTGACTAAGGCAGAAGAATATTTCTAGAGAGAGTATTCTTGGACTTGGAGATAGATATTCTTCCTCGTCATCAGATTGGAAGCTGTGATTGCATTGCACCGCTTTGACTTTTGAAACACAGCACTCTCTTCTGTGATACAGAAAAAAAGGCTTCCCTATGATAATTTACCCTTTGAAGTAATGAACCTATTCAAGTCTAACTACTGTACTCAGTTAGAACCACCTGATGAAATAAAGGAATACAGGTATATTGATCACATCAAACATTTTCATTGAGAAGGTAACATGAGCATTCATACAGTTTATTGTGGATGGTCTCAGAAGCTTTCCTGTGTATGAGAAACAGAACCACAGGCCTTTTTGTATAAGTTCCTATATATCTTGTCCATGCTGTTCTCAAAGATGGGTCGGTGGGATTTTCCTTTATAAGAGGCTGCCCTGTTGGACCAGTATTCGCCATCATCAAAATGGAGAGTACCACGTGGCTGCTGAAATAAGCTATAAAAAAGGATTAAAAGATTAAAACTAGTGAAACTAAATGTGAGGTAGTACTATATAAATCAAATATTTACTGAGTAGTTAATGGGTATGGGCTACTCAAATAGTGACACTATTTGCATGAAATTACTACAAAACAATAAAATGAAAATCATGTGTCAAGAAACACAGTTAAAAAAGAATTCAGAGAAGAGAGAAAGGGCAGCATGGTAAAAGCAGAGCACAGACGGTGTGGTATGGCCAGTCACGCGAGCGCCCAGCCTCTGAAGTCAGGCAGACTTGGAATAGAATGACAGCTTACTCCTTAATAAAGCTGTGGGGTCTTAGGCAATTTATTTAATTGTCCAGTCTCAGCTTCCTTTGTTGTACTTTTGTAGTTTTTTAAACATCAAAGAGAAGGTATGTAAAGTACAGGGCTTACTTTGCACGCAGAAGTGACTGAATATGAGGTACTGAACTACTATGTATATTTATATATTATATATACTTACATATTTTTATCAAAAAGTCTTACAACCTTCTGAAGTTCGAAACTGTGGAAACTGAGACTAAGTGAAATCAATGTGACTTGCCTAAGACTAATCAGCTAGTAAATGCCAGAATGGGATACTATGGCTGTGGCCCTAAGGCTTTCTACTACAGTATATTGCGATTGTCCTCAAGGAGTAGAAGAAAAGTAGACTGACTATGAACCACTTTTGGAAAATGGAGAATAAGAAAAAAGACTCTATATTTGAAGCGATAGGGATCCACTGTAATTCTGAGGGGTTTGAAGAGAAAAAAAAGAAAAAGAACAGGTAGGAAGCAAAGAAATAGGCCAGAACAAGGCTAGTTCTAATGGTAACAGGGAAGAAAAGGCAACTCTAAAGGCTTGAAAGCACTTTTTAAACATACTCAAGTTATAATTTTACTATCATTAAACATTAAGCTCTGGGCTTAACCTATCATTAGCTAGAAATAAAATGTTAACTTTTTCAAAGATGGAGCTTATTTTATTTTTCTAAATAAATAATTGACCTACTTCAATAAAACTAAGTACTTGTTATAGATAAGACATCTCAGGCATGTTAGAGATTATGAAATTTGTGCCATATAAAACTGTATGTCTTGGCTATTAAATGCTCCAAATATTTTCTTCATACATTTGAATCTCACTTGACACAAACAACTTCCTCCCTGCAATATCAGTCCCATGATGTTACTTCTATTGTTAGTTGTGAAACAGGAAATCTTGGAGTTGGGTATCTGTTAAGAAGAATTTGCTGTTTGGCTTGAAGTCAATCCCCCATGTGAACAAGTAAAATGACCACACACACAAAAAAAGGCATGGAGTGCCTGTGTTATCATTCTTAGAGCTTTATATGGTGTCAGTGAGGATATAAAGGAATGGAGAACATTTATACACCCACTTTGGAAAACAGTTTGGCATGACCCAATAAGGCTGAATATGCAACTTGGACCCAGTAATTCCACTCCTAGGAACACCAGCAAAATTCTTGCACATTTACTAGGAGACATGTACAAATATGTTCATAATAACACTCTTTATAATAGAGTTAAGAACTGGAAGCATCCTAAATATCCATCTATTAGAACACATAAATCAAATTGTGGTACACACATACAATGGTATAACATACAGTAGGGAACATTGATGATCTATAGCTATATGCATCAATATGGATGAAACTGAAAAGTCAACTGAATGAAAGGAAGCAAACTTCAAACAATATGAAGTTATATTTACATTATATAAAGCTTAAAACAAGGAAAATTAAATAATTTATTACTTAAGAATAGATATATGTGTGGTATAATTTTGAAGAAAAGAAAGGAGAAGAGTTAACAGAAAAGTCACAATTAACAGTTACCTCTTAGAAAGAGATGCAGTTGGTTAGGGGCACAAGGTGGCTTTATAGGTATTGGCTATATATTACATTTCTTAAGCTGGATAGTGAGTAAATGGGTATTCATTATTATTGTTGTTGTTTAAGATGTACAAACCTTAAATATATTTCTCTGTTACAGTTACAGTTAATATATTTCATAGTAAGTTTTTAAAATTTCACTTCCATGAACCATGGCAATAGATCTTTAGTTTCTGATGACTTTGATAAAAAGGGATTCTGCCTCATATTTCCTAGCAATATTTACTAGATCCTGCCAAACATTCTTTACACTTGGTACCACCTCTTTCACACTCTAAAATTTTGAAAATGATACAATCTCTAGGGTAACTGTAGTATTTTAAAACATGATTATTATTAGTTCTATCTTTATATTGTCCTAAGAGGTAATTAAAACTATTTCTAATAATATCTGTATAAGCTTTAAAATTTTTTCAAAAAGCCTTAGCCAAGTCTCAGTGCTATTGCTTTGATAGTTACCAAATTTCCTTCATTAGCTTTGCTCAAGAAATAGCCATTAAATACAATTTCTTTCATACAATCTTACCAAGCTTAACTCCTGCTGTCACTTAAAACAGTTGGTCAATTTGAGTTACATAATAAGGAAATCACACATACCAATACATTAACAGTAAAACTTCTGCATGTACTCCATACCTCTGCAAACATATCTACCAGCCGAAGTTCCTCTATTTGCCTCTGCTCCCTCATACTTTTTCAGGAGTCCCACATGTTGTGTTTTATTCAGTTGGTTGTTTTGTTTTATTTTGTAGCAAGTCATGCACTAATTAAAACTTCTAAGACATGGATCTGTCCCTATCAACTTGCTTAATCAGCAAATTTACGGTATACTCATGGCCAGATAATATGTTCTTTTCTGAACTTTATATTTTGTTTAGTTGCCAGACTATAGACAATTACTATAGTACATAATAAACCTACTCAACAGAACTTTGAATTTCTAACACATACCACTACCCAATTCTCAGATTGGTAAGGAGAAGTAAAGCTAAATTTAAAAAGCATTGTGTAGGTTTTTCTGAGATTATAAACCAAATTCCAAATACCTATTATAAATTACCATATTTAATGTTATCAGGCATAGACTTGCTACTCCTTTGGTTCCATTAGACAATACATTTTTGTTCATGTCTCAAAACTGTCTTAAAATACCACCTCAGTGGCTTGCAATGAATAAATAAAATTCAGAAAGCTTTTTAGGAGCAATTGTGAATCTGATAAGGTTCTATAAAGAACAGCTAAAGTGGCCAAAATAGACATTCTACTGCTTTTAGAGCTTGTAAAATTTGGTAGGAAGTTTATTTATATTTAAATTGCAAACTTTTTCAATTGAGTAAACAGTATTATGGTTCTCTGGAGAAAATCTGGGAATTGCATCAGTCTAGAAGTAAATTGCAAAACAGAGATGTGAACACAAAACAGGTTCCAATATGGTCCACTGATAGGTGCAAAGAGTATTAGAATCCCAAAAACAATATTTACTTCCAGACATGGAAGCACTGGCTCTCTAATTAATGAACTGTGAACATATTGAGTCAGTTCTGAATCCCCATTACTGGGTATATTAATAAGTTTAAAATGTTAAGTGACACTAAAAAGTCTTTTATAGTATCTCTGGAATTCATTCACGCAAAGCACTTAGGGAGTTCCTACTATATATACTGTACAAAATACTGCAGGAGTACTATATACCTTAAAATGGTTACCTTCAAAGCAGGGATGATATTGTTATTTTATTATTGCAGTACATTTTTTTAAGCAGCTTATTCTTGAGAATTAAGTCAATTCTGAAACCCCATTAATGGGTATATTAATACGTTTAAATGTTAAAAGAAGACCAGGACAATATTTGAGAATTGGGCAGTTTCAAATCCTAAGTGATGATAAAATATAAATTATAATTTTATTTTTTAAAACCCACCATATATGCAGAGAAGAGAAAGGTCTTAGGTAGCTTGGCATGAACTAGGAGACAAAGGGCATGACTAGCTTTTTGCTTAGGAAAGGGTGACCTCACTTGAAACTCTGATGGTGTTTCTCTCCTCAGGAATCAAGTGAAGACCAAGCACATACTACTCTACAGTCATCAGACAAAATCTCTATAAGGTGATATACATGGAAAAGGTTAGAAAGTAATATGGATCTGCTACCCAAAGGATATTAATTCTAGGAAATATCTGGAAGGTCATGAGAATTTTAAAAATTGGCTATGTGCCATTTGTACTCAAAGAACCAGAGTTGAAACTTACTTTTAAAGATAATTGATATTCTATACTTGAGACTTGTGATCTAAGAGTCAGTATAATCAAACATGTTTTATAATACAAGAAATTAATTCCTTCCCTAAAAAAGTTTCTGATCAAGCTAAACTTGGACTGACAAGACACATGAAATAATACTGAGGATGTGACATGTGCTCTATAGACATTGGATGGAGGGATAGAAGGTAGGAAATATTTGAAGTTTTGAAGTTCATGAAAGATGATAGGGAGAGATTTTATTATGGACTAACAAAATCTGAGAAGCATTTTGTATCTTTGAAGATACCATACAAAAATACAATGTCATAAGTTGTCATTAAAGACATCAAAATTGTGGCCCTAACTATATATTATTAGGTAGATAGACTGCTGACTAGGTGATGGCATGGAAAATATAATTAGCAGCAATCCCAAGTTATCTTTGGGAGTCATAATAAGTAATATTTCATGGCATTATGCTCAAATTGTAATTCTTTGAGTTTTAGTGATAATTGCCTTTAGAAATAAAAAAATGTTATTTTATTTAATGGGGTAAAACAAATATCTCACTGTACAACACATTAGGTCAGTTTCATGTCTAGTTTTTTTAACTGGAAGTATGTGGAATTCAATAATGAATAATGAAGTCTAGAAGTTTTGGAAGTAAAAGGTCATTTAACTCCTTGATAAGAGATTTCTTCCAAATTAATTTCATATTCAAAGGTGATGGAAGACACAGGACAACTAGCTAGCATGGATAGGCTGATGCCTGGATGATGAAATAATGAACACTCTAATTTCATATTTTGCTCTTCCTGCAGAAAATACTGGATATCATGGCTGACAACCACAATGTATATCTAGATTATAGAATAAAGTATTGAGTCCTGGGCATGCTTTTTGCTGAGGAAAACATGAAATAAATAATTTCTATTCCTTCATTAATATTCTCTATTTGATGAGTCATTGTCATTATACTTCCCTTTAATTGTTTAAATATGGTTTCCTTTAGTTCTTTGAACATTGATGCTCAATCCAACATCTGGGCCTCCTCAGAGATGGTAGCAACTCCTTTTTCATGTGCATATGTCACACTTTCCTATTTCTTTGTATCTCATAATTTTTGGTTGAAAACAACATTATAGATAAAAATTGCAGCAATTCTGAATTCTGATCTCCTTAGCAGAGTTGTTGCTGTTTTGGTTATTTGTTTAGTGACTTGCCTGGACAATACAGTCAAGTCTGCTTCTTGTGCACTGTGTAGTTGGTGGCATCTTTTGTTTCTTTTCTTTTTTTAAAACTATTGTTTCTATTTTTAGCCTGGTCTCCTAGGGGCTGCCCCTGGGTCAGCATAGCTTGGTGACCAACAAATGATTGGTCCTTGTAAATGAACCTGTAAGGCTTCCAACTTTTGCCAATGGACATATGTATGGCTTGGAGAATACACTCAAAGTCTATCCAGTTTACAAGTCAGCCCTGGAGTTTACTTTCTTCCTTCAAAGGTTCTCACGTTTGACCATGGATCAGTAGTTCCTTAAGACTCTCTCCAGTCTTTCCTGAACATATTTACAGACATATGCATACACAAAATGTTACAGACTACCAGGGATACATATAACTTTATCAAGGCCAACTTTGGCTATCCTGACTGAATCTTTGTTGTCTGCCCCAACAATCAGTAGTATCTCAAGCTTTCCCTCATAGTTTGCCAGTGGGATCAGTAGTATTGTTTCTATTAGCTCCCTGTATAGGGAACTTCCCATGTTCTGCTTCATATAAAGTCAGTCCCTCTAGAGGCAGAGCTGCCAGTCTTTCAGCATGACTGCCCCAGGGCACTTTTGTGCCAAGGAACTGAGGGACAAGGAATAGGGAGGGGAGCTCCAGGCAAAATGCCACAGACTCCTACTGCTCGTATTGAGGTTCAGTAGATTTTCTTGATAAACACTTCACAATTCGTTACATCTTTGGTCAATTTCCCGTCTTTAAATCATTGTTTTGACAATTCTGTCTAGTTTTGTTGTTGTTTTGGGGGGAGGATTTGCTGAGTTCATTACTCAGCCATACCAGAGTTCCACGCGGACCTTCTCTCAAGCCATGTCAATGCGTGTCTGCAGGGGGGTGATAGTAAGCCAAGAGCCCAAGCTCCCTCCTGACCTCTGCTGATGGAAGATTTAAGACAAGCATGTGATTGAGTGTAGGTTCTCTCATCTTTGAGAGGGAAATTGGAATGGGAGTGACTTCTTGGCCTAGTATATAATATGACTTGGGGATAAAACTAAAATAATACCCTGATCATTTCAGTAATCCCTCCTGATGTTAGCTTCTGGAGCTAATATCTGAAATACTCTTATGAAAGTCTACTCTTAAAAAATACTTTCATAAAAGTACTCTTGAAATACTGACCACTCTGTCCTATTGGTCAATGTATGCACACGAGAAAAATGGCAAAGAATGTAAACTAATCTCAAAAATGTGTAAATGGAACTTTTCTGATACTCTACTTAACTCTCTCTCTTGAAACCATCTTGAGTGACCAAAAGCCTGGCCATTAACATTGCTTGATAAAACGGAAAAGAGCCATACTGAGGTTTATGGTAAACTTTAAACAGAGACCAGTGCTTTCAAAATGTGTTCCTTATACTACCTGCATTAGAATCACCCATGATATTCTTTAAAAGGCAGATTTCTAGGACTCATCCCTAGATGTAAGGAACCAGAATCTATGGGCTTAAAAGTCAAAATATATATTTTTAAGAAGCAAGCCAGGTAACTATTTTGCA
The DNA here is from genome assembly GCF_040802235.1 of Manis javanica. Lineage (NCBI taxonomy): Eukaryota > Metazoa > Chordata > Mammalia > Pholidota > Manidae > Manis > Manis javanica. The sequence goes on from NC_133159.1 coordinate 38,036,977, forward strand.
TACAAAGTTTTTAAAATCAGATTCGTTTATCAACCTTACTCAATTCTCAACCATGCTAGAATTAATTATATGGATTAAGGACCCAAAATTGGGATGCTAATTCATATAGTAGCAATCTAGGTAACAGAACTTTGAGTAAAACAATAAATGCAAAAATTCTTGTTCCTCAAGGTGTTAACTTTCTTGGGCCTTCTTTTCCTGTTTGGATTGCTTCTTATTTAAAGCTACCTATAATATACTATTTACCTTGATGACAGGTCCAGGTTGATCTTAACTTTGTGAAAGGAGTACACAGTTATGCTCTGTGTAAGGGGCAAAAGGAAAATTCCTCACACATTCATAGAATGTCTAGCCTGGCTTACCAGGATAAAGAGCAGAGAGTTCAGTCCAAAACTTCAGTTAGCACATATTCCACTACTGGGAGCTTTTTTCTTATGCTTGTTTTTCAGGAAACTCATTAAGGTGGAGGCTATATAGTAATCAGTGGTACAGCACCAAAGATTCAGAGAACCTTTAGTTATATAAACTCACAATTTATATTCAGTTTTTAATACCATATTTTATAGTAATTGACACAGAGCTCTCAAATGTCTTTAAGGATTTGATAGTATAATCTTACAAAAATTTTATTACTAATATTTTTGAAATTTTAGGCTATAAGAACAGAATTTCTCTTATGTTATTAAAAAAAGGCTTACTCGTTGTAAACGGGGATGAAAAATACAGCATAGGGAGTATAGTCTACAATATTGTAATAACTTTGTGTGGTGACAGATTGTTAACTCACTTATTGTAGTGAGCATTTCATAATGTGTATAATTTTTGAATTATGTTGTACACCAGAAACTAATATAACATTACATATCAATTATATTTCAATTTAAAAAAGCTTACTCATGGCCTAAAATTATAGAAACGATGGTTTGCATAAGAATAAATTTATCATGAAATAATCTATGAATATGTGGATTTGCAGGACAGACAAATACACTGTAAATCTTAAGATGAAAGGTATCACCATTAATTGATTATATTTGTTTTCATTGAAAAACTGCGGTAATGCAAACAAGATATTTTAAAAGGGATTCATATAGTTAAAAATTTTAAATATCAATCAATAAATAATTATTAATTTGGGCCTAAATTTCCCACAAATCCAGATTAAAAGGCAGGTTATTTTTATACATACTCTGAGAAGATCTGTATAAACTGCATTAATCAAGCTCATACCTATACTCTGGGTCACTGTCGTAGGCAGAGTCTCTGTATAAAAAATCTCTTTTCAATTCCAGTTCATCATCTTTCTCTAGGTCTTTCTCATCCTGAAAAATTAAAGATTTCCATTAATTCACTTTATACTTATAATGATGCCTGTAGTTCTTTGGGAAATGTACTCCCCCAACCCATTATAAGAACTTGAATTAAATGCTTGGATTTCTTAGGAAAGAAGCAAAAGGGTAAGTGAGAATTAAGTATTCTGTTCAATAAAACAAATTCAGTTTTATTATATTTCTGTTAATACTGTTTATCAAAGACTAGACATCCAGTAGATGTTTCATGCATCAGTAAATGAATAGGAATAGGAAATGAATGGAAATAGAAAGACACTACAAAATGTCATCTGATGTTTGTATATCATACACATTGCTACATGAACTCCTAAAAAACTGTACCTGCACTCTGAAGAAAGTAGTATTTGTGAAAACTACATAGATCTAAGTTCTTTAACAGGTACCTATGGCTTACAAAAGCCAGTAACTTAGAATTATTAGTCGTAAGCCAAAATAAGCCACAAGAAGTAAAAATGAAAAACAAGGTAGTTGGAATCAAAATACATAGCTACTCCTCCTTCTGTGGCATCCTGTTCTTAACCTCTAACAGACACATTCAAGGGCATAAGAAATAGGATTTTAAAGAGATAGCTTTGTGAACTATAACATTCATGGTAATTATGTTCTTATATATAATAATTTAATATAATTGAGTATCAAATATCTTTCTCAACTGCTAGCCAATACCCTTGTTCCTTAGTCAAACAGGAACAGAAATAAAGAGAACTGATAAAAAAAGGAACCAGTGAGCATAAAAAGATTTTTATAAGGATAAGTATTAATAAGGGACTCACTGTATATAAGAAATCAGCTTAACAAAGATTATGAAGAAAAATTAATTTAAAAAATTGTTGATGGCATACAATCAGAAAGAGCATTCAGTTAAAAAATTTAAGCAATAAATATAGAGCAAGCTTAAAAATCACAGAAAATATGAATATATATATTTAGAATTATTGTAGCTTCTAGGTGAACTGAGCTCTTTTATCATCATGAAGTAACTCCATTTATTTCTATTAATGCTTTTTTCCCTTAACTTTTTTCGGTTTACTATTAATATAGTTACAATGGCTTTCTTTTAGTTAGTGCTTGGGTGGTACATATTTTTCAATCTTTCCTTATTATTAGGTTTTAGATCTTTTTCTTAAATAGCATGTAGCTGAATGTTGCTTATTTCTGTCCAGTCTGATAAGTCAATGAAGTGAAGCATTTACTCATTAATATCACATAAAATGCAATTGCCTGTAATGAGTGAGAAAGCCACTACAAAAGCAAGTGTAAGGGAAAAAAAAGCAATGTAATATGTTTTTAACCTTCAGAAATCGATTATGTTAAAAGAAGAAATGAATGAAAGAGATGTAAATAATACTGAGTTTTTAAATTGTATCCTGGGGAAAAGTTATTAATTGCTAGATTACGTAATAAGTGAAATGAGACATAAAACAATATTCCTCATTTAATTTTATCAATAAAGTTGAGAAAATTAATTTTATCCAGGCAGGAGTAATAAAAAAATGTTGACTACATTTTTAAAGTTTATATATGAAAAGATATATAAAATTACCTTTAAAAAAGCCTGAATCTCACTTATTCATTAAATAAAATCCCTCTTTTGAGTTGGATACTTTCTATCCTGGGCTCTGAGGACAGAGAGATGACTAAGACATGGTTCCTGCACACATGTGGAACAGGTTTTTTTTATGAAGCTCAATGAGTAGAATGGACCAAAGGGTAAAATTATTAGGAGACATATGGGAGGACAAAATAAGGAAGAAGTTTTTAAGTAATGGAGCATTCTAAAAACAGAACTGTCTGTTTCAGATCATAAGATTGCAATCACTAAACTATTCATGCAGAGTACTGATACCCATCTAGATCAAGGATTTCATGAGGGGAATTCTTCCCCAAGAAACAAAAAGGACTAGAATAAACCTTTAATGTTTATTCCTTTCAAATTTTAAGACTATATTTTGTGACATTATTTATACATTCAAGACACACGGTCTTTTTTTTTAAAGATAGAGTTATACAAAAGCAAAGAGGCAACAAACATCACACTTCATTATAAGCTCTTAACTATGGGTAAAGCAAGCATTTAAAGAGATGTATCATTCTTGTTAGCGCCAGAAAATACATTCCTAGGGCATGGAGAAATGATTCCCTTCTTATTCCTCACCAATGCTCCCACTTGCCAGGATGTAAATATAGAAAAAGATGGATGACACCCAGATTTGCTGAGTTCCTTCTAGGTATTTGGGATCAAGTTAGGTGCTTTTTGTGTGGATATCATTTAAACCTTCAATAACCTCATGAAAATGATACTGAAACTCAAAATAAATAAATAAATAACTTGCCCAAAGAGCAAGTTACTGTGGCAGATTTCACTTGACTAATATTATATTGCCTCTGGACTATGAATGCAATATATTCTGGACTATGAAATCAAAACCACCTTCTCAAGTCATTAGATTTTTCTCTTAAATGCAAATTATTGACTCAAGCTCTTTTAAAAGCTATTATCTATTTAGACTGTTTTGTATGAGGGTATTCTGAAATAATATAGCCCAGAAGAAATATTTTCAGGATTTCCATGAAGAAACATTTTTTTTTCAGCAAAAGTCAACAACAAATGAAATGTTATTAAAGGAAGCTTTGGGACTCTCCTTCCCTGAAATTGGCACTAAGTTAAAATTCCTCTTTAGAGTCCTTTCATCAATGATCACTATTTTATGCACATGTAACTGATATTACACATAGAATAACTCTAGGACAAAGAAATAAAATGTATCCTCATGCTTGCAAAGTGAAAAATTTAGAACAAAAGTGGTTAAATAGCCTGAAACAAAGCCAGAACAAAGGGCAGCTACTTCACTAATTACATAGTATTTAAATAAAATATACACCTGTTATTCTCAAACAAATGTAATTCTCGTATGGAGTTAAAAACTCTGTAAGATGTATCTTATTGCAATCAAATTCAAAACATAATTTGTAAGTAACTGTATAAGGATAAGAATTCAAATAGAATTGATCACTAATTCTAATTTGCATTATCACTCTAGACAAATCACTTAACCCTAACAGCTTTAATTTCCTAATTCATAGCATAGAGAAAATTTAGAGAGTGCTTGAGCTCAGGTCTTTCTAATTCTATAACTTGGTTTATATTATAAGTGTAATAGAGGATAATAAAGTCTAAAGGGAAGATTGCCTAACCCTTAAATGGTAACTTTGACAAGTTGCTAGAGGCAGTGTGAAAAGGCATATGTGGTGGTTAACTTTATGTGTGTTTCAGCCATCATGCTCAGATATTTGGCTAAACATTATTCTGGATGTTTCTTGAAGCTTTTATGGATGAGATTAACATTTAAATTGATAGACTATGCATAAAGCATATTGCCCTCCATAATGTGGGTAGGCTTCTTCCAGTCAACTGAAGGACTTTACAGAACAGAGACTGGTTTTCCTCCATGAAAGAAAAAATTCTGCCAAGAGACTGTCTTTGGGGTCAAACTTTAATTCTTCCTCTGAGTATTGAGCCTGACAGCCTATCCCATCAGATTCTGGACTCACCAAGCCTCCACAATTGTGTGAGCCAGTTCTTTAAAATTTCTCTCTCTTACTCTCTCAATCTATGTATGTGTGTATAAATGTGAGTGTACACATATGCATGTATACATATATTCTGCTGCTTCTGTTTCTCTGGAGAACCCTAATACAGTCCAAGAATGAGAAACTTCTGCAACATATTAGTTACATACTTCAATACTTCACTTTTAACAATGGATAGAAAAATCAGACAGAAGATCAACAAGGAAATGAACTTAAACAGAACTATAAACCAGCCAGATTTAACAGGCATCTATAGAACACTCTCAACAGCAGAATATACATTCTCCTTAAGTATACGTGGGAAATCATCCAAGAGAGACCACATGTTAGCCTATGACATGAGTCTCAATAAATTTAAAAGGGCAGAAATCATACAGTGTTATCTGGCTACAATGAAATGAAATTAGCAAACTAAATTCATTACTGAAAACTCTCCTATGAAGATGGGCTTATTTATTTAAAACATTTAAGAAATAATTTATACAAACTCTTGCAGAGAATGATTGGGAATATTTCCCAATTCATTTATTTGAAGCCAGCCAAAACCTGAGGACAGTAAAAGGAAGGAAACCTACAGAACAATCACTATCATTAATTTAGATATAAAAATCCTAGGTAAAATATTAGCAAATTAAAACCAGTTATAGAAATATTTTTAAAAATTATGACAGTTTTGCTCTAAGCATGTAAGCATGGTTTAACACTTGAATATCAAGTAACTCATAACATTAAGAAAAGCATAAAATCACCTCAAAGATGTAATGTGATAAAACTACATTTGTAGTAAAAAATATAAACTCTTAGAAAATAAGGAATAGAAGGAATTTACATAATCTGACAAAGAATACCCACAAAAAATCTATAGCATCATACTTAATGTTGAATTACAAAAAGTTTTCCTCTTTGGATGTCAAATAATACAGGATGTCCTCTTTCACTACTTCTATTTGATATTGTTTTAGAAATCCTACATCATGTTATAACACAAGAAAAATAAATAAAAAGCATAAATATTTGACAGGGAGAAATAAAAATGTCTTTATAGATTATATGATTATATCCCCAAACTACCATCTATTACAATATAGATGGAAGGAAGTCACTGGATACAAAGTCACAAAATCTACAAAAACCTATAAGTCCTTATACCAACAACAAATAGGAGGTAGAATTTTAAAAGATACAATTTATAACAGAATAAAAATATCAAGTGTGTTGGGATAAATCTACTCAAAGATGTACACTTCTAAAATGAAAACTATGATATAATTGGGAAAAATTAAAGATCTAAATTATTTTTAAAAGACAATTTTCATGGATTGGAAGATTTAATAGTGGTATGATGTCAGCTCAATTTAATAAAACACAGATTCAGTGCAATCCCAATAAAGATCCTAGCAGGTTTTTTATAACTGACAAGCTTATTCTGGAATGCAGATGGAAGTTCAAAAAATTAAGAATGGCCACAGCAATCTGCAAGCAAGGATAAAGCTGAAGGACTGATGCCATTAGATATCAAAAGTTATGATAAACCTACAGCAATTGAAAAATTATAGTATTAGTACAAAATTAGACAATTAAACCAATAGAATAGAAGAAAATCCAGAAACATTCACATATATCAGATCAATGAAATAGAATGGAATCCAAGACTATTTCCACATAAAGACATTGAGGAAAAGAATGCCACTTGAAGAAAGATACTGGATCATAATCACATGGGGGTGGAGGGAATGAACTTTGATCCAAATCTCACCTTATATATACAAAGCAAATCCACATGCATTGTAGATCTAATGTGAAAGGCCACAGGGTAAAATATTTTTAAAATAAGAGAATACTTTAAAACCATGGTTAGACAGTGTTCTTACATGGGGTAATTGAGAAACTGGGCTGCATTTAATTAAGAAATTCTATTCACGGTCTTCTACTAAGAATACAAACATGCAAGTCACAGACTGGACTTTATTCACAATATTTTAAAAAATGCGTATCATAAAATGTCCAGGAATGAAAATAAAAGACCTTAAGAGACATATGGCACACACAGAAAAAGCCTACCATAAGCTTTTTAAGAAGCACCACAAATGACAAACTGAATAATACAAAGAAATTCAAACCTAATGTATAATATTAAACTTCTGAAAACAGACAAGAAAAAAATTACTAAAAATTGCTGGAGAAGGGAATTCTACAAAGATGTTAGAGGCAGAGTGTGGTAGATAGAATAACGGTTCCCAAAGATGTCTATGCCTTAATTACCAGATCCAGTGAATATATTACCTTAGGTGCAACAGGGAATTTTACAGATTTGATTCAAAGCTAAAGATCTTGAGAAGGGGAGATTACCTTGGATTATCTGGGTGGCCCAATCTAATCGAATGAATTTTTAAAAGCAGAAAACCGTTCGTTCCTCGTCGTGGTCAGACAGGAGTTGTGACTAAGAACAGGAGTCAGGGAGATGCAATGCTTCTGGCTTTACAAATGAGTAAAGTAGCCACAAGCCAAGGAATATAAGTGGTCATTAGAAGCTAGAAAAAAAAAGGAAATGGATACTTCCTTAGGAACTCTAGAAAGAAAGCAGCCCTATTGATACCTTAATTTTAGCATAGTGAGACCCATGTCAGATCTCAGGTCTATAGAAATGTAAGATAATGAATTTGAGCCTCTATATTTGTGGTAACTTGTTTGGCAGCAATTAAAAAAGAAAAAAAACCATTGCAAATCCCTCAAATAAACATGCTGAAATTGTTTTTGCATTAGAAGAACTCACAGCAAACCAATGCTCTGAAAACTAGAAAAACCAGAAAAAATAAAAATTTACATTTTAAAGCTACTAGAAATGTGTGCAAAAAATGAAGATGAGAGATACTAGAAATGTGTACAAAAAATGAAGATGAGAGAACAGAATCTTTTAAAGGTGGACTGGTGATGTTTCTCCATTTTACCTCAGAGCAGTTGCACAATCTGAGCATGGGCTAGAGACTGAGGACCAAGACTTGAATCATTTAATTCAAGGGTCATTTCTGTGACACAAAGAAACTAGCAAAACTTTTGATGGTTGTATGAAACTGGAATGATGAGCTGGAGTTCTATGAGGACTTAGATACAGAGTCAGTTTCTCATCATGACATTTATTGATTTATGAAGCTGCATGAACCTAGAGGATATAAAGCTAGCTTCCCAAACATCTGAAAAGTAGAGTAGATATGGTACAGTTTCATGGTGCTTAAGAGGTAAAGATTTATCAGGACAAGAGACCCTGCAAACACATGAAGCAAAAACCTTGGAGGTTGTGTTGACACTTAAGGACCTGTTAACTATTTTTAAACTGGAGACACTAAGCAAACTGGGACTAGTTAAGCTAAAAGACCTGGTATTGGCTAAGGCAAAGGCTATTTTGGGGGCAATCCACCCCATAGGATGTTTCTGTGAATTGCTCCAAGCTGGAGAGGTAAAACTGAAGACTAGAAGAATCTCAAACACACAGAAGTTCCCTGTCAAGATATTTGCTAAATTCTGAAGCTATGCTAGTTTAGGAGTAACAAGCTAATCCAAAAATGACTGAAAAGCAAAAGAACCATGCCATACAATCAGATGGCACCTAACATTCATCAGGAAGAAAGACTTTGATAACACAACTGATGAGAGTTGAAAGCCTTGAAAACTGGTGAACTGGCACTTGAGCATTTGCAGTCACATTTATGAGGGCAGCTGAATTCTGAGAGCAACTAAAACTGGTCACAGGACTGAAACTGGTGGACAGAGAAACTAGAAAACATCTTGATGACTATGCAGAGCAGGTGTCACAAAAAACCAAGTACAGGGGACTCAAATACAAGAATAATTTCTGAAGCTTCCTATTATGCAAACTTAAGAAAGTAAGCCTAAAACCTCTGGCAAGCAGGGCAGAAACTGTCTCAGTTTCTTGGTACTGAGAAAACAAAAAACTGAAAGGCTCTAACTTGAAAACACTAGAGACTAATGCTTGCAAAAGAGGGCTGAAATGAGATTCACCAAGTTTGATTAAAGGTAAACTGAGACTTAATAAAACATCAAAATAGCCTCAACCCAGTTTGGTCTTTTTTGAATGAAGGTTATTAGCCTCTGATGCTACCTGCCTAGTAGAGGAAAGAGGGAACTCTCTCATCACCTGGAGAAATCAAAAGTTCTTTTAAACATAATGTTTGGGAATTATTTATGAAATAAGTGGTACACAGAGAGTACAATATGACTGGTAAGCAGCATAAAAAAGACAAAGGAAGCAGATCATTAATGTAATCCAGGCATTGGAGTTAGGAGACAAGCATTTTAAGTAGTTATATTCAACATGTTCAAGAAAATAGGTGAAAAATTGGACAAAATAGAAATATAGATTAAAGATTCTCAAAGATTTGACATCTATAAAAGTTAATCAGAGAGATATTTTATATAAAAAAATTAAATAGTTGAAATAAACTTAACAGCTGAGTTTAGCAACATATTATAAACAGATGATAAGATCAGTGTACTAGAAAACAGGTTCATAAGAAAGGCTCAAAACAAGAGAAAACAGAATCGTAGATGCAGAAAGGAGTAAAAGAAACCATGGGAGAAAATTAAAATATCTAATAGATGTTAACTGTACACCCAAAAAGTAATAAAATGATATATAACATATTTGATAACAAAGGAAATATAACATATTTGAAAAGATAATGGGTTAGAATTTCCTGAACTAATTTAAATCATGAATTCACAGAGTCAAGATGCTCTGAGCATCCTGAAATCTGAACATCTTTCCAATCTTTGAAAAGCAAAGACAACAGAAAATATTCAAAAGTAGGCAGAGATAAAAGATATTACCTTCAAAGTAACAAAGCTAAGATTGACAACAGACTTCTCAAGGAAATGATGGAGATCATGAGATAATGGAATTATGTATTTTGTCCATTTTTTTGTTACCATTTTGGTACCATTAATGTACAATTACAGAGCAACATTATGGTTACTAGACTCCCCCCATTATCAAGTCCCACCACATACCCCACTACAGTCACTGTCCATCGGCATAGTAAGATGCAATCGAATCACGACTTGTCTTCTCTGTGTTGGACTGCCTTCCCTGTGACCCCCTACTTTACATGTGCTAATTGTAATGCTCCTTTTTACCCCTTATCCCTCACTTCCCACCCTTCCTCACCAGTTCCCTTTCCCTTTGGTAACTGTTAGTCCATTCTTGGGTTCTGTGAGTCTGTTGCTGTTTTGTTCCTTCAGTTTTTGCTTTGTTCTTATACTCCACAGATGAGTGAAATCTTTTGATACTTGTCTTTCTCCGCCTGGCTTATTTCACTGAGCATAATACCCTCTAGCTCCATCCATGTTGTTGCGAATGGTAGGATCTGTTTTCTTCTTATGGCTAAATAATATTCCATTGTGTATATGTACCACATCTTCTTTATCCATTCATCTACTGATGGACACTTAGGTTGATTCCATTTCTTGGCTATTGTGAATAGTGCTGCAATAAACATAGGGGTGCATATGTCTTTTTCAAACTGGAGTGCTGCATTCTTAGGGTAAATTCCTAGAAGTGGAATTCCTAGGTCAAATGGTATTTCTATTTTGAGTTTTTTGAGGAACATCCATACTGCTTTCCACAATGGTTGAACTAATTTACATTCCCACCAGCACTGTAGGAGGAATGCCCTTTCTCCACATCCTCGCCAACATTTGTTGTTGTTTGTCTTTTGGATTGTGGCCATCCTTACTGGTGTGAGGTGATATCTCATTGTGATTTTAATTTGCATTCCTCTGATGATTAGTGATGTGGAGCATATTTTCATGTGCCTGTTGGCCATTTGAATTTCTTCTTTGGAGAGGTGTCTGTTCAGATCCTCTGCCCATTTTTTAATTGGATTATTTGCTTTTGTTTGTTGAGGTGCATGGGCTCTTTATATATTTTGGATGTCAACCCTTTATGAGATACGTCATTTATGAATATATTCTCCCATACTGTAGGATGCCTTTTTGTTCTATTGATGGTGTTCTTTGCTGTACAGAAGCTTTTCAGCTTGATATAGCCCTACTTGTTCATTTTTGCTTTTGTTTCCCTTGCCTGGGGAGATATATTCATGAAGAACTTGCTCATGTTTATGTCCAAGAGATTTTTGCCTATGTTTTTCTCTAACTGTTATATGGTTTCATGACTTACATTCAGGTCTTTGATCCATTTCGAATTTACTTTTGTGTGTGGGGTTAGACAATGATCCTGTTTCATTTTCTTACATGCCGCTGTCCAGTTTTGCCAACACCAGCTGTTGAAGAGGCTGTCAGTACCCCACTGTATATCAATGGCTCCTTTATCATATATTAATTGACCATATGTGTCTGGGTTAATATCTGGACTCTCTATTGTGTTCTACTGGTCTGTGGCTCTGTTCTTGTGCCAGTATGAGATTGTCATGATTACTGTGGCTTTGTAATAGAGCTTGAAGTTGGGAAGTGACATTCCTCCTGCTTTATTCTTCCTTCTCAGGATTGCTTTGGCTATTCGGCATCTTCTGTGGTTCCATATGAATTTCAGAACTATTTGTTCCAGTTTGCTGAAGAATGCTGTTGGTATTTTGATAGTGATTGGATTGAATCTGTAGACTGCTTTAGGTAGGATGGCCATTTTGACAATATTAATTTTTCCTAGCCAATAGCATGGGATGAATTTCCATTTGTTAGTGTCCTCTTTAATTTCTCTTAAGAATGTCTTGTAGTTTTCAGGGTATAGGTCTTTCACTTCCTTGGGTAGGTTTATTCCTAGGTATTTACTCTTTTTGATGCGATTGTGAATGGAATTGTTTTCCTGATTTCTCGTTCTGCTAGTTCATCATCAGTGTATAGGAAAGCAACAGATATCTGTGTATTAATTTTGTATGCCTCAACTTTGCGGAATTCAGATATTAGCTCTAGTAGTTTTGGAGTGGATTCTTTAGGTTTTTTTATGTACAGTATCATGTCATCTGCAAATAATGACAGTATGAGTTCTTCCTTATCAATATGGATGCCTTTTATTTCTTTGTGCTGTCTGATTGCTCTGGTTAGGACCTCAAGTCCTATGATGAATAAAAGTGGTGAGAGTGGGCATCCTTGTCTTACTCCCAATCTTAAAGGAAAAGCTTACAGCTTGTTGCTGCTAAGTATGTTGTTGGCTGTGGGTTTATCATATATGGCCTTTATTATCTTGAGGTACTTGCCCTCCATACACATTTTGTTGAGAGTTTTTATCATGAATGGATGTTGAATTTTGTCAAATTCTTTTTCAGCATCTATAGAGATGATCATGTGGTTTTTGTCCTTTTTGTTGATGTGGTGGATGATGATGGATTTTCAAATGTTGTACCATCCTTTCATCCCTAAGATGAATCCCACTTGATTATGGTGTATAATCCTCTGGATGTATTTTTGAATTTGGTTTGCTAATACTTTGTTGAGTATTTTTGCAACTGTATTCATCTGGAATATTGGTCTGTAATTATCTTTTTTTGTGGGGTCTTTGCCTGGTTTTGGTATTAGAGTGATGCTGGCTTCATAGACTGAGTTTGAAAGTATTCCCTCCTCTTCTTTTTTGGAAAACTTTAAGGAGAATGGGTATTATGTATTCCCTAAATGTCTGATAAAATTCAGCAGTGAATCCATCTGGACCGGGTGTTTTGTTGTTTGGTGTTTTTTTTTTTTATTACCGATTCAATTTCATTGCTGGTAATTGGACTGTATAGATTTTCTGTTTCTTCTTTGGTCAGTCTTGGAAGGTTGTGTTTTTCTAGAAAGTTGTCCATTTCTTCTAGGTTATCTGGTTTGTTAGCATATAGATTTTAATAGTACTCTGTAATAATGTTTTGTATTTCTGTGGGATCCATTATGATTTTTCCTTTCACATTTCTGATTCTGTTTATGAGTGTAGGTTGTCTTTTTCTCTTGATAAGTCTGGCTTGGGGTTTATCTAAGTTGTTTATTTTCTATTCATTTATTTAAAGAACCACCTCTTGGTTTCATTGATTTTTTCTATTGTTTTATTATTGTCAATTTTATTTATTTCTTCTCTGATCTTTATTATGTTCCTCCTTCTGCTGACTTTGGGCCTCATTTGTTCTTCTTTTTCCAATTTCAATAATTGTGACTTTAGACTATTCATTTGGGATTGTTCTTCCTTCTTTAAATAGGCCTGGACTGCTACATGCTTTTCTCTTAGAACTGCCTTCACTGCGTCCCACAGAAGTTGGGGCATTGTGCTATTGTTGTCATTTGTCTCCATATATTGTTTGATCTCTGTTTTAATTTGGTCATTGATGAATTGATTATTTAGGAGCATGTTGTTAAGTCTCCATGTGTTTGTGAGCCTTTTTGTTTTCTTTTTACAATTGATTTATAGTTTTATACCTTTGTTATCTGAGTAGTTGGTTGGTACAATTTCAATGCTTCTGTATTTACTGAGGCTCTTTTTGTGGCCTAGTATTTGGTCTATGCTGGAAAATGTTCCATGTGCACTTGAGAAGAATGTATATCCTGCTGCCTTTGGGTGAAGAGTTCTGTAGATATCTGTTTGGTCCATCTGTTCTAGTGTGTTGTTCAGTGCCTCTGTGTCCTTACTTATTTTTTGTCTGGTTGATCTCTCCTATTGAGTGAGTGGTGTGTTGAAGTCTCCTAAAATGAATGCATTGCATTCTATTTCCCCCTTTAATTCTGTTAGTATTTGTTCCACATATGTAAGTGCTCCTGTGTTGGGTGCATAGATATTTTTAATGGTTATATCCTCTTGTTGGACTGACCCCTTTATCATTATGTAATGTCCTTCTTTATCTCTTGTTACTTTCTTGAATTTGAAGTCTATTTTGTCTGATAAGAGTACTGCAACACCTGGTTTTTTCTCCCTACTATTTGCATGAAATATATTTTTCCATCCCTTGACTTTTAGTCTGTGTATGTCTTTGGGTTTGAGGTGAGTCTCTTGTAAGCAGCATATAGATGGGTCTTGCTTTTTTATCCATTCTATTACTCTGTGTCTTTTGATTGGTGCATTCAGTTCGTTTACATTTAGGGTGGTTATCAATAGATATATACTTATTGCCATTGCAGTCTTTGGATTCCTGGTTACCAAAGGTTCAAGGGTAGCTTCATTACTATCTAACTGTCTAACTTAGGCTCACTTACTATGCTATTAGAAACACAGCCTGATGATTCTTCATTTCTCTCCCTTCTTATACTTCCTCCTCCACTCTTCATATGTTAGGTGTTTTAATCTGTACTCTTTTGTGTTTCCTTTGACTGCTTTTATGCATAGTTGACTTCATTTTTTGCCTTTAGTATTTGGCTTGTCTGCTCTCTTTGCTGTGATTTTATTTTCTCTGATGACATCTGTTTAGCCTTAGGAATACTTCCATCTAGAGCAGTCCCTTTAAAATACCCTGTAGAGGTGGTTTTTGGTAGGTAAATTCCCTTGGCTTTTGCTTATCTGGAAATTCTTTAATCCATCCTTCAAATTTAAATGATTATCTTGCTGGATATAGTATTCTTGGTTCAAGGCCCTTCTTTTTCATTGCAGTAAGTATTTCATGCCATTCTCTTCTGGTCTGTAAGGTTTCTGTTGAGAAGTCTGATGATAGCCGGATGGGTTTTCCTTTGTAGGTGATCTTTTTTCTCTCTCTCACTGCTTTTAATACCTTCTCCTTGTCTTTGATCTTTACCATTTTGATGATTATATGTCTTGGTGTTATCCTCCTTGGGTCCCTTGTGTTGTGAGATCTGTGGGCTTCCATAGCCTGAGAGACTATTTCCTTCCCCAGCTTGGGGAAGTTTTCAGCAATTATTTCCTCAAAGACATTTTCTATCCCTTTTTCTTCTTTTCTTCTTCTGGTACCCCTATTATGTGAATATTGTTCCATTTGAATTGGTCACACAGTTCCCTTAATATTCTTTAATTCATAGAGATCCTTTTATCTCTCTCTGCCTCAGCTTCTCTGTATTCCTGTTCTCTGATTTCTATTCCATTCACAGTCTCCTGCACCTCATCCAGTCAGCTCTTACATCCTTCTATTGATTGTTTTATTTCTGTCATCTCTCTTCAGACTTCATCCCTTCACTCTTTCATATCTCCTTGCAGCTCCATCAGCATGGTTATGACTTTTATTTTGAATTCTTTTTGAGGAGGATTGGTTATATCTATTTCACCAGGTCCTCTCTCTGGCATTGTTTGAATGATTTTAGAATGGAGCAGGTTCTTCTGCCTTTTCATGGTAGTAGAAGTGTTTGCCAGCAAGTGGTGCATGTGTCGGCTTGGAAAATAGAGTCCCTTCCTGCTTGCTGGTTGCCTTGCCCTTCTCTGCTGCCCGTGTCAGTTACCTGCAACAGGAAGCAGTCTCTGGATTAATTCCCTGATGTGCCACACCGGGTGTGTTCTCCTGTGAGAACAGCACCCCTTACTGCCTTCCGGACTTTGCCCTGGCTTCTTCTGCCTGTGCCTGGCAGCTGTGCCCTGGCAGCAGCCTCTGTATCTAGCCCGGTTAGCTGCATGCTGGGAGAAGACTCTGTGTGGTTGCTGTGGGTGGTACTGCTCCCCGGCTGGTCTGCAGCAATAGCGAGTCAGCCAGTTTGCTTGCAGTGCTAGTGGGATGGGGGAGGAAATGAAAAGCAGGCTCCTTATCACCATAAGGGGCTTTGGAGGTGGTTGTCACTCAGGGGGTTAGGGCGCCTGAAGTTCCTTAAGATTCCCAGCCTACTGGGCTAAGTTGGGATAGTTTTGTTCACCTGTTAAACCCTTGCCCCTTTCAGACTTTAAAGGTGCCAGCTTTTCTTTTGTCTCAGGGGATCTGGCTATGGGGACCTGCTCACAGTCTCAGTCTCGGGTTTTACTTTTCCATTTCTCTAATATCCAGTATACCATGCAATGTGTGTCTGTGCTCCCTGGGCAGATTACTAGGGCTGGTTATTTAGCAGTCCTGTGCTTCCACTCCCTCCCCACTCTGATTCTTATCCTCTCGCTGGTGAGTTGGGGTAGGGGAGTGCTAGGGTCCCACCGGGTCATGGCTTTGTATCTTACCCATTTTGTGAGATGCTGAGTTCTCACAGATGTAGATGTAGCATGGCTGTTTTACTGTATCTCCTGGTCTCTCTTTTAAGAATAGTTGTATTTGCTGCATTCTCAAAATATATATGGTTTTGGGAGGAGATTTCTGCCACCCTACTCACACTGCAATCTTGAGGGCCTCCTCACACCTCCTTTTCTGGAATTATATTTTTAAAGTGCAGGAAGAAGAACACCTGCTAATTTAGACATCTATACCCAGTGAGGAAAAATCCTTCACAGATTTAGTAGATACAGAAATAAACAAATAATAAAAACTCAACTATTTAAAACACAGGCCTTAAATATAAGGACATAGAAAGGCAGAAAATAAAGGATGAAAATAGCAACCAACATTAATCAAAAGAAAGTTAGTATGGCTACAATATCAGACAAACTATATCTGATGGCAGGAGGCTTTTCTAAATATGAAGACATTTTACAATGATAAGTCAATCAACCAGAACAAAACCACAATATAAATCTGAATGTCCCCAATAAGTTAAAAAATGTGTAAAACAAAACCATAATACATTATCACTTCATACCCACTGGAATAGGTATAACAAGAAAAAGAGGATGTTGTAGTGTGTTAGTAAGAATGTGAGGAAACTAGAACTCAACCACTGATACTGGAACACTTTGAAAAACTCTTTGGCAGTATCTTCCACTGGAAGTATACTCTTTCAGAAGAATATACATATTCTTAATGGGCCATCAATTCCATTTTAAGTATATCCAACAAGAATACATATATATGTTCATCAAAGAACATACATGATAATGTTGATAATAGCACTATTAGTAATAGACCCAAATAAAAAGAATAAATTGAGAAACTACGGTATTCATATTACAGTGCTATAAAGCAGAGGTTGGCAAACTATTCTTGTAAAGATCCATATAGTATAGCTCAGCTTTGCAGGGTATGTGGTCTCTGTCACAACTCATCTCTGCTATTGTAACTTGAGAATAGCCATAGATAACATACAGACAAATGAGACTATCCACCTTCCAATAAAACTACACTTAAAATTTTTAAGTCTGGAATTTGCCTGTGGGCCAGTTTGCTGACTCTTGCTTTACAGCAGTGAAAATAAAGCACATGCACATCACAAATATCAGCAGCAGCCAAAGAAACCAGATATAAAGAATAAATACTGTATGATTCCATTTATGAAATGTTCAAAAAACATACAAAACTTATCTATATGTTGTTAGATATTAGAAAGTGTGGAATGTAGTGAATGAAAAGAGGCACCAGAGGCACTTCTGGAGTGTTGGTAATGCTACATTACCCAAATGCTATTCACACATGGGCTCACTTTGTGAAACCTCATTGTGGTGTACAACTTAAAATCCAAATCACTTATAATGAAATCAAAAAATTTTTGAAGTACCTACAATAAAAGTACTAAAATATATATGAAGTACACCTGTAATAAAATGAAGTGACAAACTATTCCCATGAACTAAAAAATATAAGGAGATGGGGACAAACTACCCGTAGTTACAAGGACACTGATGACACTTAGGAAGAAAGATCAGAGGAAAGGCTGGAGGCATCTGATAAACCAGACAGTTTCAAAATAAGAGTATTCACTCAAAAGCTTAGTGGGCCAATTTAAGAACAGTGATGTAAATTAGAAGTTCTCCCACTCCCATAGGGGTGAATACAAAGGTTTTACAGTAAATTATGAAGGTGATAGAACAGTCGGGGACCCATTAATTCTTAAAATTAACATGTAAAAGTTACCTTCCAAGATAAAACTTCTAGGGTAAAACTAAGTAGAAAACCTGGGAAAAGAATCCAAATTGAGCAGGGAAATAAAAGTAAAGGTAAGAAAAATTTTATATAAAAATTGGGAGAAGGAAAAAAGCCAGGGATCTCAGAAAGTAAGCTGCCATATTTTGGAACAAATGAAAAAAATAGAAAAAGACAGCTCTCAAGCTGCATATAT
Source organism: Manis javanica (assembly GCF_040802235.1). Taxonomy (NCBI): domain Eukaryota; kingdom Metazoa; phylum Chordata; class Mammalia; order Pholidota; family Manidae; genus Manis; species Manis javanica. Next base: position 38,054,970 of record NC_133159.1, read on the forward strand.
ATAGAAAGTTAATCTGAATCATATGTCCCTAACAAACTAATCATACGTTGGTTAAGTTTCAAAAAAAGTTTTGGGAGGGAGAAATAAAAAACAAATAAAGAGCCCTTGATGAAAGCATTCCAGATAAGATGTGCTCACAAAACTGATTTAAAAATGTATTAAGTTATCTATGCCCTCATGACATTACAATGGACTTCCCAAGAATAAATGATCTCATTGGAGAACAAAACAGAACCTCCAGTGTCTTTTATGATCTAGCCTTGGAAGTCATACACTGTACTTTCTACAATATACTCTATTGCTTAAACACAGATCAGCCTAATTCATTTATTGTGGAGGAAACTACACAGGGGAGAGAATAGTAGGCAAGAATCACTGGCAGACAGTTAAGGAGGCTATTACACCCCAAAAAGAAAGAGGAATAACACCTTTGACGTCCTTAAAAATGATAATTTTAAAAAATCAGAAAAATTTTAAATGAGATAAAAATCAAAAGAAATAAAAAATAATTCCAGAAAGGAAAAGTAAACTATAAGAAATGTTAAAGTGAATATATAATCATAGTAGATAATGCCATAGATAGATGATGAAAAGGAGAAAAATATTTGATTTTAAGAGAAATAAGGACATGAAAAGAACTTGTGAGAGGGTGAAAAACACATATCATGTGCAAATGGGATACAACATACAGATAACAGGAGCTCCTAAAGGATGGAAAGAAAGAAGGAAGGAAAGGGAAGGGAAGGAAGGGAGAAAAAATAGAAGAAGAAATCAAAGGCCACAGGAACAGAACACATACTAAAAATTATAATTCAAGAAAATACAAAAAATCAAAAATATAATGAAAGGTATATAACATACATGGAAAATAAATCAATACCATGATGTATTGGTATTGTTATTGACCTTCAAAGATGAAGAAAAAATCCACACACTTGAATTTCCAGGCTGAAAGACCAAGTCACTTACAAGGGAAATAAAATTGTATGTTAAACAGATTTTTGACAGCAACATTCTGTGCCAGAGACAATTACGTGATATTTTTAAAATAAAATGTAATTCAAGGGTTTTTATATCCAGCCAAACTAATTTTCAGGATAACGACTATGGACAAAATATCATTATATCAGGCATTATGTGCCTACTGATGAAAGGTGCAGCATGACTCTTCAACCTTTCTGCTTATGTTTAGAGGGATTTTTAAACATCAGGTATTGACATTTTTATGTAATGTGGTGACCATTGTGTTTTAATTATAGTATTTAGACAGTTCATAGTTAATATACCTATTGATATATTTGGGTATAAAACTACTATTTTCTACTTATCCCCCATTTTATATTCTGTATTTTCTTATCTCTGCTGAATGGCACCACAGTCTTGGATTTAGATGTCATACTGGGGTCTTTGTTGAAGTGATCTTATATTTCCTTGAATAAATGTGAAAATCAAAATGTTGGGTGTTTGCTGCATTTTCAACTGGATTTTATTTTCAACTCAATCTTTCCTGATCACTGACTTCCATTAGCTTGTTTGAAATGAGCTCTTTTCATTTTTTAATGATTGTCAAACTTCTAACATGTTATGTTTTACTTCCTTCTGTGCTAGTCAAGTTTTTAATGATTCATGAAGGATTTTTTCATTGTCCCAGAACAGTTGATGTTTAAATAAGTTCTTTGTGAAATAAAACAAAAACAAAAACAAAACCTTTTGTTTAATATAAGGTGGCATATATTTGTCCATGAGTATCTTTCAAGTAGGACCAGAATGAACTTTCACCTGATTTGTGCCCAGGGAGTATGTTTCAGTGTACAGCTCACAGTATCTATATCTGGTATGTTAATGTGTGCTTATTTTTGTTTCTGAATGTGTATTGCATCAATGGATCTTAGATTTGCATGTTTTTAAATGTTTTTGTTTGGGCATATTATTGGGATTATTATTTCAAATTGTACTTTCTGTGTTTATCTCTGTTGAATTTAGTGGTTAAGATCAAAAGTATCAATCTAGATTTAAAATGTGGCTTCAATCATCTTATGCAGCTGTGTTATTTTATATAAGGCACTTATCTTTTCTGAGCCTCAATTCCTCATCTTCAAAATAGTACTTCTTAGTAATATTACTTTGTAAGATTATTGTGAGGATAAAATGGAATAATACATGTACAGTGACTGGCCTGTAGTGAGTATTTGATAAACAGTTATTATTCCTATATAATCAATTTGTGTTTCTCTGGAAGAACAATGGCATTTCCTATTTCTGCCTTTTATTCTTACACTTAATTATATACTGCACCACACTGTTTTTTACTCTTATATAATCATTTATTGGCTTATTAAGCAATCACTGTTCCTTATGGGCAGGAAATTAGATTTTCATGCAAATATGTCTAGTGCTGTGCATAGTGCCAGGTACATAGCATACATTTGGGGTGAAAAAAGCTCAATATATACCACGTAAACATACATAGGCAGAACATTATGATGAATTTTAAGAGCTTGTGTTCAGGCTGCTCTTAATGTACAACAATTTGTGATATTGAGATTAGTGCCCCAATGTAAGTCAACATGAGCAATCTTATTGCCTTACATTCAAGAAAGTCAGGCCAGGGATTTTTCACTTACAAGAAAGAAGTAGTTTGCATATATACATAAATATTTTTTGTTTTTGTTAAAGGCATTAGAATGTTGCTTAAACAATAGTACTACTGATGCCAAGATTCCTGAGAGCAAAGGTGAACTAAGAGTCTGCAGCTGTTTTTTTTTTCTAGAGGCATTTGTGTATTCTGAGCACAGAACAAAATGTTGAAAATCTATGTTTTATTCAACCACAGGTCCACTGCTGGAAGACACAGAAGCTAGCAGGGTTTTGGCAGACTCACTATGTTAGAAGTACAAAATTAAAAATCTGAGAGACCAAAATCCAGTGAGACATGATGGGTACAAAAACTGAGCTGACTGCTTCCTCAAGACACTTGCAGAATGTCTGAAAAGGTGCAGGGTGAAGGGACAAAGAGCTAAGGAGAAAGTTTCTGAAAAACAGAAGGGACTTTCTGTTTTACCTGAGAAGGTAAGAATTATATGTAGCACCTATAAGAGGGAAAAGGCCTACAATCATACCAACTGAATTAAAACCAAAAGGGCCGAAATTAAGAACTTATTAGCTTAACTTTTTTATTTTTGAACATTTATATTTAGAGAAAAGCTGCAAAGATAAAGAGTTCCTATACACAGGAACTTCACCTGCTCCCACGTTCTCTTAATGTTAACACCTTATATAACCATGGTACATTTTGCAAAGCTAAGAAATTAACATTGCTGCAGTAATTATCTAAACTGCAGACTTTATTTTGATTGCACCAGTATTTTCAATAATGTACTTTTCTGTTCCAGGACCCAACATGGGGTGCTATCTTACATTTAGCCATCATTTCTCTTTAGTCTTCTCCAATCTGTGATAAGTTTCTGCCTTTACTTGTTTCTTATGACCTTGACAGTTTGGAAGAGTACTGGTCAAGTATTTTACAGGAAGGTCCTCAATTTTGTTTTGTCTGATGTTTTCTCATGTTTAGACTAAGGTTATGGGTTTTGGGGAATAATATCATAGAAAAGTGTCCTTCACATCACCTGATATCAAAGGATACATGATATCAACTTGAGTTACCATTAGTGATGTTAACCTTGATCCTTTGTTAAGATGGTGTCTACAAGATTTCTCCAAATTTTACAATTTCTCCTTTCCATGCTTAGTTAATTAGAAGAAAAATCACAAAGTCTAGCTCACACTCGAGGGAAAAGTAAGCAAGCCACCTCCTGGAGGGGACAATATTTAGAATTGTTACTTAGAATTCTACTATAAGGAAGATATGTCCATTCTCATCTTTAGTCATTCATTGTTTCACTTAAGTATGAATTAATGCATATTTATTTTATTCTTTGGGTTATAATCCAAATATTGCTATCTATTTTGTTTTGCTCAAATAATTCCAGCAACTGTCACTGGGGGCTCACTCAGGTTGGCTCCTGCATTCTTTTGATATTAGCCTTTTATCTTTACTCCCCTTTTTTGGGCATTCCTTACTTTCTACCTACAAGATGTTCCATCCTAATCTTGTGTTTTCCCTGCCTCAGACCCAAAACCAGATATGTTCCAAAGAGTCCTGTTAGCTTTTACTGAAAACAGGCATTTAGAAACCAAGATCTGGAAGCTGAATGTGCTCACTGCTGTTGGGTTGTCACTATACCTAAGGCCTTTCAGAGGACAAAGCTAGGAAAAATGTGTATATATTAACCCACACTCATATCTGTATTTCTGAATCAATCTATTTGCATATATAATAAAATAAAAATGAATTAAAATTGTTATTTTAAGCCCTAATTACTTTAATCCACAATCATAAGGTTCATTCCAGCCATTAAGAACCTTGTTTCTTTGTTACTTCTTTTCCTGACAATGAGGAACCTGGTTGTCTTTATCTATAGTTTATTTACTTATTTGTCCAATGGTCACATACATGCAAAGTATTTTCAGAATTGCTAATCTGTACTCTGTAAACTTCAGCTCTCAGGGCAATTCTGGCTCTTTGCCTATTTTGGTATGGTCTCATAGGTAAAAGTAGTTTTTACATTTTTAAAGGACTACAGAAAAAAGGAATAATATTTCATGAAAATCACATTTTAGTTCACATGGATAAAGTTTTACTGGAACACAGACATGCTCATATGGTCTATAACAGCTTTAGTGCTACAACAGCAGAACTGAGTAGTTGTGACAGGGATCCTATGGCACACACACAAAATATTTACTATCTGACTCTACAGAAAGTTTGCTGGTCCCTGAAAAAGAATATAGTGATTATGTAGTTCTTTTTGTCTTTAGCCTTACAGTATGCAGTCAAAATACCATATTCCAAAGCTATTTAGGTAAGCTAATTTAAATATATGTCTTACATTTTAGTAGTTAGATTTATTTATTATAATCTGTATTAAATCTTCAGAACCCCCAACATCATGCTTGATATTTTTTTCTTTTAATTTTCATACAGTAAAGTTCACTCTCTTTGATGTCTATTTCTAGGAGTTTTGGCAAATGCATCAAGTCATATTTCAACCACTCTAGTACTAATCAGTTTTATCACCCTAAAAATTCCACTGAGAGGCTGTACTCTTTGTAGTGAACCTTTGCTATTTCAATGTCATATAAATGAAATCATATAATCTGTAGCTTTGGTATTCTGGCTTCTTTCATTTAGCAAACTGAATTTAAGATTCATCATGTTGTTGCACAAACTAACAGCTCACATTCTTTGTTACTGTTGAGTTATAGTTCATTGAATGGTTGTACCATTATCTGTTCACCATTTGCCACTAAGAGTACCTTCAGTTGTTTACAGTTTTTGGTAATTATGAATAAACTCTATAAACATTCATGTATAGAATTTTTTGTGAGCCTATATTTTCAATTCACTTGGATAAATACCTAAGATAAGATTGCTGGGACATATGATAAGTGCAAACTGCCAAACTGTCTTCAAAAGTGATTGTACCACTGGGCATTCCCACCAGCACCGAGTAAGAATTCCTTGACAGCCATTATAACTATACTACTATCAGACAAAATACACTGTGAAGCAAGGAATATTATTGGAGATATAGACTTTCAAAAATAAAAGGTTCTTAACATAGTCTTACATCTGTATCAAACCAATAGCTTCAAAATATATAAAATTAACAGAACTAGAAAGAAAATAGACACATTTACAATAATGAGACTTGAAACTTCTTGGAAACTTGACATCTACTTACAATAATAAAGAAAAAACTAATTCCAGTTAGATCATATATTTACATGTGAAAGAAAAAATCCTTTAGGAGAAATTCTTGTAGTAGACAAAATATCTAAAAATGCTAATCTAAAAAGAAAAAATGATTAATTGAATTCATTAGAATTAAGAACTTCTTTTCATCAAAAGGTGCCATTAAGAGAATGAAAAGGCAAGGCACAGAGTTAGAAAAGAAAACTGCAAAACATGTATCTGACTAAGAACTCCTATCAAGAATCTACATGGAACTCTTAACAAACCAAAAATAAAAGGGAAACAATTTGGTACAAAAATAATCAAATGACTTGAACAAGCACTCACATCAGAGGATATCTAAATGCCCAGTAAATATATTCAACAGTCCTTAGGAAATAGTAAATTAAAACCATTATATGATGAACTACTTTTTACTTGTCAAATGCCAAAATGGAAACACACATACAACCAATCAAGTAGTAGAATATAGAATTCTACTACTTGATTACAGAATAAGCAGAACTCACACATAATGGTAGTGGGAACGTAAACTGTTAAAATCATTTGGGAAATTCTTTGGCAGTACTTAACTAAAGCTGAATATACAAGGCACCCTATGACTGAGCAGTTTCACTGGACTTGCTATATACCCAAATAAAAAGGATACAGTATTGCCCAAAAATATGCATGAAATGCTCACAGAAGATCTATAATGGACCAAACCAGAGACAACCCAAATGTCTATCAACAGAGGAATGAATAAATCAATGGTAGTATTTTTCAAACAACGAAATACCATACAGCAGCAAGAGTGAAGAACTACTGCTAAATATAACAAGTTGTCTGAATTGTAAAATCAAAGTGAAACAAGTGAGGGGAGAAGGAGTAGACCCTGTAGAATGTTATTTATGTTAAGATCAAAACACACAATATTAATCTTGCTATTAGAAATTAGGATAATGTTTACCCTTGGAGAGGCAGTCACTGGGAGGACATAGGAGGAAGGGCTGCTGCAGAGCTGATCATCTTTTGTTTCTTGATCTGGTAGACAGTTTACAGGAGTCTGTTGATTTTATTATAATTCATAAAACTGTTACTTATGATTTGTGCTTTTTCTATATACAAATATATATTATACACTGAAAACAAGTTTAATTAAAAAACATGCAAATAGGAACAAAAAACTATACAGACTGATGTCACATAGTCCAGTTATATTCCAGGACCAAGCTTGACATTCCAGTGCCCAACATGACATTCATGATAAATTATTGTTTTTAAACTAATGAATGAAACAAGAAATCAAACACTGCAATTATTTCCTAGCTGCCCTTCATATGTATATTTATTTGCCTTACTTCAGAAAATATTCTCATATTGATGTTTTCTAATATTAAACCTGATAAACCTGACCTGCTCTTTCTTTCTTTAAATACTCAACATAAAATCAGCTGGGAAGCTTCCTCAAAATATGTATTTCTCACCCCTTCCCTCATTCTACCATTTAGAATCAAATCTATTTGCAGGAAATGGAATTGCTATAAGGAGTATAAACAGGACCACAAGATAAGAGTTCTCATATTTTGAAGGCTGTGAAATAATTGTCACACAGTCACTACTTACAGGCTTTATGAGATAATTATCATTAACACTGTTTATAGTTCAGATAATCTAGTCAAACATTCTTTATGACTCAGGTAAAGCAGGAAGTTAGAGATGTTGCATTTAGCAAAACCACTGACTTCCAATAAATGTAAGTTGTATCTTTTTCTTTTCCTTTCTAGTGATTGACTATTACAAGCTTTATGCATCTTGAGTGGTTTTCTTGCTCAATTACAAAAAGCCTTCAAGAGAAAAGTTTAGAAACTAACATATAAATGTCTTTGATGAGCCTGATGTGATTTCAAGACATTTTTTACCCGGTCATGGATCTCATCACAGTTTGAAGATGAACACAAATCAGAATGGAATCTGCAGATATAAAAAAACAGAGGTGACTTATACCTGGAGGGAGAAAAGAATAAATCTTTCCAGTGCCAGATAGTCATTTTTTTTCTTATCCCTATGTAATAACATATAAATATTAAAATAACGTTTTTTTCCTTTGACCAAGTATGAGAGGCAGATATAAAATCAGGTACTGGTTCTCAGCTGTAGTATTAAGTCTTCATAATATGTTCAATAAATAGTGCTAATAATTAAGTTTGATATGCATTAGGGAGAACATACCTATATGTCTGACCATTTTAATGATTTCCACACATAATTTTTAAGAGTTTATTTCTAAATAAAGATACAGATTTTCAGATTAGAATGATAATTCCATGTACAATGCCTTTAAAATTAGTTCATACTGTCAAGTAATTTAATCATACTCAAACTATGTGGAAGAAATTCCTCTCTGCTTACAGAAAAATAAAACCAGTTTTAGGAAATTAAACAAAATGTTTATAATAGATGAAAATATTATTTAGAATCCAATCATGTTCTTATTCCTTCAGAATACATAAAAATTAAATGACCCCTTTCAGCACAGATAGTACCACTTCTCTAGTCTGCTATAAGTGTTTCTTTTTAATATTGAAAAATAGATAAGAAAAATACGACTTTTATTAAAGTTTGAGTGTTGGAATTAAAGAAGAAATAAGGCAACCATTCTCTTTCTTATGCTCTTATTGAACTCAAAACTGGTGTTAGTATAATTAAACTTAATTATAAATAATTATAAATAATTTGTATAATTTAATTATAAATAATTTGTCTATACAAGTAATAATAAAAATTTCCATATTTGATTATAATTCATCTATATTGTTACAGGTATTCCTTTACAAATGAATGAATACTAAAATGCTAATAGATTGCCTTTTTTCTCCCAATTTATTCTTTAAAAGTTACAATTTTATGTTTACACAAAGTATAAACTATTAAGCAGGATAAATGATTTATAGAATCTGTTTTAAAGAATGCAATCAATAATAGATGATCAACTATAACTAAATTTTAATCTACATTTGTAAAAAAGTATTACTTCATCTATACAAATATATTGGCTGACTTTGTTATGTGTTACATATGTAACATAGCTTGAAAATCTGAGATACAAGAGCATCTCTTCAATCTTCTATGAGAAGATCCACTAGTCTGTGCTGTGGTATCAGAAATGATTGCCTAACACTAACTCCATTTATAAAAATCAAATCTTAAGCTTGATTAAAGAGAGTATCATCTCCTTTTAATTAGATTTGCTAGCATTCTTAGTTTGATTTAGTAACTTTACAGCCCAATAAAATTTATAAGTCATATATTAGTGTTTATTCTTTGAGGAGAAACCTGCTTCTGAAATACAACACAATCAAAATTGAAATCATTTTATGATGTGTTAACTCTATTGGGGATATTTTTTAAATGGGCTTAAAGCAAAAAGTACCTTCAATATAAATAAATTCATTTGCTTAGAGTCACTGGTAAAGTTTTTGAAAGTCTGTTTATTTATATGCATGCTTAAGGAGTCAATACTTCACAACAATCTTAGAGGAAAACTTACTCAATTTTAATAAATGGTTACCAGATAGACTCCTGTAGCTGCATGTTCTGCCATATTACCAGTTTTGCCTAGGACATATGATCTACATTTACACCAGTTTTGTTTGATTCCAATGGATTGCATGAACGCCCTGTAAGAATATTGCTCAGTGACTTAAAAAGCCAGATTAGAGAATGTCTTATATTTAAAGATGTGGTACTGAGTGTGCTAAAAAAAGGTTTTGCTACTGGTAATATGTCTTAAAGACATTCCTTTATAGACTAAATCTAAATCTTTTCAGAAAATACACTCAAACTAGAGGTGTTCTACCTTCATGAAAGTAAAAAAGTTTATCTAACTTCACGAGAACCTCAATAAAACGAATGTATTTAGATGAATTCAAGAGTAAGCTACCATTATATTCTTTTATTTTTAAAGTATTTCAAATTCCCTCAACTCACAGGTAAAAAAGGTCATATTTAATATTAGAAACACTTATTTCTTTCTAGCAAAAAACTTTTACACATTTACTATCCAGCATCTAAATAAACATGTAAATGCTGCCATCTACTCTAAGCCATTTCTTGCACTGAAATATGAAAAAGGGGCAATTGACTTTAGCCATCTTCAATGAAGAATTTTTGAATATAGCCTCAATGAAGAATTAACAACCTGAATAGGGCAGGCTTCAAAAGTTCAGACAAAATTACATATGGGGTAAAATACCACAGGACTAAAATTGGTATTGTACTATAGTGGTAGACACTTGGAGAACTCTGCAAAATATGTAAAAAGATAGAAAAATAAAACAATATTTATAAAAACATATCCAAGGAGAGATAGGTAAAAAATTTCTAGAACACCTACATATATATGGCAAAGAAAAGAATCAATAAAACCACAAATGCTTAGTTCTAAAAGTAGGTAAAAAAGAGAGTAACACCAACTGTATGTCTGAACACCTGAGAAGACATTGGGAATCTAAGAAAGTGCCCTGACACTGAGATATAAGTTAGCAGACTTCACCAGAGAAACTTCAAGAGCTTCTCTTGAACTTTTAAAGCCTACATCTATTATATACATAGATATAGATAATAAGATATATATATATATATATATATATATATGTATCTATCCACCTCTCTAATCTTATCTATCTATCCATATATGAACTCAAACAATGACCCTTACCTGGCATGGTTCTAATGGATGAGAAGCAACATTAATCAAAATTTCCTATCTTGGGATTAGGGTCTTTAGCATACCTGCATATATCCATTTTGAATGCTTACAGGGCTAATGAGGAAACAGACAAAAATATCTGTTCAGAACAGGGATGTTTTAATATAGCTTCCAAACTGATGAAGTCTTAACTTGAATCATCAGTTTTGAGATGAACTTTGATAGACTCTCTACAGTTAATTTAAACTTTGTCAATTTTGTCTGATGGTCCAAATATACTGTAGGAATTTAGTATGCTACTTTAGCTTTTTGATGCCATCTGTAAAGATAGATTTTACTTCCACACTGCTGATGGTACCTCTCTTTCTACAAAATTTTTAAAATACCCAGGGTTGGGTGGTGGTGTTTTTTCTTTTTTTAATTTGTGAGAGCTCTTGTTTTCTATATTACTATTTATAAAAGATGCAGGGAACTTACAATTCAGACTCAACACCAACAAAAACTGATAAAGAGGAAATATTTCTTTAATATCCATATTATAGCAAGTGTCTAACTTTGTTTATCAAAGCATTTTTAGAGAGATAGATGGAATCTTTATATAATTAATATTCTCTTGGGGAGATAGGGAGAGGTTAACTGAAGAAACTAGGTGACATATATCAATAATATATAGCATTATCATCATTACTAAAGGGAAAGTACAAACTATGCTATTTTTATACATAACCCATATGTGTAATAACAAATCCCTATGAATCTACTAAAAACAAACCACCACATACTTCACACATTTTTCATTTTCATGAACCACAGGATTTAACTGGGGTTAAAATGGCCCTAATTCATAAACTCACTAATAGTGAATAAACTCGCTTCAAGAGAACTACACTGGGGAGAAGTATCTAACAAATACGTAAAATGCAGTTATGTTCTTAACAAAAATAATTTAAGTAAACCTCTTAAAATCAAATTATACTTTTACAAATAATCACCTCACATACACAATTACTGCCTTATCTTTTCTAATAATGATGATTTAAAATATTAGTACAGAAATCAAGACTAAGCATTACCTTTCCCTGAGAGAAGCTCTATTTAACACAGGACTTGGTGAATGCTTCGGCATTGTTGAAGGTGCTGAATGGACTAGTAAGGTCCTTGCTGAGTGCTGGGGCTTGCTACATGACCTTGAGCTCAAATACTCATCACACCTTTCCAAAGACTCATCAAAGTCTCTCCCATGTGGTGTCCTGATAACCTGTTTAGAAATTATATACGTATACTCATAATATATGTAATAATATTACACACACACACACACACACACATACTGCACACAAAATCTTTGTAAAAGTAGAAAAAAGAAATGAAGTACAATGCCACAGCTATATCTGAGATAAATATCAGAATGTAGACATCATTATTACTATAAGATTAAACATTAAATATATCTGGACTGTTCATTCCACATGTCTAAAATTTAAGAAGTTTCATCAGTCTTAAGGGATTTGGAGTAGGGATGTATATATAAAAACAAAGGACAAATATGCATAAATTAACAATAGCCTAGCTTAGCTATGAGGTCAAACAGAATAGATTTCTAGCTCTAATACTCATACATTAACTCATGCATTTTTTCTGGGGACAGACCAATGAATACATCAGGATAGACAAATTAATACATTCCTGCCTATTGTGGAACTTATATTCTAGTAAAATTTATATTGTAGTAAGGAGCAAGAGATTTAAAAATACACACACACACTCACACTCCAAGACAAATAGGTATGATATATGTAACACCAAAGATGGCAAATACCATAGGAAGAAAATAAACTAGGAAAAGCGGTAAGTGCTGATGGTGGCTTATAGGGAGTGGTGGAAGGGTATGTAGAGAAGGGGCTGTGGTCTTTAATAGGATTGTCAATGGGGACCTACTCACAGAATATCTTAGTAAAGACCTAAAAAATAAAGATCTGAAGACCTTAGTAAAGACCACAAGACCTAAGTCATGAGGCATCTGTGGGAAGAGCATTCCAGAAAGAGAGAAAAATAAATGCAAAGATCCTGTAGGGTGTGGTGGGAGACATGTTTGATATATAAGAAATAGTAAGGAAACCAGAAGGGCTGGACTGAATAGTAGGAGATGAGGTAAAATAAGATAGGTTTTAAGAATTTTGGCTTCTATTCTGTACAGAGAAAAATATGCTCTGAGTTTTTTCTTTTCAAAAAAGATCTCCTGGTTAAGAACTGTCTATAGAGGGGCCAAGGGCACGGACAGGGAAATCAGCTAGGAAAACAATATAACAAAACATGAAAAAGGATGCTGGCTTGGATCAAAGTGACAGCAATGGAGGTGAAAAGTGGCCAGATTCAAAAGGAATCTGGAAGATGGAATGCATATGACTTGCTGACGGACAGGATGTCAAAAATAATACCAAAGTTTTTTTAGCCTGTTCAATTGGAAGAGTTGAGTTTGTGTGAATCATACCCTAGGAGAATAAGATATTAGGAATCTGGCTTTGGACATGTTAAGCTTCATATGTTAATTTATTTTTTATCCAGCATATTAGAATTTAGGGAGGAGTCAAAGATAAATATATAAATGGTATTTAAAGATATGGCACTAGGTGATATCCCCAAGGAATTGAGTATAAATATCAAGAAGAAAACATCTGGACTGAGCTCTAGGAATACTCCATTATGTAAAGGCTAGGAAGATAAGAAGGAAACATTAGACTGAGGAATGGCCAAGGAACAAGGGGAAGAAAAAGGAGATGTGTTGTTCTGGAAGTTAATTAAAGAATGTATTTCAACAGGGGGAATAGCTAAGTGGGTCAAATATTGCTGACAGGTCAAGTTAGAACAGACTGAGAATAGATCTTTGGATTTTAGCAACAGGGAGGTCACCAGTAATATCAACGAGAGTAGCACTGATGAAGTTACAGGAGTGATAATCTGGAGTTGAATTCAGGAAAGAAACACAGAGAAGAATGACATTCATTGAATAAATATGTAACCTCTAATCACTGTTTTAGGTGCTAGGTCTACAATAGTGAACACAACAAAATCCCTGTCTTTATGGGCTTATGTTCTAGCAGTACTATTTCTAAATATTTGACCTTTATAAAGGTCAATTTGATCTTTAAGAAAACTACCTAATCTTTTTCAGACTCTTTCCCTCATATGCAAAACAGGGTTAATAATAGCAATCTTGTATATCTTCCATAATTTAATGTACCCACAGAATGTCTAGCTATATGAATTAGTTATACAATAAATATGTCATTTATTAGTAAAGCACAAATCCAACAGAGCTTTTTGCTTTAATGCTAGCACAATTTTCACTGCTTTCCAGAATTATAGAAACATATGGTGAATCAGCAGTCAGCTGAGGGAATCAAGCTTTTATCCCAGAACCAAATAGCATGTAATTCAAAGAGCAGTTACAGTCCCAAATAACAGACCAGGAAATATGTGATCTAGACTGAATGAAAGAAAAAACCGAAACTTGTTCCACTGTTAGCTGTTAAAAGAGATGAAGTAAAAACACAGTGAATATCAAAAACAAGATCATAGAGGTCATTGGTCAACAAATGTAAGTATAAATAATAAGAAACTAATAGGAAAGAAAAAATAGTGCTGTAATGCTGGTTCTATAATTGTATCCAAGTATGTCAATTGAGTCATACTGGCTGGCAGACCACTTCATTTTTGCCTGCTAAATTTTCTCTCCAAACTAGTTGGCAATGCTTTAAATAGAGACTTTTCTAGGTGACTATAACTGACTTTTTCCTCTATCAGAATATTTGTTGAGAATCTCTTGAACAACATGTTAGCTAATACTCAGATCTAGAGAGGTACAGGGATTTAAACTCAAAATCCAGAGGAGATGGGGCATAAACATAAAGGTAACTGACAGTGAGATATGTTAAGTGTTAAATGCATTCTAATGACAATAACTGCAGAAGGATATTCAAAGACTTCTAATGGACTGAGTGGTTGGAGGTGTCGGAGTCGGTGAGATTGAAGGAAGACCATAAGCAGAGAAAAGGGGGAGAAAGGACATTCAGAATGGGGAAGAAGGCACAAGGAAAGATGAACAATGACTACAATCACTTGGCTATCTCTATAGGAAAGTAATGAGAGAATATCATAGAGGTAGAAAGGGGCACATTGTAGAGAACCTTAAATGCTGTAACTCAATGCTATTCAAAATTTATTAAGCATCTCCTATGAATATAGTACTGAACAAAGGAGGAGACAGCAATCACAGATACATATAACAGACGACCTAAAGTATGATACAAGCCACAGTGAGAGACATGAAAAAAACAACCAACGATAAAACAATGAGGAAGGAAATGAGAACTAAATAGGTATGCGGTAAGTGTGCAATGAGAACACAACTGGGATGTATTCTTTCCATGGAATTAGAGTAAATATTTGTTGTAGTTTTATATCTAAATGGGGAACTGGACGGTATAACAAAGGGGTGAATCTTTGAGAAGAATCCACTTTCAACTTCAATAAAGTTTTACCTTAAGAAACATTTCCACAGCTCTTATGAGTCTTCCATAGGTTACTCACTCACTTCCAAAAACCAAATGGAACACTGTCTCTTTGGTTCATTACAGAAGAGTTCCATTTCTTGGATGATTCCTTAAGAACACTAGCTTAGAATTTAAAGAACTGGGTTCAAATTCCTGCTGGTTATATCATCTTGGGCAAGTCATTTCATCTCTCTAAGCTTTAGTTTCCTTAAGCTTTAGTTTCTATGAACTGGGGAAATAATCTTATAGGTTTGCCATACACAAAAAGAAATCAGATAAAATTAGCGAAAATAGAAAACAGAGGACTTGGCTTATGAAAAACTATTTATTTACTCTACCTACAGCTATTATATTTCAGTGTAAAGAGGGTTTTTATTTTCTCATTTATGGAAATAGTTCTATAAATACCTTTTCTAAGATCTCAGAAATATAACAGTTCCAATATTACAAACATTGAAATGTTTCATGATAAAAAAATCCAATATTTTTAAACCAATCTGACTCTGTTACAAGTAGAAAATTTCATACAATAAATTCACTGTAATTACATAAATGTAATTATATAAATGACATACTTTAAAAATCTGTGGTATATAATGGTTTGGTTATAGCATAGTTATGAAATAAAATTCCTGAAAAGTTGTTTATATAAGTCAACAAATTTAAATCATATTAATGGCCATAAAATTTTCATAATTACAAGGAACTTTAAGGTTAAATTTATGGAGGAGAGAATTAACTATTAAGTATAATGGGAACCAGGAAATTCACTTACCCAACAAATATTGTTTAAAGTCTATTTAGTGTGGTATTCAACACCTTGCTCTAAAATTTCTCCTTTGTCATAGATATAAAATTTAGTAAACAAATAAAAATAAGTCTAATAGAATTAGGTGAGAAGTAGTTGAGAACAGGACTGCAGGTAAAAATAGTGCAGTATAAGTATTATTTTCAGAATGGTAAGAAGAAAGTATGGTTCTGATTGAAAAGGGAGAGAAACAGGTATTAGTAACTGAGATCAGTTTCTCATTTTTGCCAAGAACATTCCTTAGTAAATTTTACTTCAAGTGAATGATCCATTCCTATCTTGTCCAATTTAAAAATCCTTATGCTCATTTATCTAGTTCGCTTTAAGAAAAATGTATTTTCCTTACACTGGAGAAGAATTTATAAGAAATTCCAAAATAATGCAATAAAAATTATTCCTAAATATATCAGTCCTTGGGATGGGGGTAGGGGTCATTGCCTTCTTAGACCACTGCTCTATGCACTTAGACAAATAACTTGTTTAATCCTCACAACAACCTTATGAGGCAGATATTTTTATTACCTACACTTTATAGGAAAGTCAAACAACTTTTAAGTCGTGGAGGGTTGCAGGCTAGTGAGACATGTGAGACATTTACGGCAGAAATGAATGGAAAACTCCCACAGCACAAGCCTCACAGGATACCTGTAAAGTGTCACAGAAGATGGGTTCACAATCTGACTACTAACCACCCAAAACACAGAGGTAAGGAACAAACTGACAAACCATTCTCCAGAATGAAAGAAAACATCCCCCAACTATTATGTGAGCACAATGCTACCAAATCACTCGAAGAAAGTACAAGAAAAGTGATTACAGATCAGCCTCACTAGAGACCACATATGGAAGAATGCTAAATAAAATATTAGCAAATTAAATTCAGTAATATTTTTTAAAAAGACTAAAACATTACCAAGTTGGGTTTATTCAAAGAATACAAGGATGGGTTAGCATTAGAAGATCTATTAATTCACTACAAAAAAACCATTATCAACTCAAGAGATGCTAAAAAGTATTTGATAATATTTAATATTCACTCATAATTAAAATAGATTTTTTTGCAAACAGGGAATTTCAAAGGGAACTTCCTTAACTTGCTAAACATAACAAATATCTACTGCAAATAAATACTTATAGGTGTGAAACCTTAGACATGGTCCTATCAAAGATAGGATCAAGATAAGAATCATACTGTATTATAGTCTGTGCTGTAGCATATGTTGCAGTAGCAAATTAAGTTTGAAAATCAGTGGCTTAACATAATAAAGGTTCATTTTCCCCTGTATCTTATGGTAATACAGGTTATCAAGAGAAATTACTCTTCACAAAATTATCCAAGGACCGTGTTGGTGAGACACACTGAACAACCGAAGAGCTGTACCATCTATAGAGAACATGAGATCTCACTGTTACTGTAAAAAGAGAGTACATATAGATTCTTCTATGCTTCACCCTAGAAGGGATCCACATAATTTCCCTTCATAGCCCATTGGCTAGAACTAGGCTCCATATACCTGCAAGAGGGCTTGAAAATATGGAAGAAGACATGAATAACCAATAAGCCGTAAATGTCTCTGCCATATCCCTATCACCACTTTTATCACCACTAGTATTGTATGGAAGATCCTAATAAGTCAAAACAAAGAATGTGAAAGGCAGAAATAAAACTCATTATTTGTAGATGATATGGTTCCCTTTATTAAAAATATTCAATATCTATGACATGCATGTTATAAAAATCAATTTTAAATCTGTGTATCAGTAAAACACAAAAAATGTAATTTTACATAAAAGACTATAATGGGAACTAAAACTCTAAGGTTTGTAGGAATAAATTTAACAAGTAATGTGTAACACATTAATGGAAATATATAACTCTAATGAGACATGTGAGAACTGAGACCACTTGCTTTCACATGGCTTAATTATCAGAATTAAGAACAGAGGGCCACCTACCTCAATATGACTTTACCATGAGGTTTAGGAAATTCCTTCCCAGAAAAATAATGCTACAAACCAGTAAACAACTTCATTATTTACTTCAAGACCTTCCCACAAGTCATTTACCTGAACAATAGTCTGCTCAATCTTCAATCAGCTACCTTCTCAAAACAACAGATTCTTAATCTGGGCAAACAGCTCCTTTCTCAGGACAATAGATCACTTAACAGAACAAATCCCTTTCTTATCAAATAACTGTTTACATATCAAGACTTGCTTTAAGACCCCAAACTTTGTGTTTATTAATCCCAAACTTTTATATCACAAACTTTGCCAAATGGAGTCCTTCATTAAAAGCATTGCCTTAAAACACTGGAGCCTCGACCCCAAAACCCTATGAATTATCTGCCCTTAGCCTTCCCCTTTCAGATTGTTGAGGTGGTGCTCTCCCTTACTGGATTAAACTCAGCTTTGCTTGATATCAACAGATTATTCAGTTATTGTGGTAGTCTTTTGGTGAGTTGACAGCTGACAATTCCAAAAGTCCAGTAAAATCCAAATAGACTCCCCTAGCTGCTATAGCTAAGATCCTCAATTTAGAAATAGTACATTCTTCTAGATATCTTGAGCCTCCTTCTTGGGAGTCTCTCTAACTATACTGGTGAGGTAAATGAATCTTGGTACTGATTCTGGGCCCTCATTCCTTTTGTTAAAGTTCCCAAATGTTGAGTTACTTTGTATCCTAGGTAGAGATCTATCTTATTACTAATAATCCTAATATGCCTCTATCTTTGTTACTTTTTGTTGTGGGTCTATATGGGTAAAATTGCAATACTTCCAGAATCTCTCACCTGGCCTTAGCGTGTCTCCATATCAATAGGTAATTACAAAGGGGAGAAAGGGCATATCTGGACCAGAGAGTTTGGGTGGGGTCCCTATTTGCAGCCAGGTTGCAAGAGACACAGGTAAGCAGAAGTAGATGACTATTTGTAGGCAATAAGCGAGTTTCTCCCACTTTATTCCTATCTTTGACTGATTTCAGTTGCAAAGGTATTTTGTCCTGGGCTGGGAAAATATTTCCCCGCTGGAGTTAAATCTCATGGTAGTCAGCAGGACCTCTGAACCCAAAATCTGTCTTCATGGGTGGGACTCGGGAAGTCTGCCCCTAGAGTTGGTGGGGAGATAACTGGAACCCTTTCCCCCCATGGATGGTAAATCACCCTGATTAGGATGGTGGATGGTGGGGAGGTCCCAATAGCTGCTGCGGTGGAAGGTGTGGCTTTACTCAGGAGCACCTTATCTGTGGAGCTTCCAGTTGGGGAGCCCCTATGGAGAACTGGTCTAGGGTAAAGCACCTCCTAGAGGGGTGGGGTCTTCCCCAGAGCTGGGGAAGGGTGGAGATAACTGGAAGCCATGGAATTAGCCCTCCATGAGGTAGAAGACAGCTTAGAAGTCCAGAGTGGCAGTGTGGCAGCCAGGATTGTAGGATGTCTGTTTCTTGAGATAGTGGAAAGGGTTATTCAGGAGAGAGACACACTTAGGCATCACTTGGAGGAGCTGTGTGATTACCTATGGGATGTTCTTAAGAAAGAGAGACAGTTACTGAGAAGACACATCACGTTCCTGGAAAATATGCTAGCAGGGAAAGAGGAGGCAGCAGGAGAATGCATATTTCAGGAGGCCGAGGGGGAGGAGAAGAAAAGAGCAGTACCTTCAGCCCTGGGGATGGTAGAGGAGATGTCGTGGGAGGATGAGGGGGTAGAGCTAAGGGCAGAACTGTAGCCTAGTCTACTGCCAAAGGCACCATCCCCTCCCATATTAAAGGCCTTCCCAGTTGCTATGAAGCAAATAAAAATGCAACAACTGCAGGCTCCTCCAGGGAGGAGCTGCCCATTCCCCAGATCCACCCCTTTACCCAGGATAAGCTGGTGGACATGAGCATCTGGTTTCAGCAGAAGTCACTGGAACCTCTGCTACATGGCTTTTGCATTGTTGGGATATGTGGATGAAAAACATTTTTATGTCAGGTTCTGAAATGGGAAGACTGGATTCCCTGATGACTTAACCTTCCCTCTGGCAGTGGTTGCAAAGTGCACATCACAGCTCAGGGAATCACATGCTTCTGGATTGGTTGACAGCAGCCAACAGGGCAGTTGGCTTAATCAGGGTGATTTATCATACTTACCCACTAGCTGGAAAATATATGCAGAGCTCCAGCAGGTGTTATGGGAGGTGGGCATCTATCATATGGATCCCTAGGGCCCCACTGAGGAGTTGTTCACCATAGGAATGAGAAATATGGTGCTCCATACAGCTCTCCCATCTCTCTTTGGGTCCCTAGTGACTATTCTTGCCCCTCACATGGGGCAACCCATAAGTGAGCTATTCGTACTTTAGAAGATCTGGGGGAGGTTGAAATAATAAGAGCATGGAACAAAGTATGGGATATGACTGAAAGGAGAGGTGGAAAGGGCCCCATTAGGGTCTCGAGGACCCAGATGTGGGTTGATTATTGATAAAGGCTGGGGTAGTGAAAGAAAAACCTGATGGGCAGCCCAAAAGGATCTTGTTAGAACTGTGACACTAATTAGAGCCAGAGCAGCAGTTCCAGTCACTGAAGTCCAGGACACGGAAGCCAGAGGCAAAGCCCCATGTCTAGCCTGTGTCCTTGCAAGACTTCCTGGGGGACAGTACTCAGGGGACAGTCCCCACAGGATGATGATTGGGTGCCACAGTTTGACTGAAAGGAGTCAGGGCTCCCACCTTGAGGATGTGGTGAGGACCAGAAGCCACATGTAGAATTAGCAATTTATTGGTCCCCAGTGAATGTACAATGTGTCCTGGTGCTGGTGGACACCAGAGTTGAATGTCCTCTGATTTATGGCAACCCTGAGCGGTTTTCTGGGACCCCTACTGTGACAGATGGCTACAGGGGCAAGGCAATTAGAGTGAAGAAAGCCCAAATCCCATTGGGGATAGGGCGTTTACCCCCCAAAGGAGTATATTGTATATATTTCTCCCATCCCTGAATATATTTTGGGGGTAGATATTCTGCAGAGCCTGTGGTTACACAACACAGCAGGTGAGTTCAGACTAAGGGTATGTGTGGTAAAAGCAGTTCTGAGGGGACATGTTAAACACCCACCTGTAGCTCTGCCTGGACCTCGGCAGGTAACAAATACTAAGCAGTATAAATTGCCTGGGGGGCACAAGGAAATTGGAGAAACTTTAGAGGAGTTGGAGAAGGTGGGCATAATAAAGTCCACTCATAGTCCTTTTAATTTCCCGGTGTAAAAGCATATGACTATGGATTACAGGGAACTGAATAAAGTCACACCCCCTTTGCATGCTGCTGTTTCCTCTATAGCAGACTTTATGGACCCCCTCAGTCATAAACTAGGGAGGTATCATTATGTTGTGGACCTTGCTAATGCTTTCTTCTCTATTGCCATAGCCCAGGAAAGTCAGGAACAGTTTGCCTTCACATAGGAACGCCGGCAGTAGACATTCACTGTCCTTCCACAGGGATACCTCCACAGTCCAACCATTTGTCATGGACTTGTAGTCCAGGACTTGGCCACATGGAAGCCACAAACAGTATGGCTGTATCATTACATTGATGATATTATGCTTACATCTGATTCTCTTGAAGATTTAGAAGGGGAATTTCCTACACTGCCGCAACATCTAAAGAAAAAAGGATGGACTGTGAACAGCACCAAGGTTCAGGGACCTGGTTTGTTTGTAAAACTCTTGGGGGTTGTCTGATGGGGTAAAACTAAAGTTCTCCCAGAAGCAGTCACAGACGAAGTCCAGGCTTTCCCTACCCCTACCACTATGGCAGTAATTACAAGGGTTCTTGGGTCTTTTGGGCTACTGGAAAGTGTTTATCCCACACTTGGTACAAATTCTGAAGCCCTTATACTGGTTGGTACAAAAGGGCATCAGGTAGAGCTGGCATAAAACATGTGCAGCTGCTTTTAGTGCTGCTAAGCGAGCAGTCAAGGCTGTACAGGTCTTGAGTATAATGGACTCTTCAAGGCTCTGTGAGCTAGATGTTGATGTAACAGAAGATGGTTATGGATGGGGCCTTTGGCAGTGGTTTGAATGGAACTTATTCAGTTCTGCACAGCTATTGAAAGGAGCAGAGCTCTGGTACATGTTGATAAGAGAAGCAACTGGCTGTTGTGTACCACGCCTTGTTGGCTATGGAGCCCATCACTGGAACAGCCCCGACCAAGGTAATAACCACCTGTCCCATCACAGGTTGGGTGTGAGACTGAACCCAAATGGTACAGATGCCTACACTGGCCAAATAGGGTGGATATTTATAGCAGCGTAGTGCCCTCTCCAATGGCCCCTTATTAAGTGGAGAACTCCAATGCTTATTGGGGCCAGTGATGTATACCAGGAAAGGAAAGCAGGAAGATGGACTTGCTTTTGAGCCATTGGTAACCAAGAGTCCTTATTAGGAGGAAAAAGACCCTACACCTGAAGATGCTTGTTATACAGATGGCTCCAGTTGTGGGCAGCCCCTGAAGTGGAGAGTTGTGACTTTCCATCCTAAAACTGAGACAATGGATGGAGGACAGAAAGCAGAAAAGCAGTCAATGGACTGAGTTGCAGGCATGATCACCCAGGAGCCCTCCCTTATAGTTGTCTGCATTGACAACTGGGCTGTCTATTGGGGCATGACCCTGTGGCTACCGACATGGTACGATGCCAACTGGATGGTTGGTCATCAGTCCTTTTGGGGGCAAGAGTTGTGGCAAGACCTATAGGCCTCTGGTCAGACTAAGACAGTTACCATATATCATGTGACTGGCCATTTGCCTTTGGCATCCCCAGTGAATGATGAAGCAGATATATTCACCTAGGTACAATGGCTAGAAGGAAAGCCTGCCTCTGATGTAGCCCAATGGTTACATCAATGTTTGTTGCACGCAGGTCAAAAGACAATGTGGTCTGTAGCCCATTGGTGGGGCTTGCCATTGACCTTTGAAGAAGTCATCAGAGCCTGGAAAGAGTGCCTTGTGTGCCCTCAGAGGGACTTGCACTGAGTCCCATAGCAACATGGGACAATAGTAAAGGGGCCAATACCACTTTTCAGGTGGCAGATAGACTATGTTAGGTCTCTGCCCATATCAGAAGGATACCAGTATGCCATGACTGGTGTAGACACAGCTACTGTACTGTTGGTTGCTTTTCCTGGACATTGTATAGATCAGCAAACAACTAAAAGGGGCCTAGAGTGTCTCTTTACAGCCTATGGCTGGACGCAGGTGATCGAGAGCGATCAAGGCACCCACTTTACTGGACATGTATTACAAGAATGGGTACAGCAATTAGGAATAAAGTGGAAGTTTCATGTACCATATATCCCTACCTGGGCAGGCATGATACAGAGGTACAATGGTTTGTTGTAATCTGGCCTGAAGTCAGACCCCAATCGTCTATGGGGCTGGTCAGTTCGCTTATGGACAGTGCTATGGCATTTGAATGAGAAGCCCCAGAAAGGAGCCTGAACCCTGTGGACATGCTAACACACATTGCTGCCTCTCCTAAACAACTGTATGTGCAAACCAAAGAGGAGTTATTGAAGCCAGGATATGGTCAGCTGAGCAACATCCTGCTGCGGGTCCTAATCGCATTAAACCCTGAAGACACTGTTGAGTGGATATGGTCCTTGACATTTTGACACATAGACGAGCAATGGCTGGCCCTTCTGGCACCTTAAATAAAAATACACGTTTACTGTTCTAAACAGCATAATTTCACCAAGGATATTTTAGAATTACAGTGGAACTTTGGAGAGCTTTTTATGAAACAAACTGTTCATTTGAAAGAAGCCTTACAATGATAGAAACAAAATCCCATACATCCAATGGTCTGAATTTCTTAATTGCCATGACAAAAGTTCCAAAAAAAAATCATATTTCAAAAATTGCTTGCTTAAAAGATTTGCTGACCAAGGCAAATAAAAAATGTGAAAATTTAAAACCATGTTTCTTTTAAATACCGTCACATCCTGTCTTGGAAGAAATGGCCTTTTCCCACTATTCTTTATCTACTGCCCTATGTTCCTCCATTAACCTCAGATCCCTCACTTCCCCTGTCTGTTTTCCTTCTCATATGACCTCCAGGAAAAAAGCTCAGTAACTTCCTAAAGTTAAATCCCCTTCAGAATACAAGCATCGTATGGTTGATTTTTAAGCTCTGGTCTGTTTCTGAGCTCAAAGCCAATTATAAGAGACTCTCCAAAGTCTAAACAAGATACACAGGAATTTGCTGCAGAATTTATAATTCTGTGAACCCCAAACTAGTCTTTACACTTTCCTATCTTAATAAATGGTATCATTAGACAGAGATGTGAAAATCAGAAATCTGAGTGATTCTTAACATTGCATGGCTGAACTCCTTTCAATGTACTCTGCTCTCAAAGATTTCCTGGCTATTTTTGCCTAGTTCTTGGAATTAAGAAAAAAAGTGCCTGGGGATACTATTTTGAGATCTTATTAATTTTTCAAATTACTCAAAGTAGAAATCGTCTTTATGATACTGAATCTTTTTCTATGAGAACACAGTATATCTTTTCCATTTGTCAAGCCTACTTTCTATCAACATTAGTCCTAAATATCTAATATCCACCGTCATCAACCTTCATTACTACCAACTCAATGCAAGCTATTATTTCTCACACTGACTATTCCATATGCTACTAACTTGTCCACCAGTAGCCACTTTTTTCCCAGTCCAATCCATTTCCACACTGTAATCGAGACTGCTATTTTCTTAGTGCAAATCTAACCATGTAAGCTTGCTGTTTAAAACAACTTCATCTGCTTCCTACTGTACTTAGGATAATTAACCAAATTCCTAAGATGGCTGAAAAGATTTGATCCTATTTATGCACCCAGCCTCAATTTAAACCATTTACCTACTCATGTCTTTTACTTCTAGCAACACTGGTCTTCACCTAGCCACTGAACCTTATACATACTATTTCCCCTTTTCCGTTGCACATGCTCTCTCCTTCCCATGTGCTAAATTCCTATTCACCTTCAGAGTTCAAGAGCA
Organism: Manis javanica; assembly: GCF_040802235.1. Taxonomy (NCBI): domain Eukaryota; kingdom Metazoa; phylum Chordata; class Mammalia; order Pholidota; family Manidae; genus Manis; species Manis javanica. The sequence goes on from NC_133159.1 coordinate 38,079,854, forward strand.
ATCACTGATACTCAAAATGAGTTTTCCATTCTCCTTCACCAGATGAAATCCCCTTAGTATATAATGTCCAAGCTAGTGCATGTCCTCATTTTTTAAATCACAATTCCAAGTATATATTGATTTTTGTGATTTTGTTAATTTTTATCTCCCTCACATATCATGAGATACCTATGAGGGCAGAGACATTTTCTAATTTGGCTAAATTTCTAATTCCAGAATAAAAGAGCTTCAGTCACACGTTTTCTTAAAGGGAAACAGAGAAGTTGGGGGAAGGGGAGACACAAAGCATTATAGGTATGACAGAAATGTCTAGCTTTCCACCATAATTCGTCTTTCCCTCCTCCAGAGTAGAATTATTGCTAAGAAGCAATCCTTGCATCTTGGTGTGGCCATGTGATTAATTCTTGGCAATAGAGGGTAGGCAAGTATGTTATGTGTCAATTTCAGTTCAAGGCTTTTAAGAAACAGATATGTCTTCTCTGTGTCCTCCTTCATTTTCAACCATGTGAAGAAAACAAACCCTGAGTAGGCAAAGCCATCAAATGGGTCACTGCATGGAAAGAACAGCATGCAGATCAAAAGCACCCTAAATTCAACTGTCACATGAGTAAAAAACTAAATATTATATTAAATTTCTAAAGTTTAGAAGTGTATATGTATAGCAAACAACATTACCCGAACCAATTCAGAAACTGGTATCTTAATATACTGACCTTTACAGAAATCTATATGCACTGGCTTATCAGACAGGAGCAGAAGGCAAGGAAGTAGATATTTGGGGATGGAAAATGTACCCACGCACGCATGGCAAAACATTTAATAAAACTGTGGCCTGCAAGTGTTAGGAAGATAGACTATATAATTTTAAAGCTTATTATCTGTAGGAAAACAGCTGGATGAACAAGACTAGAGTGTGTATTGACTTTTATTTGTATTTCACAAGGGATTTCAAGACAGTGATGATTTCGGGAAGAACTGACTGGTTTAGAAGCAGTAATAAAAGAGTACAAAAAGATTCTAGTAACTGAGGGGCTCACAGGGTCAGGAAAAGTGAAAGCCAACTGCTTGTGGACCCAAGAGGCTAAGGTTAAAACTAAAAAAGGCTTTGAGCAATAAAGACCCAATAAGACCTTCAAACAGAGGAAGTAAATCCTAAAACAAAAATAAGATTGAGGGGGTTGCTTCCAATACAGGTCTACTTTGAAGCCATTAAAAGGCTTAAGTACTAATGAAATGAATCAAACTTTAGAATTACATTTAGGAAAAGAAAAAGATGTCTATTTATTGATATATTAAACTGACTGCAAATAAATTAGAAGCCTATTTTGTTTTTTAGGGAATTGTATTGCCTAAGAAATCAAGAAACTGGCCATTAAGAACCTGTGTCTATAAAATAGCTCGCAGGTCTCAAAACTTAAAACAGCAAAAGTGGGTTGGAAAACTATGCACCCTTAAGAGATCAAAATCCTCTGAACTCACTTCAGATGTTACCACAGAAGACAGTAAGTGGACATTAAACCTGCTGTAGGGTAGAGTCAGGGGCCATGAAGAATAAGGTCTACACAAGGAAATTCCTCTACTATTAGTGCATGTGGTGTCTTCATAAAGCTTTCCCAGCAGGATTTATCCCTACCATAGACTAATAACTGTTCTTTATCCTCTATTTCTCCCTTTTCCAAAAGAGCACCTATTGTTTACAGTTACCCTGTCCCTACTCTAAAAAGCACATTAGAAATGGAATTCAGGTAGGGTAGGGATGTGAGGGAAGGGAGGGATAACTTGTCTTAGTTTGCAGTATCACTGGATATCATAAGGAATCCCAACTAAACCTGATGAACTGGCCTTTCCATGACCCAAAGATCCTAGAGTCAAGTGACTGCATGGAGTTTTGAGTGGATTCCTTGAGGAAGACATAGGAAGATAGGTATACAGAATTATTTGGGGGCCAGAGGGGCAGACTGTGATTTGCTGTCCACTAAAATCTGCATCCTCTTTTCTGTAGTAAAAAATTAGTGGGAAACAGCTGCCTAAGCAGGATTGCTATTTGCTCCACCCTCCTCCCCCTGTTCAAGATATGGCCATGTAACTAGTTCTTGTCAATGGGATGTAAAATGTGACTCGTCACTCCTAGGCTTTTAAGAAGCAGGTATGCCTTAGCAAATGTGCTGAACTGTTGTTAATGAGAAATAAACTTTTATTGAGTTAAAACATTGAAATACTAGCATTTGTAAGAACATCTAGCATTATGCTAATAAACTGGGTGAGTTAAAATACAGAGAAATACAATTGACTTGGATAAGAGGAATAGTGATGACATAATGGGGGACAGAGGGTGTGAGTTCAGGAGCAGTGGAAGGAGCTAAATTACCGGCAAAAACCTTGGTAGCCAGTGAGGAGAGAATGAACAAGACAACACTTACATTCATGAGTCTAGGAAGACATACTAAATATTTATTCTACTAAATCAAAGCAATGTTAGGTATGTGAGAATGTTAAAAGTGATGTGAGACTACCAGAAATCAATGATGTATTTCTCATGTATTTCACAATTTTGCCTAAAGCCAGTTCTACTTCTCCACTTCCACCAAGGTGGCTTCCTAACTCTTTTAAAGATGTGTAAGGACTTCAATTTTGAAAGTTCTCATAAAATTCATTCTCCCCAAATATTTTTGGAGAATGGATAAAGAAGTCAAAGCAATGTTCATTTGAATGTTTAGTAGTGAAAGGAAGGAGAAAGGGGATGATAAAGACAGAGGGAGGTGATTGAGAGGTATGTTCTTTTTCAGAGAGCTTTGCAGAATCTATTTTCTCTCACTTAAGGTGGGAGTAAAAATCCCTGTTTAGTTTATAGAGCTGCATATAATCCAGTGTATAATCAATATAAAAAAGTTTTAAAATTAGAAACCATCATACAAATATAACTTGATTTTATTATGTTTGTGGCCAAAAGAGATATAGTCAATAAAGAAATAAAAAATGACAAGAAGGTGTTACCATTATTAAGAAGGCAAAATAAAAGAAATGAAAATGTGAAGATTAACAGAAAAATTGAAATAGATACAAAGAAACTGAGAACAATTCCATCCAGCAGTTGACCAACATTTTCCTTGGCAAAGTAAAATATGAAACACATATACAAAATGAGAAGTTCAATTTAGAGAAGTTGAGCTGTGCTATTGAATCAAGAGAACAAAGTGATCACCAGGCAATACTGAAGGCCAAATTGAAGCTAGGAAGGATATATTTATAAAGGCCCAGATAAAATGGGTTCCATAAATCTTTCCAGAAATACTCTATTGCTAATAGCTACACATCCATACACTCATTCACATAGTGATTACACATGGCATCAGTGATCTTTCAACCTGCGGTCCCAATGTGACTGCATTTGGAGTAAGGAATTAGATTAAATGAGGTCATATAGGTGAGATCCTAATCTGGAAGAATTGGTATTTATTAAGAAAACATCAACCACACACACGCACACACACACACACACAGTCCAAGTAAAAGTAAAACTGGGGTTATCTGAGTAAATTGGGTAGATTGTATTGATGTGAATGTTCTGGTTGTGATGCTGTACTACAGTTTTACACTAAGTCACCATTAGAAGAAACTGTACAAATGGTACACTGGAATTCTCCATATTTTTTCTTACAATTGCTTGAAAAACAAAAAATTTACAAAAAAGAGAGATACTGGAGCCCACATGATGTACACATGTGTGCATGCTCTCTCTCTCTTCCCCCCTCTGCCCTGTGAGGACACAGTGAAAAGGCAGCTGTCTCCAAGTCAGGAAGAGGGCTCTCGCCAGGAGCCAAACTGGCTGGCATCCTGAGCTTGTACTTCCCAGTCTCCAGAAGTGTAAGAAAATAAATTCCTTCTGTTTAAGCCACCCAGTCTATGGTATTAGCTATGGTAGCCCAAACTGATCTCTGACTAAGGGGGCCTTCATTTTAAAAAACCGTTATTTTGTATTGCCCTCTTCTATATCCTGAAATGAAATGTATTGAAAATATAACTTACATACACACATACTTTAAAAAAAATCAATGTATTATCCTAACTATAATATAAAGAGAAATTAAAGGAACATGACTTAAAATATGTACCTCAATATATGAATGCTCAAGTATGACTAATCTAGAAAATACAATGGATGCTTTCACTTGCTGATATAAGTAAGTTTTAGAATTCTAAAATATAAGATCATAAGCCATTCCATAAAAGGAAACCAGGAAAAATGAGTAGCCATGTACTTCATCACACTGTAATATCACACCATGTATTTTTGACAAAACAAAGTATAATCTTTATACCATATTTGTATTCCTATAATATATGGTGTATCTCAAAATAATATAAAAATACTCTGTGTTTTATGTAGAGTTGGACTGGTTCTAATTATTAGGAATGTTTTTTACCTTCATTCGGATCAGTGAGATAGCAGAAAGCCATGTGGGATGTGAGAATTCCTCATTGTGTGGAATCGTCCCACTCTTTGGAGAGTATCTAGCATCTCTATTCATTGAATATCAAGAGCACTTCCTCTAAGTGACTGTAATAGCAAATGTCCCTGTAAAAGTCTAAAATGACACCTTGAGGAAGATATGATCCCAGGTGAGAACCAATGTATTAAATGGATGCCTATTACATATAAGAAACTACATATATGGAAGAGAAGAGGCCAGTGATTCAGGGTGGAGTAATGGTGGAACAGAAAAGAAATGAGACTAAAATAATATGAGTATTTATGAGAACAGCTAATTCTATAAAGCACAACAAGATGAAGAGCTGAGTTTGATCAAAAAAACAGATAATGACCAAACAACTAGAAATCTTAAAAATGGAGGCAGCAGACAAAAGAGGTATGGAAAAGTAGGAAAAATACTAAGTAAGGATATTAAAAACCCTTTATCAGTCAGTATATACCCTCCACTCAAGCCAGACCTCTTTTGTCCCAGGACACTGTACTTATTCTAGATCCCAAGACTGTTTCATGTTGCTTTCCTTCTGAAGACACTCTTCTTCTCTTGCCTATGCAAATGTATTTCTCAAAAGAATTCAGGCAAAGTTTTGCTTTCCTAAAAAATTTTTGCAATATTCCCAGCTTTATGACTTTTTCCCATGTAGAAATTCTGTAGTGTTCCACTCCCTGAATATTTACTAACTAGTTACTATGAGCTTATAAGGAAATCTTTTATTCTTTCCATTGAAAAGAAAATACAGCAGTGTTCAGTGCTGAAAATGTATGTCTATGAAAATCTATTTCTTGAATAGAAAAAATAATCCTGTGAATTCACTTACCACCCACTGCCTTACAAGGGTAGTATGAATGATTGACTTCTACTCTAACCCTTAAAGTAAAGAATCCAGAGGTGAGAGTGGGAGGGAATTAAAGATGGAAGTGCAGTGCTTTCAAAGAATTCATTTGGAAAAGAGGATTCTTAATATATATACTTATCTTTTTTTAAATTTATTTTTAAGTGTCTTTTTACTAATGTTTGGTTGATTCACAATATATTAATTCAGGTGTGCAACACAGTGATTTGACAATTATATATATGACAAAATGCTCACCACAGTAAGTACAGTTACCATCTGTCTCCATAGAAAGTTATTACAAGACTATTGACTATATTCCCTATGCTGTTCTTTCCCTTCTTGTAAGTTATTTATTTTATAATTGGAAGTTTGTAACTCTTTATCCCCTTCACCTATTTTGCCTATCTTAAGATGGACCTGCTAACATAGAGTTGGATTATAGTACCTTTAGGATAAAGTTATTCTATACATTTTATCCCTTTCTCTCCACTCTATTTTTATATATTTGTATTAGTTATTTTTTCTTCATAATACACTCACACAATACACATAGGAATCACACCATATATCAGACACTATGCTAGGTATTAGCCATTATCAATAAGCAAGACCAATAAGGTCCTTGCCATCCTAAAACTCTTGGATTAGAAAGACAAGCAGATTTTAAAGATGAAAATCAATTTATGATAAATTGTAAAGCATAACTTGAAGGAAATATACAAAGATAGGCTTTTCCCTTAGGTTAAGCAGCTGAGTTGGCTTCCCTGAACTCCATGCAGGACACAGAAATTTATGTTTTTTGACATGTGTGTGTGCATGTGCATGTATGTGTATGCATAAATATATATATATTCCATGCATTATGTGCATGTACATGTGTGTGTGTGTGTTTGAATAAATTCCACATAATAGGATGGGTCTGCACCTGGTGAATTATGCCAGGCCCACACTCTTCTAGGGGCAGCCTTAAACAAGGGCACAGTCCTATATGAACACTACCGAAGGGACAGTTCTATCAGTGTGTTATATTCATAGTCTATAACAGTGGTTCTTGAATGCCAATCCTTGGGTAGATGGTAAGAGAGCTTCACAGGAGTTACCTGAAAACTTGTTAAAAATTTCCAGAATCTATTCTTAACAATTCACAGGCCTAGAATGTACTTTGATAAAGTTCCACCTATGTGACTCTGGCACTCTGGTAGATTTGGATCCTTAGTCATATAGGGCCTGGACTCGTTCCTCAGCTGTTCCATATTTCTTTTATCACAAAACATGGCAGAGAAGAAGCTATGCTACTCAGTGCCAGAAAGCACAAAATAAATTGTTTTCAAGTAAATATGCAAAGATATCATAAGGAAAGCTGTTTTTTGATTTATTTTGTTTTCACAAAGGTAGTGACACTTCTTATCAAGAAGCTTTCACTTAGGGACAGAAAAGATAAATTCTGAGGCAGTACTTCTCAAAATGCAGAACATGAACTACTAGTGGCATGGAAGACAGTATGATATCCAAAATGATTTTAGAAGATACACAAGATTATTTTATATGGCACATGGACATATACTACATAACACTGAATTATAAAGGGAAAAATGCATTTTCTTTTCAATTCTCTTTCAGTCTGAAATCTTCAGTTAGCTATTGGTATGTCTCCTATACCTATCACTGTTTATCTCATTTTAAGAACTAGAGAACATTCCTCATAGCCTTTGAAAAACAGCAGTTATCTAGCTGGAATTTAGTAACATTGTTTTTTTTATGCTGTATCTTTTAAAGCTATCATTCATTTAAAGTATGAGATACAGATTTTTCATTTATAGTGATAAGAGAAATAAAAAGAAGGTGGATTAAAGAAAAGGGCATAATTACATGCAGATGTTGCAAAAATTATGAGGATGCTCTGTGAATGACTAAAGTTTAGAAATGTACTTGTGTGAGGCATTTTCTAAAAATAACAACCAATCTCTCTGTCTGTTTCTCACATACATATACACAAACACATTCAAGAAGTAATTAATCCAAAGAACAACCAAAGGCTACAAAATTCTTGTAGGAAGACATTCAATGAACAGCCTATTCTACCATTTGACAATGTAGTCAGAATAATGACATTCCATGATATGACAATTATTGTTTGTGCATTTTCTTGACTAAATGAATATGATAATCTCTGACCATACATATAAGATATATGCTTTCATCTGAAAGCCAGGACAATTATTCTGTAATGTATATAACACACCTTATAATCCTTCAGTTGGTAGCAGCCAAGATGAGAATGATCTGAAAAAGGATGTACAAAAGAATTAAACTATAAATATTTTATATCTAAAAAGGAGAAAATTGGTTTCATCTTTGACTCTGGCTACTATCACATTGTTTCTATGATTATAATTCATATAGCAGTTTTCAAAAATATATTAACCTCTACCAATGGTACATAAGCAAAGATCATAAAAGCAACAAATTAAAATCTCTATCAGTTTTTCAGGTAATTAATTGATTGCACAAGCACCATTTTCATTAGAGTAGGAGACATCTGAATATAGGCCAGAATAATTTTTATTTGATTAACCAATTTGTCTACATGAAATGGATAATTTTTAGTTGATAAACCAGTTTACGATGAAATATAACCTGAATATAAAGATTTGATTGATATTGTCAAACTACATGTGTTCCTATTCTTAGAGTCCACGCTAGAATCGAGTGAGTGTAATGAAATGACTAGTTTTAGAAGGTAGTAGCATGCTTTAGTGTACAGACCTTGTTGACAAATAAATCTGCATTAAAGTCCAAGCCCCAGCGCCTCCTGTATGGCCTTGGGCACATTACTTAACCTGGTAAGTCTCAGATTCCTCATCTGTCTGATTCACCTCTTTCATACCTTGTTTTAAAGATTATATGAGAAATTATATGTAAGACAATAAAATAAATATCAACTATTAGTAACTAACACACTATCAACATCATTATTATTTTTGTATAAAATATTATATTGATTGCCGGTATACGACAGTGATTCAACAATTATATACATTACTGAGTGCTCACCACAATAAGCATAGTTACCATCTGTCAACATACAAAGATATTACAATATTAGTGACTATATTCCTGTTGCTATACTTTCATCCCCATGACTGATTTATTTCAAAATTGGAAGTTTATACTTTTTTGTCCCCTCCACCTATTATGCCCATCCCCCCATCTTTCTCCCCTATGGCAACCCCAGTCTGTTCTCTGTTTATGAGTCTATACTTAGTTAATTAATTTGTTTTGTTAGATTCCACACATAGGTGAAATCATATAGTATTTGCTTTTCCCTGTCTGACTTACTTCACTTAACATAATACCCTCTAGGTCCATCCATGTTGTTACAAATGGCAAGATTTCATTCTTTTTTATGGCTGAGTAATATCCCATTGTATATACATATACCACATCTTCTTCTTCTTTATCCATTCAATTATTGATGGACATTTAGGTTGCTTCTATAACTTAGTTATTGTAAACAATGTTGTATAAACATAGAAGTGCACATATCTATTCAAATCAGTAATTTTCAACATAATTACCTGAATTCTAATCAAACAAGCCTAGGTTTAATTCCTGATTGTACCACATCAAATATATTACTTTGGTCAAGGTATATCATTAATCTGTATTTCATTCCTCATTTCAAGATTATGAAGACAATACTTTACCTCACAGAGTTGTAGTAATGATTAAATTATAGTTTATTAAAGTCCCTAGCACAGTACCTGTAACAAAGTGGATTATAACCCTATTCTCAATCCTTTCCTAAAACAAGGACCACTACATTGTAGATTCAGATTTTGGGTTCTACTCATTACTTAAAGAAGTCAACTTTCAAGAATTAATTGAAGTATTAAATCTCTGCTATATCGACAGTCGAGCAAATCAGAACCATAATTTGAAAATCTACTTCCTTACACGTGCTAGTCAAAAGCATTCTAACACTCTATATTACATCTTCTCCAATCACTTTGTCCCCCAAAAAATGACTACGATAAATATCTTGGATGGTCTATATGAGGTTAATTAATTAGCTTCTTTTTATGGCACAAGATATTTGTTTTCCAGGTGTCCTGAACATTACAGAGGATAACTGAAACATTAATGTCTTTCACACAAAGCCAACTTTGCCACTTAATTGGTAAGATTCAACTTACTTAAGTGCTTTACAAAATTAAAAATAAATAAATTCCAGCATGCCACAAGTAGCAGAATAAGTAAAAGAATGATAAGGACATACTGAGCCTAATTCTCCAAACATGCTAACTTTGAAGATTAAGGTATATATTCTTTCTGTCAGTTAATGTAATATTCAAAGTATCAATATATTAAAACACTGCTATGTCTTCTGCCTTCCACACCATTTGTAAATTTGCCCTAATTCAGAAAGATTTATAATTTTTTTCCATTTTTTTAAATGAAGCTGTTATTTTGATCTGAGGTTCCCAGTGTTCCAATTTAATCACCCTTACCAATAATTACTCAGGAACTATATTCTAAATGCAGAAGATAAAGGAGATAAAAGCCATAGCCTGTGGCCAACTGCTTATAATTTATTTTGGTTAAGTTATACCAAGTTGAATAACAGCAGCATAAAAGAACAGACAAAGTCAGAATGGTACAGGCAATTAAGGTTATAAAAAGTTGTATCAGAGATCAATCTCCCAAGGTTGAAGGCACTTAGAAAAAACTTCCTAAAGGAGGAGAAAGTTGAGTTGTGCCTTAATGGGTCACACTTACGAAAAGTCTATAAAAACGGAAAGAGCTGAATCAGATTGTGTAGATCTTTACCAATTTACCTCTTTAAACCTCAGGTTTCTTCATCTGTTAAATGGGTATAAAAATAGTATCTAAAATTCTTTAGTTTCTTGTGAGTAATTAACCTATGGAATATCAGCTCCTAGAATAGAAACTAGCAGAAAATGCATTCAATAATTGTTAGCTATTATCTGACTCTCCAGTAACCTCATGAAACAGGGCTAAATGTTTGAAGCCCTAACACTCAAAGTGATCATACTTGGAGACAGGACTTTTGGGTAATTGGGTTAGATGATGTCATGGGGGTGCTGGGGCCCTCATGATGGAAAGCATGCTCTTCTAATAGGAGAAGTGTTAGAGGCTGCACTAGTTTGTATTCTCCTTTCTCAAATCTCTCCATGCACACACAAAGAGGTCGTGTGAGCATACAGTGAGATGGCAGCCGCCTATAAGCCAAGAGAAGAAATCTCAGAATGAAACCTACCTTCTCAGCTTGATCTTGGGCTTCCTCATCTCCAGAACTTTGAGAAAATACATGTATGTTGCTAAAGACCCCCAGTCTATGGCATTATGTATGGCATCCTGAGCAGACTAATGGCATACATAAGACTGGTTATTATTTATACTTTACATTTCAGGAGCCTGTCTTTGTATATAGATAATGAGTAATGGAGCTGAGATCTTTGCTTAGTTCATGCAGGAGAATAAAAGTGCCTTCAGTCTCAAACATGACATCTGGTTATGGATTTGTTAATTAAATGGATGTGATATATAATTGAATTAGTCAAATATCAAGTAGTGACTAACAGTACTGGTTAAAAACAAAATGTGGCCATTAGTCTTCAAAATATTTCCTTAGCAACCACCTAATATAGAAACTAAGATCCACTTCGTACTAAAGTCACCACTCACACTGGTAGTAGAGTGATAACAGCCTCTGAATCCTTCCTCTCTACATAGTTGACTCTCACCCAACAGGTTCAGATACGCGCCAGCCCTAAAGGCCCAATCATGACTTTAAGCAAGAAGGACTTAAGGATCTGAAATCTAAAATTTAGCCTCTCTGTATCTACTCATTCTTTCTATCCAAGCAATTCTCGAGCCCCATTCTGACAAGTATTTCTGACAAGTCTAGCCAATATGTAGTCCCTGAGTTCATCCACATCTTGGCAACCTCCACAGTATTGTACTATGAAGGTATTATCATCTTTCTTTTTCATACTCAAGTAATTGAACCCTGTCTGGTAGTTTTAGTGCTACTATCATTGTAGAACCTCCCTGATGGTGAATGTGTGTACTTACAGAACCTTCAAAAAGCATGACATCAGAGTCGTTATCAGCACCTACTCTACTGGCTACCTCAATGCCCATATAACATTCTCAGGTTGGCCTCTGCTCCCCTGTGAATCTTCATGGAGCATAAAGCCAATCCATTTGTCATATATTAATCCCTCTAATGGAAGCAAAGCTAAGATGTCCAACTTTATAAAATGAAATCAGGGTTTATTCCTGCTCAGGGCATACAACCTTCTAAAAAAGGAAAGGTGCATAAGAACATTTTTCATATTGCTCAGTTGTGATGCATTCATCAAATATTGTTCCAACCTCTAGTATTCCTATCTTTCTTATTTCTATCAAAGTCTCAATAGCAGAAGTCTCAGAATTTCCTCCTTACTTTTTTTCTTCTTCTCTGAAGTTTAGTAAACAGCAAGTTCCTTGCTTACCAGTGACTATAAGAAGAGTGATCATCAAAAAAGATAAAGAAATGGCTAATAAGCACATGAAAAAATATCATTGTTATTAGTCAAATACAACCTAAAATCACAATGAGATAAGAATGCATATCTACCAGAATGGTCATAATTAAAAAAAAAAAAGAAGTGTCAATGATGTGGAGAAATTGGACCATCATACATGGTGGGAATAAAAATTGGTTCAGCCATACTGGAAAGCAGTTGGCAATTTCTTAAAAAGTTAAACATAAATTTATCATATGAACCAGCAATTCCATTCCAAGGTTTCCAAAAGAAAAGAAAACATATATCTGTGCAAAGACTTCAGTGCAACTGTTGACAGTAACATTATTTACAATAGCCAAAAAGTGTAAACAATCCAGGAAAACTCAGGGTGGGAATACAAATTTACTGCAAATGGGTACAAGGAAACTCTTTTGGATGATGGAAATATTCTAAAAGTGTATTGTGATAATTTCACAACTGTACAAATTTATTAAAAATCATTTAATCGTACACTTAAAACATGAGTTTTATGGCATACAAATCACACCTTAATAAAAGTGTTAAAATGTTTAATAAACTAAAAAAGGAGTTACTAAAAAATGACACTGTTAGACTGACTACAGTTCTAAGATGTGGCACACATCTAGATGAAAGCTGAAATAGAGAATATTTGCTAATAAGTATATACATGATGGTTACATGCTATTTTATTCAGAAAACATTAAAACATTACCATTTATTGCTATCCTCCCAAGATATGACATCTTAGGATTTGGAATGTTATTTCCAATTTATTTACTTTATAAACAACATCAAAGAGATTAGTGGAAGCTCATAAAAGATTACAGTCTTATATGGAAAGGAAACTCCTTAAAGAATCTTCAGATGAAGAGAATAAGAGAAGTTTCTTCCTTTTCTCCAAGGGGGAGACAGAGTCTAACATCTCTCCTAAATTCTAAGTAAATAAAACAGGGGCCAGGATGATGCCTTTGATTTCCTTTTCAAAATACAAAAATGATTGGATAAAGCTTCCAAACCTTCTTGGAGTACAAAAATGAGTTTCTTCAAAAAGAAATTGCATGAATTACAATTACATATACCATGGAAGTTCCAGAAGGAGAAAATGTACTAGAAAATTTTATATTAAAATACACACCTGAATGAAAGTAGAGAAATAGTAGGAGAAGGGTGAAAAAGAAAGGAACTTGGGTTGGAAGACCTGGATTTTGAACTGATTATGGGTATTTTGTAGGTCTCCAGTAAGTCACTTAACCTCTGTAAACCTCTATCATTTTTCTTGATCAAATATAGTTGAATCCATCTTCACATGATTCATGATTTTTATGAGGGCTGAAATAATCAATGGTGGTATGAAAAGACTATCCCATAAGAACTTAAGAATCACTAGGCAAGATAGTTGGGAAGATAATGTTCAAGGATTCCCATTAAAGACAGTCACAAGAGAAAATTCACTATGTTTAAGAGACACTGTCATAAAAAATTCTGTTCAAAAATGTATTTAAATAGCTGATGAGAAGCCAAAACCCAACTGCTCAATTGCCAGGGAAATAAAAGTAGTCAAAAGAACAGGGGCATTAAAACTGGAGAAATGAGAAGGGGAAAACAGAAAGGCAAGTAATAAGCATACAAATAAAAATGGAACTTTTAAAAATCACTATTTGTCAAATATCACAGTAATAAATTGTTTCGGGCAAGAATCATCAATACTTGCCTATCTGCTAAAGGAGGCAAAGTTGAGGAGTAACATGATATTACATAGTCTCAAAGTATCTCCCCATAATTACAAAGGGAAGATATAGCTCTCTTATGATGGATAAACCTAGCAGACACCATCTTAATCAGGTGAACAAATTACCACTTCAGGTAACAAAACAACATCATGTACCTACGGACAGGAGGCACTGAAAGTAACATCACTTCTGCTGTATTCTGGGGAAAAATGAATAATCTACATATAACCATCAAGAAAAACTAAAAACTAAAAACTGAAATTGAGGGATGTTCTACAAAATAACGGGCCAGTACTCTTCAACATTATCAATGCCAAACACGAAGAAAGGCTAAGGAACTGATCCATATGTAAGAAAACTAGAGACATGGCAATTGAAGGCTATGCACAATGTGAGATTTCTTTTGCTATAAAGATAATATTAAGACAAGTGTTGTCTGATTTAGGCTTATAGATGAGTAATTCTTATTACGTCATTGTTAATTTACTGCTTTTCATAATTGCATCACATAACATAATATCTGTTAGTCTCCTCAGGCTGCTATAACAAAATAGACTGGGGGGGCTTAACAACAGATATTTATTTTTCACAGTTCTGGAGGCTGAAAGTCCAAGATATAGGTGCCAGCACAGTCAGGTTTTGGCAAGGCTCTTGTTTTGGGTTATAGACAGCTGTCTTCTGGCTGGATCCTCACATGGTCAAGAGAAAGCAAGATCTCTGGTGTCCTGTTTTATAAGGAGCACTAATTCAATTATGAGGTCCATCCTCAAAACTTCATCTAAACTTAATTACCTCCCATAGGCTCCACCTCCAAATATCATCACTGTGGGTTAGACTCTCAACATATGAATTTTGGAGGGACACCATTCAGTCCATAACAATGTCATTGTCAAAAAGTTTATACACAGACACACATACTGACATGGCGGCAGGGAAAGGAAAGAGATAAAGAGAGAGAGAAAGAGGGAAAAGCAAATATTAATATTTGTGGATTCTGAAAAGTATATGGGAATTCTTTGTACTATTTTAACTTTTCTGTAAGTTTGAAATTGTATCAAAATTAAAAGTTGAAAGAAAAACAAGCACCTCATTATTAATCTGATTGTACCTCTACATAAGCAGCTGACTGCTTTGATTAAAAGTTATTGGAAACTCTCAACAGTTCTGCTGGCAAATATATAATAGTTGTCAAGAAAAATTAGACACTTAAGTACATTGCAAAACCATCTTCCAAAGAAACATCTATATTGCAGTTACTTTCAATTTTCTTGTTCTTAAAGCTTATTTTCCATGTCCATAAATTTCTTCCAAGAGAGGAAACAGAGCATAACATCTGCTCCTAATTTCACATAATCTGGTAATAAAATACTTATTGATTACCACATCTATCTGCTGTTAATGCTAAGGAAGCAATATAAATGAGCACAAACTCTGCATGTTCTCAGGGAAGAATGTTTCATTTCATTATTTAAAAAAAGAGACTACAGTTTAGAAAGAGACAGAGCTCACTATGTTATATTTTTTTCACTATCTCATTTTTCTTCCTTCTATGCCTTTCTCAGTGTGCAGTAAATTAACTTAAAGGCTACTAGTAAATGCAAGCTGGACTGACTAGCCAAAGTCTGTCTATAGATAACAACACTCAAATACCTCTATGATATAATACTAGTTAATCTTTTCATAAAAATTATCTTCATGTTGAACTTAAACAACTTATTTATCCATTAGGACAGGGCTAAAGATGAAAAAAATATATTCTTCAAAAACTAATGCTAAAGAATTACCTTTTCAGAAATATAAATAATAAGTATTATAATGACAGCTGCTATTTATTAAGTCCTGAGTCCCAGGACATTTTACATGGAACATTTACCATGTTTTCTTCATTATTTAAAATAAACTGACTGTCAAATTAGTTAAAAAGATTTGTTCAAGAATGCGTGGTTTATAGTAAGTGGCAGAGCAAGTATTCAAATATGTATGTACATTTATATCCAAAACCCATAACCTTGAACTTTTTACTATGATATTTCTCAGAGCCTGTTACACAAACTAAGTAATAAATGTTAAGGTGAAAAAAGGATTCAATTGTCAAAGAAATTTAGAAATTGTTGCATAAAACAAAATCAAGTTGTTTTTTTTTTTACTAGAAGGCACTAGTCTTGAATATACTAAAATGTATTTTGAATCTCAAAGAGGGAGATAGTTGATAGCAGCACAAAACTTCTATTATTTTTAAAGAGTACCTATACTGTGTCCCACAAGTTGTAAAAACTAGCACTATCCCATATTATCCAATAATACAGCTAAGATTCTGTTTTTGCTAATTGATGCCAAGTTAAAGGCTTGACTGTAGTCAAGGCAACTAAAGCAAATAAGAGAGATTACTTGTAGCTTACCATTGTGCATCCTAGACCATCCATCTCTTTCACAGTCTCTGCCAGAAGATCCAAATAAAGCATCAGTTCTGGGACTTGGAGGATCGACCTAGAAGGAGCATTTGAATGTAAAAAAGAATTTAAATGTTCTTTCAGTCTCCTGGCACCAGAAAATAAACTGAAGTATTACATAGCCCAGGTATGATCAAGTTAACATGATTTTGCCAAATGGTTCAGCTGTGTTCCAAAGTCAGAGCTTAGTATTTTGCTGTTCGATTTTTAACAAAGTTAAATTTAACTCCAGAAAATTTTAATTATATATTTTAGTCTACTTCAAAATGAACAGATTTGTGGTTGAAATGTCCATTACTCTATTGCCTAGTTTGCTTTCCATTACAAAGTTTAAAAAAGAGGAATTTACTTTCCCACATTTAAAAAACAAGTGTAACAAGAACAGAGCCACAGACCAGTGGAAAAGAATAGAGACTCCAGACATTAACCCAAACATATATGGTCAATTAATATATGATAAAGGAGCCATGGACATACAATGGGGAAATGACAGTCTCTTCAACAGATGGTGCTGGCCAAACTGGACAGCTACATGTAAGAGAATGAAACTGGATCACTGTCTAACCCCATACACAAAAGTAAATTCAAAATGGATCAAAGACCTGAATGTAAGTCATGAAACCATAAAACTCTAAGAAAAATACATAGGCAAAAATCTCTTGGACATAAATATGAGTGACTTCTTCATGAACATATCTCCCCGGGCAAGGGAAACAAAAGCAAAAATGAACAGGTGGGACTATATCAAACTGAAAAGCTTCTGTACAGCAAAGGACACCATCAATAGAACAAAAAGGTACCCTACAGTATGGGAGAATATATTCATAAATGACAGATCCAATAAAGGGTTGACATACAAAATATATAAAGATCTCACACA
Source organism: Manis javanica (assembly GCF_040802235.1). Lineage (NCBI taxonomy): Eukaryota > Metazoa > Chordata > Mammalia > Pholidota > Manidae > Manis > Manis javanica. The sequence continues at coordinate 38,096,796 of NC_133159.1, forward strand.
CCTCAACAAACAAAAAGCAAACAATCCAATTATAAAATGGGCAGAGGAGCTGAATAGACAGTTCTCCAAAGAAGAAATTCAGATGGCCAACAGACACATGAAAAGATGCTCCACATCGCTAGTCATCAGAGAAATGCAAATTAAAACCACAATGAGATATCACCTCACACCAGTAAGGATCACCACCATCCAACAGACAAATAACAACAAATGTTAGCAAGGTTGTGGAGAAAGGGGTACCCTTCTACACTGCTGGTGGGAATGTAAATTAGTTCAAGCTTTGTGGAAAGCAGTATGGAGGTTCCTCAAAAAGTTCAAAATAGACATACCATTTGACCCAGGAATTCCACTTCTAGGAATTTACCCTAAGAACGCAGCAGCCCAGTTTGAAAAAGACGATATGCACCCCTATGTTTATTACAGCACTATCTACAATAGCCAAGAAATGGAAGCAACCTAAGTGTCCATCAGTAGATGAATGGATAAAGAAGATGTGGTATATATATATATATATATACACAGTGGAATATTATTCAGCCATAAGAAGAAAACAAATCCTACCATTTGCAACAGCATGGATGAAGCTAGAGGGTATTATGCTCAGTGAAATAAGCCAGGCAGAGAAAGACAAGTATCAAATGATTTCACTCATCTGTGGAATATAAGAACACAGAAAAACTGAAGGAACAAAACAGCAGCAGAATCACAGAACCCAAGAATGAACTAACAGTTACCAAAGGGAAGGGGACTGGGCAGGAGGGGTGGGAAGGGAGGGATAAGGGTGGGGGAAAAAGAAAGGGGCCATTATGATCAGCATGTATAATACGGGGGAGGGGGCATGGGGAGGGCTTTGCAACACAGTGAAGACAAGTAGTGATTCTACAGCATCTTACTATGCTGATGGACAGTGACTGTAATGGGGTGTGGGGGGGGAACTTGTTGAAGGGGGGAGCCTAGTAAACATAATGTTCTTCATGTAATTGTAGATTACTGATAACAAAATAAAATAATAAAAAATAAATAAAATAAAAAAGAACAAGTGTAGCCATTTACTATTTATCTTCTTATCACTGAGGTTTTGAATTCAGTGTCTTTTCTAAGCTTGTTCAGAGCCCAGCATGCTGAGTGCTTTCTAACTTACAGTCAACTTTATTTTCTAAACAAAAGTAAGTCAGAGTGGTATAAATCTGTGTAAAAAAGACAGCTCTCTTCATCAAAATTTAAAACTTTGTGCAAAAAGGACAGTATCAAGAGATCAAGAGGGTGAAAAGACAACCCATGGAATAGGAGAAAATATTTCTAAATCATTATCTGATAAGGCATTAATATCTAGACTACATAAAAAATTTCTTCAAATCTATAAAAAAAAGTGGGCAAAAGACTTAAACAACATTTTCCCAAAATATACACAAATGACCAATAATCACAAGAGGAAATGTTCAACATCATTCATCATTAGGGAAATGCAAATCAAAATCATAGTGAGATGCTACTTCATTGGGATGGCTATTAACAAAAAAACAGAATAAATGTCAGCAAGGATGTGGAGAAACTGAAGTTCTTGGGCACTGTTGGTAGCAATATAAAATGGTGCTACTATGAGAATTAGTATGGTGGTTTCTTAAAAAATTCAAAATAGGATTGTCATATGACCTAGCAGTTTCACTTCTGGGTATAGACCCAAAAGAATTTAAAGCAGGGACTTGAACAAATATTTTTACACAATGTTTGCAGCATTATTCACAATAGCTAAAAGGTAGAAGCAATCCAACTGCCCAATAGATGAATAAATAAACAAAATCTGGCATATACATATAAAAGGAGTATTATCCATTGGTAAAAAGGAAGGAAATTCTGACACATGCTATAACATGCATGAACCTTGATAACTTATGCTAAGTGAAATGAGCCAGTTACATGTGGACAAATATATATTCCACATATATGAGGTAGTCAAATTCATTGAGACAGAAAGTAGAATTTTAGTTGATGGGGCTGAGGGGAAAAGGGAATGGGAAGTTATATTTAAAGGGTATACAGTGTTTCAGTTTAGTGAGACGAAATATGTTCTGAAGATAGATTGTGGTGATGATTACACAACGTGATTGTGCTTAATGCCACTGAACTGTACACTTAAAAATGGTTAATATGGTAAACTATACTATGCATATTTTACTGAATTTTTAAAAAATAAAAAATTTTTTAAAAGTAGCATGAAAAGATGCAACAGAATGAGAAAAAATATTTACAAATCATACCTAACAAGGATCTAGAATCCTAAATATATAAAGAAAACTTACAACTGAACAACAAGAAGACAAACAACCTAATTCAAATGGGCAAAGAACAAACAGACATTTCTCCAAAGAAGATATATAAATGGTTAACAAGCATAGGAAAAGATGCTCAACATCATTAGTCTATAGGGAAATACAAATCAAAATCATAATGGCATACACTCTACACACTCTAGCATGGCTATAATAAAAAGAAAACAAAACAGAAAATAAGTATTCGTGAGAATGTGAATAAACTGGAATCCTCGTATATTGCTGGAGGGGATGTAAAATGGGGAACCACTGTGGAAAACAACTTAACAATTCCTCAACAAGATAAGCATAGATGTACTATAAGGCATATCAATTCCACTCCTAGATATGAAAGCAATTAGGAATTAAAACAGGTACAAAAAAAATTAAAACAAAAATTTGCATAACGTTCATAGAAGCACTATTCACGTAACCAAAAGGAAAACAACCCAAAGGTGCATCAACAGATGAATGGGTAATCAAAATGACGTACATATCCATACAATGAAATATTATCCAGTCATAAAAAGAATCAAGCACTATCAGAAACAGTGAGTGAGATACATGTGCTAAATGAGAAAGCCAGACATAAGAGGTCAAATATTGTATGATTTCATTTACTTGAAAAGGCAGAATAGGAAATCCACGCAGATATAAAGGAGATTAGTGGTTGGCACTAACTGGGGAAGGTAGGGACAAGGAGTAAATGCTTAATAGGTACAGGGTTTTTGTTTAGGATGATGAAGAAATTGTAGGTTCTGGAACTAGATAGTGGTGACGGTTGTATAACAATATGAACATAATACCACTGAATTATACACTTTAAAATGGTTGAAATGGTAAATTTTATGTTTTGTGTATTTTACCACTATAGAAAAAAAAGCATATTTTGCATGAATGAAAAAGAAAAGAATGCTGTTTAACTCTTCTAGGATGGTTGTGTCAGTTTATTTGGGAGCATGCTAATTGATTTCTTCAAAGTGCTCCTTATTCTTTAGAATGATTTTTCATATAATGTATGAAAAACTAGAATGTCTTTCCTAAAAGTGTTTACTTTTTGCACATGCATGTATCAAATCAAAATTTTGTTTGGTTATAAATTTGTTAAGTGCTTTCAGAATCATGAATGGCTATGAGGGGGTGGGAAGATATTTCTATGTTTACAAATAAAATTAGAAAAATCCAGTCTCTCGTACATAATGCTAGAATTTTCTAACTATAGGCTTATAAGTGTGCATTTCTTTCTGTTCATTGGAAAGCTAAGAAGGAAATCATTTAAATAAAAATGTCAAGGTTTATACCAAGTGGTATTAGAATTACTCTATTTTAAACACAGACATGAAAAAATAATAAATATTTGAAATGCAGTTATTTTCCTAAACAGTTTTTATGTGGCTTACACCCAAATTTTCCTGGTTATCTTTGCACATAGGCATTTTAATTAAAATGCCACTATTAAGAATTCAGCAAGTCCTTTCTTTTCAACTTAATTTACAATTGTGGACAGACATAAAAGCAAAGACATTCTGAAGCTGCCATCAAATAAGCAAGTAAACATTATCTGGATATTATTGAAACAACAAAAAAAATTACCAAAACCTATAAATGAATTCTATAGAAATAAATCAAAATTTATCACATTATCTCAACAAAAGATTATCATTTAAAAATACCCATTATATTATAAATTTTTTCTTTAATAAAAAACTTATTTCAGGTTAAAAGAATAAAGGATTCAGAATAAAAATATAAAGATGAATTGGAATGTTTCTTAAATATAATAATTACATGTACATTTTTTTGAAAAGGCATTACACAAAAAAATAGGAACTCTCAGACTGTATAAATTCAAAAAGGTATTAGATTATCAAAGGGCATATTTACATGTCCACACTTATGATTACATTTTAGAATTTGGAAAAAATGAATTAGAGACATTAAGGCTTGAAACAGTATTATAGATATCATAAAAAATTGTTTTGCTTCTATAGGCACCTAAATATTAGAAGTTTAATTTTATTATATGTTTATTAGTAATTTTTATTAATTTGCAAGCTTTTGTTAAAGAAATACTTTTAAGTTAAAAATTCTTTATAAAAATTCAAGAAATTATGAAGATTCTGAGAAAGTCCTTTATCAAATATTCTAGACTCTTAAAATTGTAGATACTTAAAATTAGTCAAAGTCTATTTGACTATCATATGGACCCAAGCTCTAAGCTTAACCATACCGAAAGCAGGCTGCTGTAAAGATCAGAACTATGCTACCCTTAAGTTAACTCCTCACTTTCAAAGGGCTTCCCATCCTCATCAAGTAATAAGTTGCTTAAAAGCTCCATTACATAAGGTTTACCCAAGGGATGCAATTTCAAAGGAAACTTATTTTCCATTATCGTATTATAAAAGACTTGGGGGATGGGGCTGGGGAGTCATAAAGAAAACTTGGTCCTCTTTTAAAACCCTACCCTGCATTTTTTATACTGTCATTTATATCTAAGTTCAGTTTGTAGTTATTATGCTGTCCACTGTGTAAGAAGAAAGGATTTAACATGCCATTCATAATGGAGCTTGAGCTCTGTCAGGTTTAAAAGACTAACAAAAAAGTTCTTTTATTCGAAGTTAATTTTTCATTTTAGAGTGCTAGGCTAACAGTTCCGGAAAGAAAATTATTATTATAAGCTAGAAGTTGAAGTTGAAAGAGCTTTCAGAATAATGTTTAGTGGAAAAAGAGATTACATCAGTTTCAAATGGAAATGTTTGAGAGAATACATACATGTCTAATCACAAATGGAGGTTTATCTGTTTCTTTTTTGAATTCATAGGGTCCCAGATTTAAATGGGCCAGCCGCTGCCTGGTGTCTTCAGATAGTTCACACATGCGTCTTTTTGTGTAGGGAGACGGAGAGTGTGATTTTGAAGATATTGTAGGCTGTTCGTAGTTTTTTGCATTTATGCAATATTTATTTCTCTCAGGTGACTTGGATTTTTTCTTTTGTGATCTTGATGTTCTGCTTTGCAGTCTGCTGTGTGATTTTTCATCTCGAGCTGTATGGTAAATAAATTTATCCTAAACAAACAAAAAATAGAAATTAACTTGGGCAGAATATATATACATATATATATTCATATGTATATCTGTAGTTATATATATAAACTAAAGGTAGAAAAAACTTTAAAAAGTAATTTAAGGCACATTTAATCTATCACAGCCAACTAGATCAGCCTTTCTTATCTGTGCTGATCCTGGAGGGTCTCTCTCTACATCTCAACCTCCTTCCCTACTTGTTAAGAGTATGTATTCTAATAAAACAGACGTGAAATAGAAGGGAGAAGAGTTGAATATTTTTTAGAAGTAGACAAACAGGAAAGAAAACATATTTTCCTAATTGGAAAATTAAGTCCATGAGTTTCATACCAGCAGCATCAGATTATTTTATTTTTTGTTCTTCTACAGTTTTTGATATGCTCCTAATCTCCCACCTTGTCCAATGACATCAACAAGTAATTCAGAATTTGTTTACCTTATCTCATTTCATCCATCTCTATGACATTACAGTGAATCACAAAAGCAAGGACTTTTGAGGTGTAATAAAAGCTCAAGCAATGAATCTTTCCAGGACCTTGGACTCAGACTTTCTATTTCTTAGCTTTAATTATCTTTTTCTACTTTATCTTAGATTTTCATCATTATGCAGATCCATTGCATCTCAAACTCTGAAAATCCCTTGCTGATCAAAACTTCTTTTCTTCAGCCTTCTTCTTTTATTCTTGCCCTTTTCAACTCCTCAGTCCCTAGACCTCTTACCCCAGACCTTCCTATGTTTTTAGTATCCCTTAACTCCAGACCCAGATGAAACCATAATCATCCATTTCTGCAATGCTATAAAGTTCCTTCTTACCCACTTCTGATTATACTAAACCTAAAATAGTTAACCCCATCTCCTTTCTTTATTACAGTTTTTAAATGCTGAATCCTACTAGAGAAAATTAAAACTGTGGTATAACTGCTACAAATATATGTTAACTCTACTCAATCCTTAACGTATCCTAATACTGTTCAATAACACTTAAAATAGTAGTTGTTTTATACTGTTTACAAAATGGCTCCCTCCTTTGGCTAACAGCACAATATCGCATGTGACCCATGAAAGCATTTATTATCCTTTATTCCTGAAAACCTTCCTGCCACCATGTGAATAAAGTCAAAGTAGCCTGCTAGATGATGAGAATCTTGTGGCCATCACCCAGCTGAAATCAAGCCAATTACCAGACCATTCAGCCGTAGCCTAGCCAGTCCAGACTAAATGAATTACCCAGCCAAATCCACAGAATTATGGGAACCATTTTGTTTCAAGCCATTTTCGTTTAACATTTAATGCTAAATGTTGCAGATGATTTATTTATGAATGACTATATTACTTTTATAGAAAAATTAGTGTATTTTTTCATATTCAAGTATTTCCCTGTAGCCACTAAGTTAGTGTGGTGATTTTACACAGCAAAAGCTGCTTGATATAGATTAACAAACATATCAATAAAGCTACTATTGATTATAACAAATTTAATAATGAATTTTATTTTGGAGTAGGTAAAAAGAGAACTAGTTATCTTTTGGAAAATCACAATAATATGCTTAATTTTGTCAGTCCATTCAATTGGTGACAAAACATCCAATTTGAAAATAATGAACCAAAAGAAATAGAGATCATTATAAGTCCTTGTAAACTTTAATAATTTTATGTTATTTCACTCAATCATCTCTTAAAAACAAAATTGTCTTATTTTCATATTTGAATCTGAAAATGCTGATTTACTAAAATTATAATTGTAACTAATATTCATTTGAAAAAAAGACTTATCAAATTCTCAAATAAGGTCACATAAGATTAAAATTCAGGCTGTTAATATTCAGAATTTTATATAAAAGCATATACTCTATTGTGCCTACTAGACTATGTTTCTATCTTATTTTCAACTATTGTCTTTTGATCTCCTCCAATTCCCTTAATTAAGAAAAAAAACTTCAATAACAGCTACAAAATTCATTAATTATATATTATGTCTGTAAAGCAGCCTTATCATATCTGATTCTAAAGCATATTTTCTTAAACACTATGACAATGTTAAAATAACAAGTTAAAAAAAGAAATGTGATGTCAAAAGCTTACAGAGGAAAATATTAATTCAGAAGCCCAGTGAAACTACTAATGGGGTGACTAATTCAGAAAGGAGTCTCCTACCAAGTTTAAACTTAGAATGATGTACTTTTCACTGTCTATGTTATACTCCAGGCAACAAAAATTTTCCATCCACCCACTTCAAAGGCATACCCTAATGAGGTGAGCAAAATTTTGTCTGAGTCCAGGTAAAACACTTCTACCAATTTATAAATATGCATAACACATATCTCAGAAACAAGTCAGTAACATATCTCTGCATTTGCCATAGGTTGTTAGATCTCTAACAGATGTGTTTCAGCTTGCACAAAAAAGTTAAATAACTACAACCAAACTCTGACTTACTAAATAATATCTCGCTAAACAAATTAAGAATAATTCCCTTGATAATTTTATAACTATATGTTACCTTTTTTAGCTTAAGTCTTAGTTACTATCCTTAGCAGTTTCACTCTAAATGGATAATGTAGTAAATTAACATTCCACTCTTTCCATCATAGGTCCAGTACATCGCTGTTTGGGCCCTCTGGGCTTTATATGTTACTGGCTCTTCATCACAGGTTAGTCTTTGTTACCTGGTCACAATGCAACTGCATATTAGTGACACCTAGACCATCAGATAACCTGTGGACAAGGTAGCAAGATGATCCTGGTGACTCAGTAAGAAGTTAGAACAGCATGGAATATTAGATCTAGGTATCTCAGTTTACTAAAGCAGTTTTTATAAATATAGAAAGCACTAAGGCTTGAGTGTCCAAGTTTCCCTTGATCTAACACCACTAGTACAGCTACCAAAAAGAGCAACAGTCCCTCAAGAAATTAGAGACACTCAAGAAATCATACTCACTAAACACCAATATCCCAGCCTGAGAACCTCTGGTCAGATTTGCTAAAAATGTATCCTTTGAATTTTTTGCAGTAACTTGTAGAGTTTCTTTAAGATTTATAGAAGCCTCCAATCTAGTTTTCTGTGGAACTTCTTGATCTTCACCTCTTTCTGGTAGCCTGATTTCTTTGCATTAAAAGAAAGGCCCATGAAATTAAATAATAATAACAATAGTAACATCATGGCACCATCTATCATGTGTATAAAACTTTTCACTTCACATATATTGATGTAACCAAACAGCTAAATATCTATGGTAATAGTTTTATTAAACTAAAGAGCGACCCCCATAGAAGTGAAGAGAGCTGTAGCCAAAACAAAATAATGCTTGCCAAATGTCCATAAATATGAATGAATAAATCAAGCCATTAGGTACTTTAAATGATTTTAACCTGAGTGCAGCACTTCCTTGAACTTATCAGACATTCAGTAATCACTGAGGTCGTAGAAAATTCCAGCTTTGGAGCAATTCCCTGAAGGAGAAAAAGAGGGAATTCTTAGATATTTCAATTTTTAAAAAGGATAATTATTAGTGATGAAAATATAACCTAAAGTAACAAACACTTCTCAAGGTTCAGCTACTTCATCTGTTAGTTTGAATTTTTTATTAAAGATGATGACACAGTAATGCTAAATGTTAGCAAGAAACAGTTTGATTGCAGATGATTTATTTGAGTGACTATATAACTTTTATAGAAAAATTAATATATTTTTTCATATTCAAGTATTTCCCTGTCAAATAATTCTAAGATTTTAAAACTATGACATAATTAAATATATGAAAATAGTTAATGAATTTGAGCTCTTTTTACTTTTACAAATTAAGATATATTTACTATAGAATCAAGAAATATTTTGGACTGCCTTCTCATGTTAAAAAGAAACACCACAGCTTCTGGGTATACAATTCTTGAAAACAGAAGAGAGGTAAGTCTTTACCAATTCCTCCAACATTTCTTCCCGTAGCATACCTTACATTCAGTTCTATGAATGAACCTGGCTTTAATTTCTTATAACAGTTCAAACATCAGCTTGAACACTGTTTTGAAATAAGTGGAGTTATATGGGAAAATCCCAAATAACAGTCACAAAGCACCTGAGAAAATATTTGGAAGCCCACAAATTATATGTTCACCAAAACATTAAAATATATCATCTGTGCCAGTGTAGCTTCACTCTAATATAGAAGCCATATATTAGTCCTCTACAAACCTAAACTTTGGTCTACTAACTTTAAGTTTCAAACATCATACGTTACAGAAAAAGTAAATCTGAATTGCCTAAGAATTAACTGAACAATTGTTTTTCTGCAAACATATCTTTTACTAATGATGTCTACTATGCCTTTTGTTAGTTATCTATTGCTACATAGCCTATTAGCAGTTTGGAGCATCAGTAAACACTTATTATCTTACATTGTTTGTTTGGATCAGTAATCTGGCAGAGGTTGAACAGGGTGGTTCTGGCTCAAAATCTTTCATGTGCTTGCAGTCAAGATGATGTTTGGGCTGCAGTCATCTGAAGGTTTGACTGGAGCTGGATGGCCTGCTTCCCAAAAAGGTTCATTCACACACCTGCTAGCTGGAGGCCTCAATTTTTTTCAAGTTTTAAGCAAGAGGACCCAGCTGCTCATCACATAAATCTTCCCCTTGGACTGCTTGAGTGTCCTCATTATTTACCAGCTAATTCCCCCAAAGCAAGTGAACCAACAGCAAACCAAGGAGGAAGACACAATCATTTAAAATGTTTTTATTGAAATATAGTTGATATACAGTATTATATTGGTTTCAGATGTAAAACATAGTGATTTGACAATTATATACATTACTAAATGCTCACCAAAATAAGTGTAATTACCATCTGTCACTATAAAAGATATTACAATACTATTGGCTATATTCCCTATGTTATACTTCTATCCCTGTGACTAATTTATTTTATAATTTGAATTCTGTACCTCTTTAGCCTCATCACCTATTTCACCCACCCCATAACTCCCATACCCTGTGGTAACCAGCAGTCCATTGTCTGTGTTTATGAATCTATTTTTGGTTTGTTAATTTTTTTTAAGACTTCACATATAAGTGAAATCATACGGTATTTGTCTTTTTCTGTCTGACTTATTTCACTTAGCATAATACCTTCTAGGTTCATCTATGTTGTTCCAAATGGCAAGATTTCATTTTTCTTTATGGCTGAATAATATTTGATTGTGTATTTGTACCAAATCTTCTTTACCCATTCATCTATTGATGGACATTTAGGATGAAGTCACAGTCATTCCTATGACTTAGTCTCAGAAGTCTAACACTTTCACTTCTAACACATTCTATTCATTAGAGTCCCTAAGTACAATCCACACTCAAGGACAAAAGAATTAGGTTACCTTTTCAGTAAAGGAATACCAAAAATTTTGTGGACATATTTTTAAACCATCCTCTTATCCTCTGACCACAAGTTACTTACACTCCTCTCAGGTGTAAACTCAACTCATACCTTAACAAAAAAAAAAAAAGAAAGAAAGAAAGGAAAGAAAACAAAGAATGAAAGAAAAGATGAGAAAAGAAAAATGTCTCCTTCTCTCATCCTTTTACAACTTCAGCTTGAAATCCAGGATGTTGGCATCTAAGTCAAATCTTTATTTGGCCTCCTCAAGTGTGGTTTAGCACAGTTCCTAGAATACAGTCCCTCACAATTAGAAGATCTATGAACTAAAGAAGCAAGTTATCTGCCCAAAACATTTCCAAAGTATACACGTGCAACAGACACAGGACAATCACTATAGACATCCCTGTTCAAGAAGGGAGAAAACAAGAGGCAAAAAGGAGTCACTGGTCCATAGAAATTTCAGGGTAATGTTAGAAATCCTTCAATTGGAAGTTTAGTCCTATTCCTTCTTATAAATAACTATCCATGGTTCTTGATTTCACTCTCTGGGGTCTTAGGTCCATCCTTGGAATTATCATTCCTTTGCAATGAGAGGTAGACCATTTTGGAATTGCACAGTTCAAGCTTTGGTCCTGTCAACAGAATTTAGGGATCCAAAGGTCATTTTGTAATTTCTCTCCATTTCAGACCAACCAGGTGATGTTTCTACCAATAGCAGACTCTTAAAAATCATTTTTCCTTTTCATGTGAATCTTACCAAAGTTCAATCCATTAGAAAAGCCACCCTCTTCTCCACACTGGGCATCCACTGAGATTGCATCTTGGAAAAAAACCTATTTGAGGAAATTATTTTCTGAGACAATATCTTGGATCTTCTAGCATTTTACTCAAAGATTTTACAGTCATAACCTTAGTTTTACCATCAGACCATAGTTTCCTGAAAGTGCCTGGAATGATTTTTGCTCAGAAGTCATTTTTGATTTTAGCAATATTTGCCACTGGGAAAAGCTGAGAATCTTTAGAAACAGTAAGTTCCAACTCTTTGTTAAATGGCCTTTCCTTCTGCTTATCTATCTCCTTTCATACTTCACTATAAGCAGCAAGAGGAAACCAACCAGGCTTTCTATAGTCTGTCTAAAAGTCTCCTTAGACAGACCAACCCATTAGGTAATTTTCTACATCCCACATTACTGCAGGTGACTGTGTTGCTAAACTTTCTGCAATTACATAATAAGTATTCCTTTTTTTTGGTATCATTAATGTACAATTACATGAGCAACATTGGGGACTCTCCCCATTATCAGGTCCCCATCACATTGCCATTACAGCCACTGTACATCAGTGTAGAAAGATGCTATAGTATCACTACTTGTCTTCTTTGTGTTGTACTGACTTCCCCATGCCAACCGCCCTACATTATGTGTGCAAATGGTAATGCCCCTCAGTCCCACTTCTCCCTCCTTTCCCAACCATCCTCCCCAGTCCCTTTCCCTTTGGTAACTGTTAGTCCATTCTTGGGTTCTGTGAGTCTGCTGCTGTTTTGTTCTTTCAGTTTTTGCTTTGTTCTTATGCTCCACAGATGAGTGAAATCATTTGATGCTTGTCTTTCTCCACCTGGCTTATTTCACTGAACATAATACTCTCTAGCTCCATGCATGTTGTTGCAAATGGTAGGATTTGTTTTCTTCTTATGGCTGAAAATATTCCATGTGTATATGTACCACCTCTTCATTATCCATTCATCTACTGATGGACACTTAAGTTGCTTCCATTTCTTGCCTATTGTAAATAGTGCTGCGATAGGGGTGCATCTGCCTTTTTCAAACTGGGCTGCTGCATTCTTAGGGTAAATTCCTAGAAGTGGGATTCCTGGGTCAAATGGTATGTCTATTTTGAGCTTTTTGAGGAACCTCCATACTGCTTTCCACAATGGTTGAACTAGTTTACATTCCCATCAGCAGTATAGGAGAGTTCCCCTTACTTCACAACCTTGCCAATATTTGTTGTTGTTTGTCTTTTGAATGGTAGCAATCCTAACTGGGGTGAGGTGATATCTCACTGTGGTTTTAATTTGCATTTCTCTGATGATTAGCGATGTGGAGGATATTTTCATGTGTCTGTTGGCCCTCTGAGTTTCTTCTTTAGAAAAGTGTCTGGTTCACATCCTCTGCCCATTGTTTAATTGGATTATTTGCTTTCTGTTTGTTTAGATGCATGAGCTCTTTATATTTTGGATGTTAACCCTTTATCAGGTCCATCATTTATGAATATATTTTCCCATACTGTAGGATGCCTTTTTGTCCTATTGATGGTATCCTTTGCTGTACAGAAGCTTTTCAGCTTGATATAGTCCCTCTTGCTCATTTTTGCTTTTGTTTCCCTTGCCCGGGGAGATATGTTCATGAAGAACTTGCTCATATTTATGTCCAAGAGATTTTTGCCTATGTTTTTTTCTAAGAGTTTTATGGTTTCATGACTTACATTCAGGTCTTTGATCCATTTTGAATTTACTTTGTGTACATGGTTAGATGGTAATCCAGTTTCATTCTCTTGCATGTAGCTGTCCAGTTTTTCCAAATCAGCTGTTGAAGAGGCTGTCATTTCCCCACTGTATGTCCATGGCTCCTTTATCATATATTAATTGACCATATATGTTTGGGTTAATATCTGGACTCTCTATTCTGTTCCACTGGTCTATGGGTCTGTTCTTGTGCCAGTACCAAATTGTCTTGATTACTGTGGCTTTATAGTAGAGCTTGAAGCTGGGGAGCGAGTTCCCTCCCACTTTAGTCTTCCTTCTCAGGATTGCTTTGGCTATTTGGGGTCTTCTGTGGTTCCACATGAATTTCAGAACTATTTGTTCCAGTTCGTTGAAGAATGCTGTTGGTATTTTGATAGGGATTGGATTGAATCTGTAGATTGCTTTAGGCAGGATGGCCATTTTGACAATATTAATTCTTCCTAGCCAAGAGCATGGGATGAATTTCCATTTGTTAGTGTCCTCTTTAATGTCTCTCATGAGTGTCTTGTAGTTTTCAGGGTATAGGTCTTTCACTTCCTTGGGTAGGTTTATTCCTAGGTATTTTACTCTTCTTGATGCAATTGTGAATGGAATTGCTTTCCTGATTTCTCATTCTGCTACTTCATCATTAGTGTGTAGGAATGCCTCAGATTTCTGTGTATTAATTTTGTATCCTGCAAATTTGCTGAATTCAGATATTATTTTGAGTAGTTTTGGAGTGGATTCTTTAGAGTTTTATATGTACAATATCAAGTGACAGTTTGACTCCTTCCTTATCAATCTGGATGCCTTTTATTTCTTTGTTTTGTCTGATTGACCTGCTAGGACCTCCAGTATTATGTTGAATAAAACCGGGGAGAGTGAGGAATCATGTCTTGTTCCTGATCTTAGGGGAAAAGCTTTCAGCTTCTCACTGTTAAGTATGATGTTGGCTGTGGGTTTGTCATATATGGCCTTTATTATGTTGAGGTACTTGCCCTCTATACCCATTTTGTTGAGAGTTTTTACCATGAAAGGATGTTGAATTTTGTCAAATGCTTTTTCAGCTTCTATAGAGATTATCATGTGGTTTTTGTCCTTCTTTTTGTTGATGTGGTGGGTGATGTTGATGGATTTTTGAAAGTTGTACCATCCTTTTATCCCTAAGATGAATCCCACTTGATTATGGTGTATGATACTCTGGATGTATTTTTGAACTTGGTTTGCTAATATTTTGTTGAGTATTTTTGCATCTATGTTCATCAGGGGTATTGGTCTGTAATTTTCTTTTTTGGTGGGGTGTTTGCCTGGTTTTGGTATTAGAGTGATGCTGGCTTCATAGAATGAGTTTGAAAGTATTCCTTCCTCTTCTATTTTTGGAAAACTTTAAGGAGAATGGGTATTACGTCTTCTCTAAATGTCTGATAAAATTCCACGGTGAATCCATTTGGCCCGGGTGTTTTGTTCTTCAGCAGTTTTTTGATTACTGATTCAATTTCTTTGCTGGTAATTGGTCTGTTTAGATTTTCTGTTTCTTCCTTGGTCAGTCTTGGAAAGTTGTATTTTTCTAGAAAGTTGTCCATTTCTTCTAGTTTATCTAATTTTCATAGTATTCTCTAATAATTCTTTGTATTTCTGTTGTGTCTGTCATGATTTTACCTCTCTCATTTCTGATTCTGTTTGTGTGTAGATTCTCTTTTTCTCTTAGTAAGTCTGGCTAGGGGTTTATCTATTTTGTTTATTTTCTCAAAGAACCAGCTCTTGGTTTCATTGATTTTTTTTCTATTGTTTTATTCTTCTCAATTTTATTCATTTCTTTTCTGATCTTTATTATGTCCCTCTGTCTGCTGAGTTTGGGCCGCATTTGTTCTTCTTTTTCCAGTTTCAATAATTGTGAATTTAGTCTATTCATTTCGGATTGTTCTTCCTTCTTTAAATAGGCCTGGATTGCTCTATGCTTTCCTCTTAGAATTGCCTTTGCTGTGTCCCACAGAAGTTGGGGCATTTTGCTGTTGTTTTCATTTGTCTCCATATATTGTTTGATCTGTTTTAATTTGGTCTTTGATCCATTGATTATTTAGGAGCATGTTGTTAAGTCTCCATGTGTTTGCAAGCCTTTTTGTTTTCTTTGTACAATTTATTTCTAGTTTTATACCTTTGGGTCCTGAGATGTTGGTTGGTGCAATTTCAGTGTTTTTGAATTTACTGAAGCTCTTTTTGTGGCCTAGTATATGGTCTATTCTGGAAAATGTTCCATGTGCTCTTGGGAAGAATGTGTATCCTGCTGCTTTTGTGTGTAGAGTTCTGTAGATGCATGTTTGGTCCATCTGTTCTAGTGTTTTGTTCAGTGCCTCGGTGTCCTTACTTATTTTCTGTCTGGTTGATTTGTCCTATTGAGTGAGTGGTATGTTGAAGTCTCCTAAAATGAATGCATTGAATTCTATTTCCGCATTGAATTCTGTTAGTATTTGTTTCACATATGCAGGTGTTCTTGTGGTGGACATATAGATATTTATGATGGTTATATCCTCTTGTTGGACTGCTCCTTTATCATTATGTAATGTCCTTATTTATCTCTTGTTACTTTCTTTGATTTGAAGTCTATTTTGTCTGATATGAGTACTGCAACACCTGCTTTGTTCTCCCTATTGTTTGCATGAAATATCTTTTTCCATCCCTTCACTTTAGTCTGTGTATGTCTTTCAGTTTGAGGTGAGTCTCTTGTAAGCAGCATGTAGATGGGTCTTACTTTTTTTATTCATTCTATTACTCTGTGTCTTTTGATTGGTGCATTCAGTCCATTTACATTTAGGGTGGTTATCAATAGATATGTACTTATTGCCTTTGTAGGCTTTGGATTCATGGTTACCAAAGGTTCAAGGGTAGCTTCTTTACTATCTCAGCATCTAACTTTAACTCACTTATTATGCTATTAGAAACACAGTCTGATGATTCCTTATTTCTCTCCCTTCTTTTTCTTCCTCCTCAACTCTTCTTTCTCAAACTCCTTTTTTCCTCCTCCTCAATTCCTTGTATGTTAGGTTTTTTTTTTATGTACTCTTTTGTGTTTCCCTTGACTGATTTTTTGAATAGCTGATTTTTAAAAATTTGCCTTTAGTTAGAATTTGGTTGGTCTACTTTCTTTGCTGTGATTTTATTTTTTCTGGTGGCATCTATTTAGCCTTAGGAGTCTCCATCTGTAGCCTTAGGAGTACTTCCATGTAGGGCAGTTCCTTGAAAATACACTGCAGAGGTGGTTTGTGGGAGGTAAATTCCCTCAACTTTTGCTTATCTCAGAATTGTTTAATCCCTCCTTCAAATTTAAGTGATAGTCTTGCTGTATACAGCATTCTTGGTTCAAGGCCCTTCTGTTTCATTGCATTAAGTATTTCATGCCATTCTCTTCTGGCCTGTAAGGTTTCTGTTGAGAAGTCTGATGATAGCCTGATGGGTTTTCCTTTGTAGGTGATCTTTTTTCTCTCTCTGGCTGCTTTTAATACCCTCTCCTTGTCTTTGATCTTTGCTATTTTAATTACTATATGTCTTGGTGTTGTCCTCCTTGGGTCCCTTGTGTTGGGAGATCCGTGGACTTCCATGGTCTGAGTGACTATTTCCTTCCCCAGCTTGGGGAAGTTATTAGCAATTATTTCTTCAAAGACACTTTCTATCCCTTTTTCTCTCTTCTTCTTCTCCTGGTACCCCTATAATGTGAATATTGTTCCAGTTGGATTGGTCACACAGTTCTCTTAATATTTTTTCCTTCCTAGAGATCCTTTTATCCCTCTCTGCCTCAGTTTCTCTGTACTCTTGTTCTCTGATTTCTATTCCATTAACAGTCTCTTCCACTTCATCCAGCTTGCTCTTAAATCCTTCCATTGTTTGTTTCATTTCTGTTATCTCCCTCCAGACTTCATCCCTTAGCTCTTGCATATTTCTCTGCATCTCCATCAGCATGGTTATATCTTTTATTTTGAATTCTTTTTCAGGTAGATTGGTTATTTGGGTCTCACCAGGCCCTCTCTCTGGTGTTTGGGTGCTTTTGGACTGAACGAGGTTCTTCTGCCTTTTCACTGCAATAGATGTGATCGCCAGCACGTAGTGTGTGTGTCAGCCGGGAGAACAAAGTCCCTTCCTGCTTGCTAGTCACCTTTCCCATCTCCGCTGCCTTTGCCAGTCAACCTCACACAGGGAGCAGCCTCTGGGTTGATTCCCTGAGCTGCTGTGGGCAGGGTGGCCCTCTGGATGACGTAGGGCCCTGCTGGGGGTCATAGGTGAGCCACATGTGTTCTCCTGAGAGAACGGTGCCCCTTCATGCTTTCTGGACTCTGTGCCAGCTTCCTCTGCCTGTGCTGGTCATCAGGTGCATGGAGCAGCCTCTGGGTTAATCCCCTCTGCTGCCATGGGTGGGGAAGCCCTTGGGATGGCCTATGGCACTGGTGGTGGTTGCAGGTGATCAGAGCATATTTGTTGCGAGAGCAGAGCCCCTATGTGCCTTCTGGACTCTGTGCCAGCTTTCTCTGCCTGTGCCTGTCAACCAGGTGCAGGGGGCAGCCTCTGGGTTGATTCCCTGAGCTGCTGTGGGCAGGGCTGCCCTTGGGATGGCCTATGGCACTGGCGGGAGTTGCAGGTGAGCAGCGCATGGTTGCCATGAGAATAAAGCCCCTCCAGGCTCTGCACCATCTTCTGCTGTCTGTGCCGGGCAGCTGTGCACAGAGTGCAGCCTCTGGGTCTGGCCTAGCTGCATGCTGGGAGAAGACTCTGTGTGGTTGCTGTGGGCGGGGCTGCTCTCCAGCTCATCCACAGCAATGGCGGCTTGCAGTGCCGGCAGGGGGGAATGAATGGCAGGCTGCTTATTGCCATGAGGGGCTTAGGAGCTGCATTGCCCCTCAGGGGGTTAGGGTGCCAGTTTCTAGCCTGCTGGGCTGAGTGTGCCAAGAAAATTTTGTCCACCTGTTAAACCCTTGTCCCTTTAAGACTTTTAAAGCACCGGCTTTTGTTTTGTCCCAGGGGAGCCAGCTGTGGGGACCTGCTTGCAGTCTCCATCTCAGATTTTACTTTTCCATTTCTCTAATATCCAGTACACCATGCAATGTGTGTCTTTGCTCCTGGTGCAGATTACTAGGGCTGGTTATTTAGCAGTCTTGTGCTTCCACTCCCTCCCGCCAGTGAGCTGGGGTGGGGGGAGTGTTTGGGTCCCACCAGGTCTTGGCTTTGTATCCTACCCTTTTCGTGGGATGCTGAGTTCCTGCAGATGTAGATGTAGCCTGGCTGTTGTACTGTATCTTCTGGTCTCTCTTCTAGGAATCTAAGTATTCGTTTTAACCGATAATATTTACCTCACTTTCTGGTAAACACTCATCTGAGAGTTTCTTCAAGGCTCCTTAAGCTTTCAAAACATTCTAGAAAAGCCTGGTCCAGCTTCTGCCCTCTCCATAGAGTTGTTTTGTGTCCTCACACACAGCCACTGGCTTACTCCAGAGTCAGTGATACAAAGGTGAGAGCAAGGAGGAAGGTACATTTAATGACCTGGTCTCAAAGTCTAATAACTGTCACTTTATTGCATTATATCTATTAGAGTCACTAAGTACAGTCTATAGAATTAAACCTGACTTTGGAAAAGAGAAGGATCAAATTATTCATGGTCATATAACTACCATAGCCTGGATTTCAATTTATCAATTTACACCCCTCACCCCCCCACCTCTTATATTGCTGGTTACGTAGTAAATGCTCACTCTTTTAGCCATTGTTTTTACTGAGTTTTCAAAACCCGTATGTTATCAGTTGATATTCTCAAGGGAAACAGAATAGGATATATATATATCCTATTATGAGAGATAGAAGGATTTATTTGAAGGAATTCCCACAATGGTGATGGTGAAGGTGGCAGGTCCAAAATCTATAGGACAGGCTGGCAGGCTAGAAAAGCAGGTAGTATTTCTATGTTACAGTCTTCAGGCAGAATTCCTTATTCTTTGGGAAACCTCAGTGTTTTCTCTTCAGGCCTTCAACTAACTGAATGAGATCCACCTATATTATAAACAGTAATCTCCTACCCTTAAAGTCAACTGATTGTAAATGTTAATCATATCTAAAAAACACCTTCACAACAACATCTAGACTAGCATTTGAATAAATAGCTGGGCACCATAACCTAACCACATTGACACATATAATTAATCATCACATCATTTCAAATGTCAGTTTCTCTATGAAGTCTACCGTAAGATATAATTCATTCATTAGTTCCATCAAGAGGCATTTTAGTACTTACCTCATGCAAAATGCTGTGCTAAGAGTTAAACTAATGAGAAGTCACAGATTTTGTTTTTATGAGTTCACAGTCTAAAAGAGGTATTAGCACAATCCCCAATGTCATGATGTCCACAACCACTATCATATCACTAACATTTACTGAGCCCTTTCTATGTGCCAGGCACTGCTATAATCATTCATAAGGTTTCATTAGTCCATCCAACAGCTCTCTGTTAGCTCTATGTTATAGTGCTTTGCTCAAGTTTACTTAGGTACACAGGACAGTGGCAGGATTTAATCCCACATGTGACTGGAATCCTTGCCACAGTAGTGAGTTCAGGAGGGCAACCTAAGACACAGACAGATGTCTATGCAGAATCACAAAAATTCTTCAGAAGGGTAAATTATTGCATATAAGGAAAACAAACTACTGAATGGAGTGTTTTTTCCATTCACATCTAAATAAAATAAGTGATAAAATTAGATTCACATCTATTGTTTTGTGGTTCAAATTACATATGTGCCACTTCTTATTGTTCTTCTACTCAGAATTAAGGGTCTGATTTGTGTATGCATAACTTAGTGTCATCCAAAGAACCTGTAGTGGTTCCACTCTTTGCCGATTATCTATCAGTTGGGGAATGTTTTTAAAGATACAGCCAGGTCTCTAGTCTCTATATAGGATCTCACTTTTGGCTGGGCTCTCACTGTCTCCCCTGTACATACATAGCTTCACAGTCAGTCAGAAGTATGTGGAGAGCTTATCTCAGTCCTTTTATTGCATGCTTACTTTGAGCATCTCCCTGTCAACTTTCTGGCAGGTGGGCTGTTCATTCTAACTGAAACTATAATCAGCCTAGTAAAGTTGTGGGGTCATCCACTTCCATCTGAATCCACCACATTTAGCTGGCAAGCCACACTGTTTGTCCCTATGATTCTGATACCAATTCCAATGTGTGGGTTTTCCATCACCACCAAATAATTTTCTGCGGCACCAAGCAGTGTCCTACAGTTTAACTCAGTTCTGACATTATCTGCCTGGTGATAGTATAGGATCCCTCATGGGAAAGGTTCAGCCCTACAAAACAGTCCCCTTCCCACTTCAGAAGTAATGACAAGTCAGCTTGTCACCTGTACTTCTGACCAATGAGCTATAAATAGGAGGTTCCCACAACCCCCTCCTCAGGTTCAATTAATTGGCTAGAGTGGCTCTCAGAACTCAGGAAAATAGTTTACTTACTGTTTATCAGTTTATTATAAAGGGGTATGATAAAGGATACAAATGAATATCCAGATAGAAGAGATTAGTAGGGCAAAATACGTGGTAAAGGGCATGGAGCTTCCATGCCCTCTCAAGCATGCTGCTCTCCCAGCACTTACTTCCACGAGTTCCCAGTTGGGAAGCTCACCAAACTCAGTCTTTTTGGATTTTTATGGAGGCTTCACTGCATATGCATGACTGATTAAATCACTGGCCACTGTAACTGAACTTTAACTCCAGTCCCTCTGCCCTCCCCAGAGGTCAGGGGAGAGGCTGAAAGCTCCAACCCTCTAATCACATAGGTAGGCCTCTGCAACCAGCTGCCATTCTCAGGTCATCAAGGGGCTTCCCAAGTCACATCATTAGCATAACAGAAGATACCTTTATCACTCCCATCACTTAGGAAATTGAAAGGGTTTCTATAGGTCTGTGCCAGAATGGGGATAAAGATCAAATACATATTTCTTATTATAAACCACAATACCACAGTCTCATGGCCCCAAATTAATTCTGACCCCTCTGGTGGCAAAGCTGATTTTCCTGCCCAGCCCCAGGCTTGGTGAAACTACAGTTCTCATTGGCCACTTGGGGTTTGGGAGCTATCCCAGGAAAGAAGACCACATACTCCCACCATTTTTGCTCAAAGGTTCAGCCATTATTCAAGCATAAACTCTTAATTTGTCCTGTCTTAAGAGTCTTAATTGCCAGTCCTGCATCCTGAAACTGTTGACTGTGACAATGCTGTGCAGTTTTATACTTCTTTAGTGTGGAGAGAGGAATTGCCAACCTCTATACACCACCACTACCAGAAGTCCCACTGTGTGTGTGTGTGCGTGTGTGTTAGTAATCCAACATCTGAATATATGTGAAAGTAACTCAAATTAAATGAAGACAGACCTGTTAATGGCCCATACTCTTATTTTTATATTGCCAATTTGGTATAATACAACATTTTGAATTACTTTTAAAAGACCATAATTTTTTTTTGGTATCATTAATATAAAATCACATGAGCAACATTGTGGTTACTAGATTCCCCCCATTATCAAGTCCCCACCACATACCCCATTACAGTCACTGTCCATCAGCATAGTTAGATGTTATAGAGTCACTAGTCTTCTCTGTGCTATACTGCCTTCCCCGTGCCCCCTCTACATTATGTGTGCTAATTGTAATGCCCCTTTAAAAGAGCATAATTTTTAAATCAGATTTTGTTTTACTGCAAGTTTCTATACTGCTGTTGAACCATTCTTTGAAGACTTTTATAGTACCGAAAGTGGCTAATGGACACTGAAAATATCCCAAAGGAGGTATATTTTCATAGATTTGATAGTTAGTCAAGTTTTGTTTCTCAGAAAGCTGAAGGTCCTATTTCCCAGGACAGAGTACGTTACAAACCTAAACCCAAAGGATAATTTATTTAGTTCACCATCTTGGCTCATATATCACCCCATTTTCTTTACTCAGACTCCTCTAGTATTTTATACTTGGTGATTGTCCAGATTATCTCAACCTACACAACTTTCACTTTTTTCTTTTAAATAGCAAGAACTTCTCTCAGTTTCTCTAAGTAGAAGACACTTTCAGGGAAAAAAGATTTTTATATCATCCAAAAAAAAAACATCCAAGGAAGTTCAGGAAAGGATGTGAGAGTTTGCTGTCACAATGCAACTTTCTTTTTTGGTATATGAACATGCACTTCCATTACATGAACATTTAATAATTAATCCATCCAAATTATTGGATACTAGTGGATATTTCAATTATTTCCATTTTTCACTGTTAATGAACAATGTTATAAATGAAAATTCCTAAGTAAGCTCTTTGAATACCAGAGAGAATACATCTCTCTAAGACAGATACCTAGAAGGCTATCAGGATCTTTGCCTTAGTAGATAATTCTGAACTGTGGTTGTTCTGGTTCACATAGCATAGTAGCAATAAGAGCTTCCATTTTTTCACAACTTTGATACTGTCAAATTTATTATATTTTACCAATCTTATAGCTATAAAAATGAAATCATATGATTGTTTCAATTTGGATTTCCCTACAAGCTAATGAGATTGAGCACTTTTTCAGATTTTTATTGGTCATTCTGTTGAGAGGAAAATAGAGAAGAGATGAGATACAGATAAACAGAGACAGTGGAGAGGGGGAAAGACAGGAAAAGTAGAGAAGAGAAATGGGAAGAATATAAGGAAAAATAACACTTGCTAATTTTGAATGAAAGATGAATGGGATTATTATATTATTTTTATTTATATTTCAGTATATTTAAAATAACATCATAATTTCAGAAAACAATTATATTCTGAACCAAATTAAACTTGAATTAGTTCTTCACATTTCAGAGATTGAAGGCTGTGTCATGGTTTCTGACCATGATTCTGCAACACAAACTGATTCAGAAAATAGTAAGCACTTACTCGAAGGCCAGAAATCCTCCTCATGGTAACCTGGCGGTTTGAGTCATGGTGCCCAGAAATTTGGTTTGGACCTGGGAACATGAAATCTCGTGTATTTTCATCATATGTAGACAGTGTTTCACCCCCTACAAGAAAAATACCCTATGATTCAAATTATAACAAAATATTCTATTTAGAAACAAAACCATCAAGTACAATTTACAGGCCTGATGCCTTACTGAAATACCTGGTGCAGGGTCATTTTTTCTCTATGAAAGGAAAATTAAAGTTACATTAAATGGACTAACACATTTCCTCATTCGGAAAAGTAGTATATATTAATAATTTTTCCTCTCCCTTTTGTAAAAGGGGGATAATCATGTAAATTTAGTGAGTACCTATGAGTTCCAAGAAAAAAATATCCTTTATAAGCGTACATAGTCGGTATGACATTTATACATCTAAAACTCAACTATCATCTCCACAGATTTTTCCTATCATCCATTTGTTTCTCCCTGCCATTATAAAATATTAGGTTACACACTGAAAAAAAATGTAGACATTTACCAGAATTTGTGATTATCTGAATTAGGTATATACATAATACTCAAAATTTTTCAGATTACTAGTTTTCAATAAAATAAAGCTATCCATTGTTCACATAAAATAATTATTTGACAAGATAGGTTTCTTTTATAATTATAGAAGTCGTAACAGAAATAAAAGATCCTCCATATTTTAACCCTCCCTATTCCATATATTCATATTAGTTAAGTAGATAGTTTATTACCCTCCCTTCCCAACTACAGTCCACACATAAAAACAAAGATAATTAATTTATCAACAAAAGCATATAGTCTGAGAAAAATCACAAAAACTTAAAAGTCAATTTTTCGGAATGCTACAAAATATGCTAGGATGACATCAGATTATTTCCCACTTTCAATTGTTATGGTTTATTCAATTTTATGACAATGTGTTAGAATATCATTTATGTCGATCTTTTCTGTATATATTATTTTCATCTATTGATATTTTATACATAGTGTATCAATATGAGAAACTCAACATTGTTCTTAATTTAGGAAGAATGGGAAAAGATATTTTTTAAAAACATTTATTACACTGAAATGGGTTCACACATCAATTACCTTATCAAAATATAATACAGTACCTGGTGGAACTAGTTGAATCAACTCAAGCAATGCTGTATCATCTGAAAGTTTAAAGAAAAATGTCCTTAAGTAAACAAATTAATAATAAAAATTAGTTACTTTACCATAGAAGTATCTAAAAGTTAGAGTAATTCCTAGACAGACTACATATATGTTTATATTTTAGTGTATTCTGTTTACATTTTTTTTGGTTGACACATCTCATTGCTTTATTAATCTATAGTAGAGATTAACCCTTCAATCTTCCTGGGTTTTTTATTCTCTGGTATTTCTCAATGATAATTTTTTTAGAGCAGCTATAAGTTTACAACAAAATTGAGAGGAAGGTACAGAGTTTTCACATATATCTCCTGTCCCCACATATGCACAGCCTCCCCCATGATCAGTACCACCTACAAGAATGACACACTTGTTACCGGGAATGAATCTACATTGCCACATCATAATCATCCAAAGTTTATAGTTTACCTTAGAGTTCATTCTTGGTGATGTATATTCTGTGGGTTTGGACAGATGTCTAATGACATATATCCATCATTATAATATCATATAGAGTGTTTTCACTGCCCTAAAAATCCTCTGTGCTCTGCCTATTCATCTCTTTTCTCCTCTTCAACTCCACCCACCCTCAGCAACTACTAATCTTTTTATTGTCTCCATAGTTCTGCCGTTCCCAGAATGTCATATAGTTTGAATGCATGTAGACTTTTCATACTGACTCCTTTCACTTAGAAACATGCATTTAATGTTCCTCCATGTCTTTTTATGGTTTGATAGCTTTTTTTAGTGTTTAATGATATTTCATTGTCTGGATGTACCACACTATCCATTCATTTACTACTAAAGGGTATCTTGGCTACTTCTAAGTTTTGGCAATTATGAATAAAGCTGCTATAAACATCCTTGGGCAGGTTTTTGTGTGGATATAAGTTTTCATATCCTTTGGGAGATGCAAATACCAAGGAGCATTATCTTCTAGATCATATGGTGAGAGTATGTTTAATTTTGCAATAAACTGCCAAACTGTCTTCCAAAGTTACTGTTTCATTTTGCATTCCTACCAGCAATGTATGAGTCCCTATTGCTTTATATCTTCATGAGCATTTGGTGCTGTCAGTGTCCCAGATTTTAGTCATTATAGGTGTGTAGTGGTATCTCACTGTTTTCCCTGATGACATATAATGTGCAGTGTCTTCATATGCCTGCCATTTGTATATCTTCTTAGCTAAGGTAACTCTTAAAGTCTTTGGTCCATTTTTTAATTAGGTTGTTTGTTTTCTTATTGTTGAGTTTTAAGAGTTCTTTGTACATTTTGGATATTAGTTCTTTATCAGATATGTCTTTTGCAAATATTTTCTATCAGTCTACGGCTTGTCTTCTAATTCTCTAGATACTGTCTTTCACAGAGCAGAAATTTTTAATTTAAAGGAAGTCCAGCTTATCAGTTTTCCTTCATGGATGATACCTTTGGTGTTGTATCTAAAAAGGCAGCATCATACTCAAGGTCATTTAAGTTTTATCCTATGTTACCTCTAGGAGCTTTATGGTTTTGCATTTTAGTTAGGCCTAAGATCCCTTTTGAGTTACTTTTGGTGAAGGGCATACAGTTTGCATCTAGTTGCACTGTTTTGCATTTGGCTGTCCAGGGGTCCAGCACTGTCTGTTAGGGAGACTGGCTGTGCTCCACTACACTGCCTGTGCTCCTGTGTCAGGGAGCAGCTGACTTTACATACAGGCTCTTGGTCCATTTTTGTAAACACAAACTATGTCTATGTCTTAAGCAGAGTGGTGAGGACAGCTAGGTATATTACATAACTCCTTGTACTTTTACTATGTCTGAAGTACTTTAAATGAATGTATAAAAATACGAATAAAAGATAAATTATGCCCTTTCTCCCAAGAACCCATGAAAAAGGTATAATCTCTTTCTTTAAATTCTGCCATTTTTATCCAAGGGGAATCTCAGTCAATTAACCTAATACCAAATGTCAAATCTATTAAGAAATATTAAATACTCCTTAAAGGTCATACTTGGAACTGTAATAAGAAAAAATAATTGATATGGACCTTTTCCTCAAGAATCTTGCATCACATTGAGAAGACAAACATTAGATGAAATAAACACATAAATAAATATATAATTACAAACTACAAGTACAATGAAAGTAGTGCAGGCAGTGCCACAAAAGAGTATAATAAGGCCAAATCCAGTCAGGGAGTCAGAGAAAGCTGAGGGATAGCTCTTGGAATCAGATCTATAGTAGAATAGGTATCAACTGGGAGTTGGGGGCCTGGGGAAGTAGTTTTTCAAATAGGAGGAACAGGATATACAAAGTCTCTAAATATAGCGTAGCAGGGTAATCTCTATGAGAGATAAGATGTCTCAAAAACAAATCTCGTGCTAAAATCAACTTGAAAAGGCAGATAATGAAGGCACAAGAGACCTAACAAGTAGTAAAAAAGTTACCAATCTGAAATTTAGTATAAAAGGTAACAGAGAGAGGTAAGCCTGGCATTTGAGGCTGTATTTCCCTTTGGATATCTGACAACTCTGAGA
Organism: Manis javanica; assembly: GCF_040802235.1. Lineage (NCBI taxonomy): Eukaryota > Metazoa > Chordata > Mammalia > Pholidota > Manidae > Manis > Manis javanica. The sequence continues at coordinate 38,123,709 of NC_133159.1, forward strand.
GAGGTAGCTAAGAGGTTGAAAAGCTGAACATAGCTTTTGATAAACTCATGAAGTAGAGGACCAAAAACTGGAGTACCATGGCCTTGGGAAGAGATGGGGTGGGGGGGAAGGTCAGCAGGTAAAAGGAAATAGCCTAACTGGCTCGGCTACAGGAATGGACCTTGAAAATACAAACCGTAAGAGTAAAGAGTAAACTAAAAATTGATAGCCAACACTATATACTGAATGTTTGTATCCCCCCAAAATTCACATACTGAAATCATAGCCCCTGGTGTAATATTTGGAGCTGGAGTCTTGGAAAGTGATTAGGGCAAACCTTACATGAATGGGATGAGTGCCCTTATAAAAGAGACCCAAAGAGCTTCTTTGGTCCTTCTGTCATGTGAGCAGTGTCTTGCTAATGTGGTTTTGGCCCAGGCAAGATCACAGTGAGACCAAGGAATGATAATGTTATGTTCTTGGGGTGAAAGGGTTTATCCCAACTTTATTCCCACAGTTGCAGGTCAATCACTAGAATCCTGTCCACTCAGAGAGAGTCTGCAAGCAGCAAGCCAGTCTCTGCCTCTGGGCCTCTCTACCCTGTCCGCCATCTCAGTCTCTGCTCTTGGCACTGCCACTACTCTAGTCTCTGCTCTTCTGCAGCCCTGTAGCTGTGCAGCCATGCACGATGTTGCCCAGAGCACTGGGTGGAGCTCTTTATATAGAGTCAGTAGCGTCGTATTGCCCACACATGTGTAGTTAGCTAGCTGACCAGGGCCAGGTGAGAATCCTGACCAGAGGAACCTTCACTTTATCCACAGGAGGCAGGAAGAAGACAGTTGTCTATGAACCCAACGGCGGCCCTCAGCAGACACCAAACCTCCTGACACCTTAGTCTAGGACTTCCCAGCCTCCAGAACCATGAAAAATAAGCCTCTATTGTTTATAAGCAACCTAGTCTATAATATTTTGCTGTAGCAGCCCAAACAGACTAAGACAGCTTCAGCAATTAAGAAAGCATAATATTTATGCAAAAATAGATGACAAATAGACCCATGTAGCAGAACAGAGAATCTAGAAAAAAATATAATTTATGACAAAGTAATGATGGAGTAGTGGAAATAAGAATATGTTTTCTGCAAATGGTATGGCTCAATTAGATATACATAAAATAAAAATGAAATTTTATCCCTACTTCACACTATATATAAAAACAAAATCCAGGTGGACTGTAAATCTAAATGTAAAAGGTAAAGGAATAGGTTTCTAGAAGATTATACAGAAGAATATCTTCATAATTGGTGTAGGGAAAGAATTCTTAAATATAATAAAAAAGCACTAAGCATGAAGGAAAAGACTAATAAATCAAACTACATTATTAATACTCCAGAAATCCTAGTCACAGATAGCAAATCAAAAGCTACAGTAAATACCTTAAGAGAGAGTGTCAGAATGCCATTAACCCTCTGTACCTTCAGGAACAATTGCTATAATCATTTCCTCTAATGTCTGCTTACCTGCCCTAACTACAAAGGTTAACTGGTTGTAATGTATTTGCCATTGTGGATTTAAAACAATCCTGAGTCCTGTAAACTCTCCTGAGGACTGAGGCGGGGAAACTCTCATTCACAGACTGAAGGATTTATTCTCAGCCTTCAGATCTTCACCTGAAAGCATTTTAAATACTCCAGACACTGGATGAGCACTAATTCCCAGAACCTGAAAAGCAAGGGCTCTAATGAAACTGCTATTTTTCTCTACAAACAAGTGAAATCAATAAGGACACCTAGTAATCTACTGCAATATAAAGATCCTATCTTCTCTTTTTCCAAATGTTTAGGGCAATGAAGCCAGAGAAGCTATTAAATTATAAATTCTCACATACAAAATACATTTCCTAACCAAAGGATTATAGGACT